>NC_135574.1:162261017-162603517 GCF_965152235.1 Eretmochelys imbricata
CGACAATCTAGCCAACTTTCTACCCACCTTATAGTGCATTCATCCAGCCCATACTTCTTTAACTTGCTGACAAGAATACTGTGGGAGACCGTGTCAAAAGCTTTGCTAAAGTCAAGAAACAATACATCCACTGATTTCCCTTCATCCACAGAACCAGTAATCTCATCATAGAAGGCGATTAGATTAGTCAGGCATGACCTTCCCTTGGTGAATCCATGCTGACTGTTCCTGATCACTTTCCTCTCATGTAAGTGCTTCAGGATTGATTCTTTGAGGACCTGCTCCATGATTTTTCTGGGGACTGAGGTGAGGCTGACTGGCCTGTAGTTCCCAGGATCCTCCTTCTTCCCTTTTTTAAAGATTAGCACTACATTAGCCTTTTTCCAGTCATCTGGGACTTCCCCCGTTCACCACGAGTTTTCAAAGATAATGGCCAATGGCTCTGCAACCACAGCCGCCAATTCCTTTAGCACTCTCGGATGCAACTCGTCCGGCCCCATGGACTTGTGCACGTCCAGCTTTTCTAAATGGGACACCTCTAACTCCACCTCTTTCTCCACAGAGGGCTGGCCATCTACTCACCATGTTGTGATGCCCAGCGCAGCAGTCTGGGAGCTGACCTTGTTAGTGAAGACAGAGGCGAAAAAAGCATTGAGTACATTAGTTTTTTCCACATCCTCTGTCACTAGGTTGCCTCCCGCATTCAGTAAGGGGCCCACACTTTCCTTGGCTTTTTTCTTGTTGCCAACATACCTGAAGAAACCCTTCTTGTTACTCTTGACATCTCTTGCTAGCTGCAGCTCCAGGTGCGATTTGGCCCTCCTGATTTCATTCCTACATGCCCGAGCAATATTTTTATACTCTTCCCTGGTCATATGTCCAACCTTCCACTTCTTGTAAGCTTCTTTTTTATGTTTAAGATCCGCTAGGATTTCACTGTTAAGCCAAGCTGGTCGCCTGCCATATTTACTATTCTTTCAACTCATCGGGATGTTTTGTCCCTGTAACCTCAACAGGGATTCCTTGAAATACAGCCAGCTCTCCTGGACTCCTTTCCCCTTCATGTTAGTTCCCCAGGGGATCCTACCCATCCGTTCCCTGAGGGAGTTGAAGTCTGCTTTCCTGAAGTCCAGGGTCCGTATCCTGCTGCTTACCTTTCTTCCCTGTGTCAGGATCCTGAACTCAATCAACTCATGGTCACTGCCTCCCAGATTCCCATCCACTTTTGCTTCCCCCACTAATTCTTCCCGGTTTGTGAGCAGCAGGTCAAGAAAAGCTCCCCCCCTAGTTGGCTCCTCTAGCACTTGCACCAGGAAATTGTCCCCTACGCTTTCCAAAAACTTCCTGGATTGTCTATGCACCGCTATATTGCTCTCCCAGCAGATATCAGGAAAATTAAAGTCACCCATGAGAACCAGGGCGTGCGATCTAGTAGCTTCTGCGAGTTGCAGAACTATGATGGATGCTTTTATCTAGACATAACAGATTGGCTCTTGCCTTGCTGAAGAAGCACAGTTAATGACATGGACTTTCAAGTGTTTCACTTTGATGCCCTCTCAAAAATCATATTGTTAGACCACTGTTCTATTTAGGCTGAAAATAAATAAGGGCCTGATCGTAGAAAATCCTACTGGTGTGGGTAGTTCCACTGACTTGTGATAAGTCAGCTTTTTCCATGAACTCCTACAGCAAGTGACTGTTGGTTTAAAAGATGAGCAGATTTGAAACCCGTGGGTGAGATTCTGGCAACATTACTCATGTTGAGCAGTACCTTACTCCACGAGTACCCCCTCCCCACTGGGTAGCAGAATCTAGTCCACTGTAAAGAAGCAAGTAATCTTATATACCCTAACATAGATCTTGAACAGTATAGCTTTGTCCCTCCCAAGCCTATCATTCCTCAGGGTTTCTGAGAGCACCACACTTCACAAAGTGTCTTTCAGAATACTGGAGATTCTTAACCCCTAAACAAGCAATGAGGCGGTAATGCTGCAAAATGTAATCAGTAAACAGTGCATTTTTTCTTAATCTACTCTGTTAGACATATTATTTCCTCCCAATATTGTGATATTATTTTATCTTCAAACAGACTTCCCAACCCCCCCTAAAATTCATTGAACCACAATGGTCATTTGTGTACTTACTGATGGTGCTATCAGAAGATACCACTTGCTGGTTACTGTCCATTTAGTGTTCATGGCAGCATGTTTGTTTCTCATTAAGTTAGGCATTTCACAATCCCCAACAAATTGAAAGTTTCCAGAAGAGCCTAGTTTAACAAGGAACTACTGTCACAAAACCATGGGGCCTGCTGTTTATTCTTAGACTCTACTTTACTTTTTGCCTTCTGTTTGGTTTTCAACCATAATGAAGGTACAGATGCTTTCCTAGAAAATACTGAGTTTTTTATTTCCCTGCTGGGTGTTCACAGCACAAGTCACTGCCTGACCTTTAAAGTATTATTCTTGCAGTAGGTGAACTAACACAACAAGCCTCTCTAAATTCTTCCCAAACAATGGCAATGATTTTTACGAACAGCATCAGTTTTTCAGAAATCCAAATGAGACACAAGGAAGATAAGATAGAAGCTTAAGGATAAATCAAGCGAGATCAATAACTAGCTCTAACACTCTAGGCTGAATATTTATTTGACTTTTCTTGATAACTTTAGTTAGCCTAACTACTCCTCATAATACTTCCTTCTTCCTTTCTCTGATTCCTACAGAGCTGCCTTTATGCAGCTCCCCGCTTTAAACTCTTGGCTCCTATTTGAATCCACAGACAGCAGTCCTGCCTCATTACCCACAATGTTTTTTACCTGTTTTGGTCAGGGGAGACAGGTGAGTTCAATAGGATGTTAACCCCCTGGCTGCCAGTACTAGAATAGGGACTCTGCATTTTGTCCCATGCATGCTACGCAATGGCCCTTCAATTTTATACACCACACACACAGCTGAATAGTGAAAAATGGAAATTCAGACTTTAAATCCATTGAATAAATTGTTGTATGGCATGCCATGAAAAATATTAGATGACTAAGTGACAGTTTAATTATTTAAAGTTAGTAAGACATTAAATGAACAGGAAGCCACCGCAATTTTGGTTTTATTTATTTTAAGTGAATTTAGTTCTTATAAACATTGTCAGATTGATAGCTCTAGACATTTACATTCCTCTATTCTCCCCCCTCATCCTCCCAAGCACAAGACAGGCAAGTTTTTCCAAGCTGTCTCTCCAATGGGCCCCCTCCTTGGGTAAGAGGATATTCCATGTCAATTAAATTCCTGGTCTCTACTGAAACTCAGTGCCAGTAGAAACAGTAGTCTTACAGAGTGGACACCAAACTACTAGGCCTGAAAAGAAGAGAATGTTTTCAAAATATGTCCACGGAAATCACAATTGACTTGATTCCACCGTTTCCATCCAAATTGACCATGCAAAAGTAATGCGGAGCAATTTCTTTAGCTAAGAAAGCCAATCCAGTGTAAAAGACTGTTATATATGAACACTTTAAAAAAAGTGAACCTAAAATTCATAAGCAAAACTTTACACTATTCTACCCTATCAAGGTTCTTATACCTCCCCAATCCCTGTGGCATCCAAGTGCCTTCCAGGGGTGTGCTAAGTGGTGTGACTTTATCAGTCATGTGTGGTTCTTTCTTCATTCCTCTCAGAGGAGCAGGCATCCCATATATTAGTTTTTATTTGTATGTGAAATATTATGTCTTTTTGCTAGTGCAGGCCAGAGCAAAGAAAATATGCTGGGCACTAGGAACAGAAAATGAAAAATTCTGAGGGGGTTCTTAAGTTCTCGGGGAGTGAATTCCACAGTATTAGACCAGTCCCTGAAGCAGTTCTGTCTTCTGTAGACAAGTGGCATCCCTGCTGTAGACAATTCCATTGTGCCCAGAGGAGTGGAGTTGTCAACTGTCTCTCTAGTCCTGGATTCTGAGGCAGTCTGTTAGGTATCCTGGATCATTAAGAGCTATGAAAGTAAGGATCAATACCCTGAGCTTAATAGCCATGTCTTGTGGGGAGCCAGTGTAAGGAGAAGAGGACAAGCTCACAAACTGAATTGCTGGAGATGCAATTCTGGATTCTGCACTAACTGTAGCTCTAATGTTGAGAAAATCCTTGGATATCCTGGTTATCACTTAAACTACTGATCTAAGGGTTTGAGTCTGCAGTCCTTCCTCAGGCAAAACTCCCACTTAGTTTTGCCTCAAATTCAGATCAATAGCCTCTTCTTACTCAACAGATCTCCTCCCAGCGTGTATTCAAACACAACTGCTGACTGCAGTGGCAAAAGTATATATCATTTCTAATCATTATAACCACAGCAACTCACTCTTATATCGCATTTTAAAATAAGTAGATCTCAAAGCACTTTAAAAAGGTAATCAGTGTCATTACCTCCATTTTTCAGATAGGGAAACTGGGACACAGAGAGGTGATGTGACATGCCCAAGGTTACCCAGAAGGCTAGTAGCATCACCAGGAATAGAACCCATACCTCATGCATCCATGTCCATTGCTTTATCCACTAGGCAACACTGTCTTTCCAATTCACATTACAGAGCCAACACAGTTAACAAACAGTGAGCTGGAGTCTCTTCCTTCTTAAGCATTACCGATGGAACTGTTTACTAGCTTTTAATCAGCTACACGTATGCAAACCCATTGAAGACAGGGGTAGGTGTAAGTCAGGCCCTAATTTGGCCTGCAAAGCTTTTATTGCAAGTAATGATACATGATATGGAAAGAACTCAGCTTGACTCAGGTCTCAGGCTAATGTGCAGGGCTGATATTTAGGAGAAAAAAATCCACATCATTTTTACTAACAAATCAAGCACATTTGATATGGAAGTCATTGAGAGACAATAAAGGCCGAAACCCCTGTGACAGTTCTCAGAGAACCCAGGACTCTGAGTCCTTTGTCAATGACAAAAATGGAAGACTGGCTATAGCATGTGTGCTATGTTAAAAGAGATGTTACAAATGATAGTAAACAAAAACAAGATATACCAAAAAACAACATCCCGCAGATTGACCATATTGGACACCGACTGGTCGAAAACACCCGAAGTCCATAGAGTATGTTGTAAATTCTTTTTCAGAAATAAAACGTGGTCAAAAAAGTTCTGAGTTAACTTGTCTAGAATGCATCATTAACAGGTTATATGCATACAAATGTAGTCATTTGTATTTAAATGACTAAAAACCATGACTGAAAGCTAGCATAGCACAAAAAGAGATAAAAGGTGCCCCATGCCAGCTTTTTTCTTTAAGCTGAATGTTTTGCATTAAGGTCTATGAAATGTTCAAATTACATGCATCTTCACTATGGAGCCATAAAGCCTGCACTCATCAATAACCAGTTGCAAAAGCAGCAAAATATATAGTATTGATTGCCAAGGAAACCTTGTATTACAAAACAATGGGTGAATTCACTATTGCAACATGGAAAAAAAACAACATGTTTTGATTCACTGCTTCTGTACTCCCCCAATGGCTGTTCACAGCCACTGAGAGTTTGTTCATGGAGCCAACCATACAGAAACAAAGGAAGGAAGCCACTGCAAATTGAACAGAGTCTGTTTAGACCCGGCAGTGAAGTCTAGTCTCTAGGATCCCACCTACTTCCATTGACAGCTTTCCTCATCACAGGGCTGGATTCTGCAAAGTGTTGAGCACCTCACACATGGTCTAAATTCCCCTGAAGTCAATGGGAGTTTTTCCATTTGTTTCAATGGCTTTTGGTCCTTCTGGTGAGCGGTATCTTCAGGACCGTTTGACTTCAATGTGCTGTAAGTGCTGACTGAGCACTTCACAGTTGATGCTTATCATCTTGCAGGATCAAGTCCTGTTAGAGAATTCCCATTCCGTTTACTGACCACTGCACTAGGCCTGGTTGAAAATTTTCCATCAAACCTGCAGAAGCTATGCTGCCGGGAGCGCATCTCCTATCAACATAGCGTAGTGTGGACTCCGCTGTAAGTCGATCTAAGGTACATCAACTTAAGTTACGTAACGTCACTAACGTAACTTAGATAGACTTACTGCATTAGTGTAGAGGAAGTTGAGTCAGTTAGAGATGGGTTTGAAGCAAAACCACAGACAGGAACACCTACAAACCTTGGTGAAGTTTGGATACAGTTTGATCTTGAGCTTTGTTGATCGTGCCCATTTCTAGTCAGCGTGCACCAGGAGACTGCTGGTGGAGTAAAGTACTACTCGATGTAGGTACAGGTGGCAGAATCTGGCTCAGAGAGAGAGAGTTACATAGTCTGTGTTAAATGTAACCTAGAGGACTGAGCACAAGGTTAATCCGGGCTCTATTTCTAACTGTGCGGGGCATTAAATAAGTCACTTATGGCTTCATTTTTTTAGAAGGGCTGATTGCTGAATGGATGCTGTTGGGCTGTCTCACTTCCAAAAGGTCCCTGTCCCGAAGCGATTATGCTCTAAGACCCCTATCCAGTTCAGTTGGATCTGCTAGCACTAACTCTTTGCTCATGAGGAGCCCCGTTGATTTTGGCCGAACAGGGTCTAGTTTCCTATTTAATCTAGTAATTTTAGAGGAAAGGACTAACTGTGACAAATTTATTTGGAATAACCGTCTAAATAGTGCAGTAGTCCTGACTTTATATTCAGATACAAACAACAACAACAAAAACGTAGACTCTTGAAAGCAGTAAAACTTAGGTTCTTACGTCACTCAGGGTATATCTACGCTGCAATAAAACACCCATAGGCTGATCCTGCAGGGTCCCAGAGCCCGGGCTTCAGCCCGAGCCCAAGTGTCTACACTGCAGTTTTATAGCCCCACAGCCCAAGCCCGATTTCAGCTGACACAGGCCAGCTACAGGTGGAGGGCTAGCCTTACAGGAGGGCAACCTGGGTAACTGCTCAGGGTGCCATGGTCAGGGGGGCACTGTGGTCAAGAGGCAAGAAACAGGGAGGGCCTGGTGTGTGAGGTCACGGAATGGAGCTTAGGGCAATACGGGGGGCAGCAGCAGGGCCCGAGGACAATGGGAGGATGGCTGGGGAGGCAGCAGAGACCAGGGGAGCCAAAATGTAAGTTCACCCACGGTGTCCTTTTCCCTAAAGCCAGCCCTGTGCAGGTGTTTTATTGCAGAGTGTAGACATGCCTTTAGGCAATTCTGAAACATTTTAACCCTACATCTATAGCTTTTGAAATTTCTGCATGTGGTGACAGAGAGATTGACAAACGTGCTGAAACTGGAGGGAGTGGTTGAGTCTGTGGAGGTTCATGATGAGATGCAACAGAGGAAATTGCAGAGATGAAAACAAGTCTATCATCATGGTCCGCCTCTCCCTCCCTCTCTCCACTTTTGCGATTGCCGTTAAATGCGGTAATAAATGAAAGTTGTTCGAGTAGTAATAATTTCAATTCACAAATAGTGTATTCCATTACCATAGACTGTGTCATACATTAACAGTCTGGCACGGGAGCTCAGAGTCATGCTGCTCTGAGCTAGTGAAACAAAAAACACCCACATTTCTCACTGTTACATGTGCCAGCTATTTTAGCTCCACATTGATGGATTTGTTTTCTCCCCAGTTCAGGGCACAAACTGAACTTCATCATTGTGTTTGTCAACAACAAATACTGGAACAGGGTGCTTCTTAGCCTTGGGACTTTGTATGCTGTTTCTTGTATATTCTAAAAAGCCACAGTTCTTAAAAACAGTACTGAGAATGTGCAGTTAGAAAATGCCCTTTTGTACACTTCATAGATTACAGCCCTTCCATACAATGTATTCAGCCAACTTTCTTCCTGTTTCCCATCTGTTAAATTTAGAACAATTGTCTTCATCTATTTATTGAGATAGAATATCTAGGAGAGTCAATACATAGTTAGAAAACAGGCACCTAACAAGTCTGTGAAACTCTTGGTAACACTGGTGTGTGTTTGCAAGCCGACGGGTTCCTTCTCTTATGTCTCCTGCAGTCACATACCCAGCCTTTTCCCTCAGGATCTCTATTTTTGCACTGAATGATGCCTACTGCAAATAATGAAATGATTATATGGAAAAATTTCATTGAAGCAAGAGAGCCCATCAAGCTAAACAAGACATTTTAAAACTGGGTTCTCTTGAAAAAGGTCATCTGAAAGATTTCAGCAAGCTTCACCCATTGCTTGTTTTTAATCATAGGATTGGAAGGGACCTCAAGAGGTCATCTAGTCCAGTCCCCTGCACTCATGGCAGGATGAAGTATTATCTAGAACATTCCTGACAGGTGTTTGTCTGACCTGCTCTTAAAAATCTCCAATGATGGAGATTCCACAGCCTCCCTAGGCAATTTATTTTATTTATTTAATGTCATCCATTCTAAGACACAAAACTGAAAAAAGACCCAGCACTGAAGAATGGAAAAACATGGAAAAACTGTTTGGTTTTAAACCTGCATTCCATAAGGATTTTTGATATTCCAAAAATTTTCCCATCTCAAATTGGGACAAAAATGTCAAAATCTCAATTTTTGCAAGCCAAACATCTGAAAAAAAAATTGAGTCCAGGTCAATCAAAACATTTGTTTCACTAATTTTGCAATGTTTCATTCTCATTTTGACCTTTCCCCCTTCAACCTTTTTAGTATGAAGTTACTAAAATTTTGAAATGAAACTTTGTTATGGTTTGAAAAATCAAAACTTTCTGATTCATTGTTAAAATGGGGTGTTTTGACAATCTCTAAACATTTTTACCAACATTTTTAAAAGTTGGATGTTTAGTCAAACCTGACTCTGTTTTGTTTTGTTTTCAATGAATCAGTATTTTTCTTTTAAAAAGTTTGATAAAAAATTTCCCAAACAGCTCTAATTATGGCGGGTTATATTACAGTAACATGAGGCCTCAATGTGCTAATAACTATAAAGATGCATTCACACACCCACACGCACACACAGTGCGAAACAGTCTCTATTCTAAAGAGCTTGCCATCTAACTAAACAAAACAGACAAAATGTGGGCCAAAGGAAGCATTTTCCACATTTTACTAATGGTGAATTGAGGCAAGAGGAAATTTAGTGACTTGCCTCAAGTCACATATAAAATTCATAGTAGGGGCATGCCCTGAATCCAAGTTTCCAGAGCATTCCTCCAATGCCTCAACTCCAAGCCACTCCTCCTCTCCATGGACATATGAATGTTTGTCCTCAGTTGTACAAAGCTGATATGAACAGAGGCTGTAGTGAGACCGCACACTGTCTGCTTAAAATCACTTGACCAAAATAAAAAAGGTGATATAAACCAAGATTGCTATTGCTATGGCAATTGACACTAGGAAGACATAAGGGTCTGACCCTGCAACTCTGCTCCCACTCCCCAATACAAAACTTTGCCCACAATTCAAACTCAACCTTTTTGAACTGTTAGATCATTTCCCCCTATTTTTCAAGTTTGTGCATCTGTGCTTTTATTGGTACTGCTATTCAATATTTATAACATAGCTACGCCCATAGGCCTCAATCAGAATTGGGGGCCCATTCTGCTAGTTGCTATGCATACATAGAGGAAGATACGGTCTTTGACCCAGAGGTTCCAGCCCCTGCTGAGTTTGTCTATTCTCTGTGTTTTCTCTGTTTATAGACACATACAATAGTTCTTTCCAGTGACTGCTTCACCCTCTTAATCTGTTACATTATCTTCTGGCCTTCATGTTGTTTTTCTTCAGCAGTGTGTTGCCACACTGAAACTTAGAGGTGGTCTTTCCGGATTCTGACTCCCCTCTTTACTCTTCTGGCTCTACCCTCACTTGCCCTCCCATGAGGCATGTGATGTGCTATAAGGATATAAATCAGGGAGTTTGTTTCTAAAATTGCTCTCGCAATGATGAGCTGATCCATCCTCTAGACATAAATTATTTCAGTGCATAGCAGCATTCTGGAACATATATGCTGTTCTGTGGTTAGATCACAAAGTGCCAGATGCCTTTTTGTTTACAGGGTGGAAGGCTGTAGTGCTGAGAGAAAACCCGTCCCTTTCCTTTTTTCCATTCCAATGGCTGGCAAAGAGTAAGAAGCCATCACCACCCAGAAAGCTGCATAAAGTGCTCAGTTGGCAGTTTTGGAGATTAAAGTCCTCTCTTTATCTACAAAGCCAGAATAACATAGACAGTGGCAATGCATAATTTCCAGCCATTGTGCCTCCTGAGCCTACAGTGACTATTGTCAGGATTGGAAGCCCGATCACTGTAACGATTTACTGAAGAAGCCAACAAGGATGCCAATTAGTGCTATACAGGATGGTGGTTTATGATGCCAGATTAAAACCAGTTTCAGCCATTACTAACCTGGGATGGATTTGAATTGGCCACCTAGAGGGAAAATGTTCTGTAACCCACCTTCATCATACAATACTTAAGAGGGGTCATTATCACTTTGCAGCTTGAATTGTACAATAAATATATAAACTGCTCACAGATAGCATGCTGACAACTGCAAAATGCAACTCAGGCAAAATCCCCACTTCCACTCTGAAGAAAACCAAAGTTTGGACTCCTATGTGTTGAGTGCCTATCTTCGGAACAATCATGAGGAATAAACCATTGCCTCTTCTGTCTCCAGCTGCCTCACTTTCTTTGCTTCCAACCTCTATTATTTTTCTCTCATCAGTGGCAGCATCTTCATGCACCATTCTGCTCCCCTGCTGTTTTCTTAGAATGGGCCACGTGCTCAAAGTAGCTCCCCCCCACCACCATCACCACCAATTGGCTCAGTTAATACAATATTGAGGGTCATAGCTCGATATAATATTTCTGATAATTTGTTTGAGTCTAGACCTTTATACACTCAGTGTGAGACTATTGGACAAGTAGAGGCAGGAACCTGTTTTTGTTTAAAGGCAACCAGGAGGGTCTCGTTACCTACAGTCTGAACCTCTGGTGAATAGCTTGCTGCTAGAAGTTAAACATTAGTGAATGTTGTAAGCTGATGTCTGTGAGTGTGCATATATAAGAGAATTTGAGGTTTTTGTTGCTCCTTTTAAAATACAAAATATTACTTATTTCCACCTTTGAGCCAAGGAACTACCCTACATATGCTAACATAGCTGGAAAGATCACCTCAGCAGTTTATCAAAGCCCTGGTTTGGAAGGTTGCATTTTGGGACTATTAATAACTAAAGTGATACAGAAACTCTTCTTTGTAGAATTTACTCTTTTGTTGCACTCTAGACACAATTATTAACATAAGACAGGTTAGAAAATTGATTTTCCAATACATTGTATATCATAGAATCACAGAAGATTAGGGTTGGAAGAGACCTCAGGAGGTCATCTAATCCAACCCCCAGCTCAAAGTAGGACCAACCCCAACTAAATCATCCCAGCCAGGGCTTTGTCAAGCCTGACCTTAAAAACCTCTAAGGAAGGAGATTCCACCACCTCCCTGTGTAACCCATCCCAGGGCTTCACCACCCTCCTAGTGAAACAATGTTTCCTAATATCCAACCTAGACCTCCCCCATGGCAACTTGAGACCATTTTCCCTTGTTCTGTCATCTGCCACCACTGAGAACAGCCTAGCTCCATCCCCATTGGAACCCCCCTTCAGGTAGCTGATCACATATCAATGATGTCTTCATTACTTTTGCTAGGTGTATATTGTAATCCAGTGGTCCCCAACCTTTCTGGTCCGACACTCCGCCACCGAAATGCAGCCGCCAAGAAGCAGTAGTGGCAAGAAGCACCGCCGCCGAAATGCCGCTGAGAAACAGCAATGTTTCTTGGTAGCATTTCCGCAGCAGGGTGTCCTGCGAGTGCACAGAAATGCCCCGGCAGGACCCCTGTTGTAAGCAAACAAAAATAGAATAAAATCCACAAATATTTGCTTGAGTTATTAAATATACATACTTTAGATATTTTTGTACTGTGTTTGTGGTCAGTGAATGTTTGAGCGACTGACTTGTACTGGCATAAGTGTTTGCAGAAGACATTTCAAATGAATACTTGTCAAAACCAAATACTTGTGTTAATTTTGCACATGCAATTGAGACGAGTAATGGCTGCATGCTCATCTACTCAAGGAACAGAAACAATTCTATAAGATTTACTGTCAGGGTCTGGATTCTAGGTAGTCAGGCATGGTGGGTGGAGTTGTGGTTGAAGCTGAACATAGGGTTGGGACCGGGCTGAGGGCAACACTGAAACCTTGGTCCAGGGACAAGCTGTGGGTCCGAGTCTGTAAACAAGCCAAATCAGGATTGTAGTCAGAATCAGGAAGCATGCCAAAGGTCAAAGCCAGGTTGGGATCAATCCTGGGGTTTGGGGGTCAAGAGGTAGGGGCAGGGCTGGAGCGAATCAGGAACAGTGCTGGAGCATGATCAGAACAGGACATGGACAAGGCTGAAGCAGGCTGGAACAGGGGTTGGGCAAGGCTGGTAAGGAACCAGGGCAGGATCGAGAGCACTCTGGAAGCCTGGGAGTCTTTTACACCATAAGGCAGCAAGAGGGTTCCTAGCCAAGTGGTGCTGCTGTATAAACTAACTTGCAGCTCTGGCAGTGAGGGTGACCCAGGCCCTGCTTCAGGGATAGACTGATGCAGCATGCCTGAAGGTTGAGTCACTGCAAGCTCTGCTTGAGGGATGAGTTAGCAGCCCTAGTCAACCTACCACTTACCTGCCTGATAGTAATTAATCAACATAGCTCGAGTTTCACATATTTGTCATCAATCCAGAGTTTTAAAAAATGGAAAACATTCAAAATAAATTAGAATTATGGACAAATGCAGGAAAATTACAATCTGAATGGGGAGAAAATGAGGCTAAATTAATCAAATAAGTTATTGCTTTCATAGATTCTAAGTCCAGAAGGGACCACTATGATTATCTAGTCTGGCCTCCTGTACAACGCAGGCCACAGAACTTCCCCAAAATAATTCCTAGAGCAGAGCTTTTACAGAAACATCCAGTCTTGAGTTTAAAATTGTCAATTATAGAGAATTTGATCCTTGGTAAATTGTTCCAATGGTTAATTATGCTCACTGTTAAAAATTTACACTTTATTTACAGTCTGAATTTGTCTAGGTTCAGCTTCCTCCCTTGGATCATTTTATACCATTCTCTGCTAGATTGAAGAGCCTATCATTAAATATTTATTCCCCATGCAGGTACTTTATACTGTAATCAAGTCATTCCTTAATCTACTCTTTGGTAAACTAAATAGTATTCTAGCAGTGGTCTCACCTATGCTAAATACCTTTAAATAAAGGTAAATAACCTCTATTCCTACTTGAGATTCCCCTGTTTATGCATCCCAGGGTCTCATTAGTCCTTTTGGCCACAGCAAATAGGGAGCTCATGTTCAGCTGATTGTCCTCCACCACATCCAAATGTTTTTCAGAGTCACTGGTTTGCAGGATAGAGCCCCCCATCTTGTATGTACATCCTACATTCTTTGTTCCCAGGTGTATACATTAGCCATATTAAAACTAAACTTGTTTGCTTGTGCCCAGTTTACCAAGAAATCTACATCACTCTCAGTGAGAGACCTGTCCTCATCAGTATTTGCCACTACCCCAATTTTTGTGCCATCTGCAAATTTTATAATGATTTTATGTTTTCTTCCAGATCATTGATAAAGTTGTTAAATAGCATAAGGCCAAGAACTGATCACTGTTGGATGCATTTAGAAAAAGACATAGATGATGAATCCACATTTACAGTTACATTTTGAGACCTATCAGTGAGACAGTTTTTAATCCATTAGTATGTGCCTGTTAATTTTAAATCATTCTAATGTCGTATGGTACCACATCAAACGCTTTGCAGAAGTCCAAGTATACATCAACAGTATTACCTTTATCAACCAAACTTGTAACCTCATTTAAAAAAACATCAAGTTAGCTTGACAGGATCTATTTTCCATAAGCCCAAATTAATTACATTATCCTTATTATTACCCTTCTTTAGTTCTTTATGAATTAAAATGCATATCAGTCACTCCATCGTCTTCCCTGAGATCGATGTTAGGGTGATAGACCTACAATTACCCATGTCATCCTGTTTACCCTTTTTAAAAATTGGCACAGCATTAGATTTCTTTCAGTCTTCTGGAACTTCTCCAGTGCTCCAAGACTTATTGAAAAATCAACATTAGAGGTCCAGAGAGCTTCTCATCCAGCTCTTTTAGCACTCTTGTATACAAGTTATCTAGACTTGCTCATTTAAAAATGCCTAACTTTAGCAGCTTCTGTTTTTCATACTCCAGAGATACTTGTGGAATAGAAAGAGTGTTTTCATTACCCACTGATGAGACTGCATCATCTGTTTTTCCCCCCAAATACTTATTTAACACTTCTGCATTTTCTGCATTGTTATTGGTATTTCTACCATTTCCATCTAAAAATCTGGACAAATACCATTGCCAGGATTATTTTTGTCCCTAATATATTTAAAATATTCCTTCTTGTTGCCCTTAACTCTGCTGGCCATATATTTCCTTATCAATTTTCTACAATTTCTAACTTCCAATTTATATTCATTATTATCAGCTTTCCCTTTTGTCCATTTGTTTTATGTATTTATTGATTTTTTGCAGTTGCCTTCACTTCCCCTCTGAACCAACTTGGATTTTTAACCAGCACAGCTTTCTTCCTCAGTTTTGGCATTGTGGCTTTTTGGGCATCTGTTGAGTTGGTCTTAAATGATTCCCAATTATCATTCCCATGTTTCTGATTAAATTCTTCCTCCCAGCCCATTTGGCTCATAATTGTTTTCAGTTTTGTGTAACTGGCCATATTAAAGCACCAAGTATATATGTTACTGGTCTAGATGTTCTTCTGCTTGCACATTATAAATGCGATCAAGTCATCATCACATGAACATAAGCTAATTCTACATGTAGCTCTCTGAAGAGACTATTAACAATTATAAAGTAAAGATTCAAAGACAGTTTAGAGGGTTCCAGATGGCTCAGGGAATTGGTAACGTGGGATAGCACCTTTTCAGTTTCACTTTCCGCTTCGCTGTTACTAGTAAACACCCTCATGCTTTGAAAGTAGCTTTTTATGTTTTAAATCTAAGTTCTTTTGCCACCTGGCAGTTTGCCTGAAAAGACAATAAAAGTAGGATCCTGGTTCACTACTGCATTGGTCTAATATTGTACTAATGTAGCTCAGTGGATTTCACCTGGTGTACAGGAGATTAGTCACCAGGGCCCAGGAATAGGGGCTAGGAATATGGTTTCTCTTAATAGTACACAAGGACACAGTGTTGCCAACTCCTGTCATTTTATAACAACATTTAAAGATTTTCTGCAAGCTCCAGCTCCTGGAGTCCTGTGACTGCAAGAGACTCTCAGCTTTCATTAAAAAACACCTAAGTTTCTAGCCCTCATGACTGTAGTGAAAAGCTATAAAATGTGACCTGAGTGCACCCTAAAGGCTCAAAATGCAGAAGGCAGATAAAAAGAACCCAACACTCATTAATTTTAATACTTTCCTGATTTTTAAGTCAATCTCATGATTTGTGGGGGCCTGACTCATGGTTTTTGAATGCTTGGGGTTGGCAATTCTCAGAACATTGCAAATGTATTGGCTTATTAGTCAGTCTAATACACTTCTTTGTTGACCAATAATTATTTCATATGTCACAAATGATTATATTAAATTTCTAGTGTAAAAATGGCAGAAGTCTAAAGCCCCGATTCAAGCAGGAGGCCCTACAGGGATTTCTTGATCTATCTTGCCAGGCAAACATGGAAGGGTCTACATTTTCCATGCAAATTCAGGCATATTTCCCATTAGAGTTAATGGGTATTTATGTGCATACACAGAATGAAGAGTAGACCTCACAGTATTCATCCGTAACATTTAAAAAGCAAAATAAGAATTGAACTAAGCATTGTGCATCATGTAGCATTGTTACAAGCTGCAGTGCTTTCTGACAAGTGGCAAGAAACAGAAGTATCATAGAGTCATAGAAATGTAGGGCTGGAAGGGATCTCAAATCGTCATAAAATCCAGCCCCCTGCATTGAGGCAGAAACAAGTAATCCTAGACCAGTGATTTTCAACCTTTTTGCATTTGCGGACCCCTAAAAATTTTGAATGGGGGTCCAGGCCCCTTTGGAAATCTTAGGGGGGGCAGGTCTGCAGACCGCAGGTTAAAAACCACTGTTCTGTGATAATGACAACCTTTCGTGGACCCCTTAGACATAGTCTGCAGGTCCCCAAGGGTCCACAGACCGCACATTTAAAACTACTGACCTAGACCATCCCTGGCAGGTATTATGCTTTTCACAAGATTTGTATAATATTCCCTGGCCAAGTACCACCTTTGCTTTAATTGAAAAGGACATCTGAAAAACTGGTATGGAAAAACTGCATTTGACCTTGTTCCCTTGCTTCATGTCAACAATTTCAACCACATCTGCTCTTGCACTGGGAAAATATTGGCATATTCCACTAAGCTCTGCACTGACAGCTGCAGACACTCTCTCTCTCTGTACAGAATAACTCCACTCCCAAACACTCAGGAAGCAGTGAGTACAAACCTTTCCTTGCAAGCTCATTTAACATTAAAGAACTGTAAAGAGAATTCAGAATAATTTCCACTGAAGTTCACTTTAGTGCTAGATCCTAAAAGGGAAGAACTTAATATCTCTGCTGTCAGACATTCTACTGACACAGGGAGAGTACAATGATTGTCAGCAGACCAGGAAAAGATGAGGGGAAAATCCAGGCAACCGTGAATCGCAACAAAAATCCACTGAGTTCTTTAGAAATGAAGGAGGCTGTAAATGCTATGAGTATAGTACAACAAAGATATATATTGCCTTGAAATACCATGAAGGACCTGCTTAGCTGGGCTGGGCATCTACTTTTCCATTCCCTCTCTCAGGGGAATCTCCACCAATCCCTTTTTGTATTTAGAACAGGTTTTCTCTCTCGCTCGTTCTCTCTCTGACTGTTTTTGTTCCAAAAAGCTTGCATTTTATTGTTTGGATAATAGGTAGGTTAATGTATCTGGACATCAAAAAGCAGAAACTCTAACATCTGCAAAACTCAGAGCTTCGTATGTGAGCATGTCAGTGGAGCTGCTAATATACTTGGATGTGCCACTGGTCCTAACAAGCATTAACATACTGCAAAGCATAGGGGTGACTAAGTCAAGAGTTTGAATATCCACCTTGTTTAATTTTGAATACTTCTCCATGGCAGTAGGAATATATTAAGAATTATCATATATTAAAGTTATTAACCAAGTTTAGCCATGAAGTCTTGAAACATAAATATAAGCTATTATAATATTTTGGTTTAATACAAGAGAATTACAGCAGCTTGTCTGTTCTGTGCCATAGTGATAAACACATTTCATTGTAAAAAGAAATTTTATGAGGGCAACAAGAATATGGTGAATAAAAAATTAGGTTTTGAGTTAAGTACTTTAGTTGTAAATCAATATCAGAGCTGAACAAATCATTCATCATAATTAATTTTAAAAGATTAATACATCTTTTTCTGTTAACTTTTCCATAAACAGACAATAGATTTTATAATATATTTGTTATCTGAAAATGCTTTTTAAACCTAATTCTTCACTTCGTCACTAGCTTGTTCACAAGCAGCTAATTGTGAGCGTTAATAGCTGAATTTCAAGGTATTCAGGTCACACGGTATGTTTCTGTGCCTCCATTGGATGAACATGCATCTTGCAAATCAGGTTTTCAGTATGTGAACTACAAATACGTTATTCCCTTTCTATGAATGTGGAATATTTGTTTAAAGTGAGTTGTTTGGTGAACATTCCTACCAGTGTACTTGCTCACTAGAACATTCATGGGATGTGAACTCATTCACAGTGAATCCATCTAAAAGATTCAAGTGAATATTTTCAGGGTTTTTGGCAGTATTCACATAATAATAATCTTCTCTTTTGAGGCTGTCAAAAACATAAAGCTAAGGGTAGCATAAAATCCCTCTTTTACCTGTAAAGGATTCATCAGTTCCATTAACCTAGTTGGCACCTGACCAGAAGGACCAATGGGGAAAGAAGATACTTTCAAATCTGGGGTGGGGGAGGCTTGTTTGTGCTCTTTGTTGTACTCTCCAAGACAAACAGAGAGACCAAGCAAGTAATCCAGCTCCTACTGAATGATACATCTAAAATTACAGAAATGGTAAGTAATAGCAAGGAAATGCGTTAGAGTATCTTCTGTTTTAGCTTGTGAATTTTCCCTATGCTAAGAGGAAGGTTTATTCCTGGTTGGTTTTTTTTTTTTTGGAACTTTAAAGTTTTCCCTGGAGGGGAATCCTCTGTGTTTTAAATCTTATTACCCTGTAAAATTACCTTCCATCCTGATTTTACAGAGGTGCTTCTTTTACTTTTTTTTCTTTATACTAAAGTTCTGTTTTTAAGAATCTGATTAGGGTTTTTGTGTCCTAAAAACCCAAGGGTCTGGTCTGTGCTCACCTTGTTTACTCTCAAGCCTCCCCAGGAAAGGGGGTGAAGGGGCTTGGGGGGATATTTTAGGGAACCAGGAACTTCAAGTGGTCCTTTTCCTAAATCTTTGTCTAACTCACTTGGTGGTGGCAGTGATACCATCCAAGGACAAGGAAGAATGTGTGTCTTGGTTGGTAGAAATAAGCTTAGGGGGTCTTTCATGTGGGTCCCCACATCTGTACCCTAGAGTTCAGAGTGGGGAGGGAACCCTGACAGAGGCTTTCACCCACAGATGTCAATATACTCTATATACATTCATTAACTTAGCCTCCCAATTCCCCTATTAAGTAGACAATTATTCGTATACCTCTTTTACAAAAGAAGACTCTGAGGCAAAGAGATGAAGTAATTTACCTTAGGTCCACAGGAAATCTGTGAGAAAGCCCAGAACAGAACCCAGGTCTCTTGACTCCTGGCCAGATTACCCCCTGCTGCTACTGAGGGGACTCCTCCCATGTACTGGGACCAATGCCAGCAGCTTCTGCATGCAACAGGAAGCAGAGACAGGGGCTGCACACTTAGAAAAATAATCTTAAATTATACAATTTAAAAAGAATAGATGTAATAATAAGTAGCGGGGGGTAGTAGACCTTAAGTTTAAACATGATAAGATATACATTGGGTGTGAGAGCCACGTTTTTAACTTAGCCACCTGTACCCTGAGTCATTGCAAGCAAATCCTGAAATCCTGCTACACTTGTGCCTTGCTGTTTGAAATATAACTTAGAATAGTCCTGCAGCAGCTGCTCATGAAGGAGCTCTTGTTTACAGCCCTGCTTTCTCTTTGACCACCCAGATATCCTATCCGTACGAGATCAGCCTTTTTTCCCCATCTCGTTTAGTCATGTCCCATAATAAATATAAGCAAAATCCTATTTCACACTCCACATTTTGGCAACTCTTTCCAGAATCATGCACACAGAATAAGAGGCTATTATAGTGATGGTAAGAAGCACTACCATTTGTACTAAAATTCTGCCTGTGTTTTACCTTCTGTATTCTACCTGTTGGTGATTTTGCATTTTATGAAGCAAAACCAACTCAGAAGAAATGTCTGCATCATTAAACATATCACACAGGCTTGTACAAGGTCAAGTCTATGGTTAGACTGTGTCCCTTTCCAACATGTCTGCACAGGGGAGGAAGGAGCCCCCCTCCACCCTGTGTGTGATAACGTAGGACCTACCAGAATCTTGGGCCCACATGCAGAAGGGAGACCTGAAATTCCCCCACTGCAAGCAAGTGGACCTGGAGTAGGGAGGAAGGTACAGGAAGTAGATGGAGCCATGATTGCTCCCATTCCACATGCTGGTCAGTGGAGCTGGTTGAGGAGAAGGGCAGATAATCATACACAACAAAAAGGAGTGAAGTAGCTTACTTCTTCCTCCTCCCCAGCATCAGAGGGGAATACGAGGAGGAATTGTGCCTCTTTGAGTCACAATTCCTTCCTGGGGCTGCTCCTCAGGTGAAGTGTTTATAAACTAGGCCATCTTCAGGGCTGAGTTGAAAAGCTTAATCTTGGGGTCAAAGAACAGAAATTCAAGTGAATGGGAGCAGAAGGTCAGCAGCCGTGCCGTGGTCCTTCAGAAAATGTGTGATTTTTTTAAAAATGAAAATTGATGGAGTGGTTGATCTTTGGTATTAACATCACAACCTGATCCTCTCAGTGCTCCCTTTGTCTCCTCCCACTTCTAATCCCAGGCCTTTTTAAATGGTGTACTCTGTGCACGAACCATCTCCCTGATCCTCCACTTCTTCATCCTTCTAATCTCTACTGGACACGCTCTGCTTTTCATTAACCTTCCAGTCCTGATCTTCCCTCCAGTGCGGGCTACTCCTACTTTGGCATTTGAACCATATTGATTTCTGTTATAAGTGACTCCATGAATAGTACAATCCCTCTGTTGCATTTTTTCCTTGTTTTGCTGTTCATCACTTTCCTTGACCTTGGTAGCTGCTGTCTTATTTGTTTCGTCCTTGAGTAAATATTCGAGAACATGCAGCAGCTTTAATCATTTTCACTGGACCAGTACTAATGACATCATTACAGTATCATGTTTTGCTGTCTAGTCTACTCCTTAAGATGTATAACTGTGGGGGGGATATTGGATACCACAGCAGCAGATGTGACTGGAAACAAAAGGATATTTAGACTCAGGGACTGAAGATACAAATTATTGCCAGTTGGCCACATGGAACTATCGACATTTATACATGGTATTGGACACATATCTAAAGTGGCTGTTAACAGTGCAAAATACTAAACAACTGTCTAACATTTATTTTTAATAACCAACAGAATTGGTTAGTAACGGGAAAAAGGGAAAAAAAACAGGGGCTTACTTGGGCAAATAGATGTTTGTATCCAAAATCTGGACCACACCAAAAAATATAGTCTCTGTGCATAGCTCAGTTCGTTCATGCAGGAAGACAGCAGGTAAAGTACCACTGATAATGTTGAAATAAAGCCTCTCTGTTCCTGTTCTCTCAGTATAAACAGAGGAAAGATGTTCTTGTGTGTAAGGTACTGACCGAAGACTTGGAAACTTAGGTTCAGTTTCTTTCACAGACTTGGGCAAGTCACTGTCTCTGTGCCTCAGTTTCCCCATGTGTAGAGTGGGGACAATAACTTTTTCACCTGTCGATGCATTTGTGGGCAAACTGGCACAGGGGCATTGTGACCTTATGCTTCTGGACTTGCTATCTGCCTCAGAGGTAAGCAGTACTGAAGAGGAAGCAGGCTCCACAAAGCCACTATATGCTTCTCTCGAGCAGGTGGGGATAGAGGACAGGGAATGAGAGGAGTCTTGACAGTGCGTCCCCTATCATAAATGCATCAGCCTGAAAAGCTGCACTGGGAAAAGCAGTGCTGCCAACTCCTGTGATTGTATTGTGAGTCATGTACTTTTCTTCATGTTTTTAAAAGCCCCAGGTCCTGGAAACATGATTAAGTGAGAATCTCAGCTTTTTTTGTGGATGAAAACTTGAAAACATGAATCAAGTGCACCATTGGTTCATTTTAAGCCAGTCGCACTTGGGCCTGACTTGTGATTTTTGAGCATTTGGGTCTTGCAATACTGAGAATGTAAACTGTACTAGGTATACATTTGTCATGGCTTACTCCCTTCCTGGAGCAGAGCAGGAACCAGGAAGAAAAAAGTGACTAAGTTCAATTCTTCCTCCCAGGCTGTGGCTTGGGCAGTACGACTGGGAATTGCCACTAACTCTGGGATCTTGGCAGAGCCACGGTTGAGCCCTTACTTTGTAAGCCATTTGGAGCAGGGACTGTTTCTTATTATGAGCATGAATTGCACCTAGACCCCAGTTCTGGCCTCCAGATACTACCGTGGTACAAATAATAATTCTCTGTGGCTCTTAGTCATAGCTGGCTGCTCCTCAGAGCTAGCTCAGTAGCAGCAGCAGCAGTCTCTGCTAGAGGGCAATAAGAGGAGGCTGGAGGGGGCTGTCGCTGTTCAGGGCAATGGCACCTGTATTTCCCCTCAGTCATCCGACAGAGACAACCCATACCTGCAAATAGCAGGGAGGGAGGCAGGCAGGCAGGCAGAGTGAGGGCCGCACAGAGAGATTACCTTAGAATACCTACTTGCTTTCTGTAATAGCTACTGATATGAGTTAGCACACAGCTCTTTCTGTGCTAGCCTACTTTACTGTTAAGGTAAAAACAGTACAGAAAAAACATATTAAAAACTAAAAAACCTACATGCATGCTAATAAGCTTATCAGAGTTCATCCCAATGCTCACATGGGTTCTGAAAAGTGCAGTCTTTTAATGAATACACCTCCTAAGGGACATCAGAGTTTCAGCTCACTCATAACCTGTTCATTTCCCTTTTTATAAGGTTCAAGGGGTCTTTGAACTGGAGTTTCCAAAAGCAGATAGTATAAAAGGGGACTCTCTCCACAGGGCATATCTTCAAAAGGCTGGCTTCGGAGGAGGAGAATTTGCATTTTCCTCACCTTAAGGTGTTTCCTAAGGAAGTCCACTTCACACATATTGTTCTAAAAAGACCTTTGAACTTCCTCATACCTTCCAGAGATTGTATTAAACTTGTCTTTCTGCTAAAGAACTTCCGTACAATCTCACAATAAACATTTGCATTTGTAATACAATGAACTCCAAAGGACTTAATCCTAATTCAATAAGGTTTAATTTAATTCAATAAAGTTTATCTTAATTCCATAAGATTTGTTCAGGATATTGTCAGCCCATCACAGGAGCTTCTTCCCAGATGGGGCCGCTGATGAACAGCTTGCTGCAGGTCTTTTCACTACAACTGTTTAACATTAGTTAGTGGCTTTTAAATTTTGTTCATGCCCATGCTGAACAAGTGCACAGAACATCTGCACAATGTCTGTTAACAGTGTTCCAAGACCACATCTAACAATCTTATATTGTTCTCGGTGAATATATATCAGTCCAGATTTTTTCCATGGTTCATCAATCCTCTTCAAGTAGTGAGGAAATTGTGACCTTTCATTGATTCAGGCTGGAAAATATAGTCAGAGTATTAAATAGTTATATTTGCTTTGGAAAACTAATCCTATTGTTCATTTATTTTACAACTTAAACTAATAGTCAAAGTGGATGTCATCTAGATAAAATGATAGGGAAGCTACAATGTCCGTTGTAAATAAATGCCTCTGTGCTCAGAGTCTGAACTGGCTTGGGGTTGGAAAGAGGGAAAATAGCCCTTGTGAAAGGGTTAGGGTATTCTTCCAGTGATTGCACCCAATCACACTTACATTTTCTAAAAATACAATCAGGTGCATCCCAAAGGCAAATAATTTGTTCTTCAAAAGGACCTTTATGCACAGAGATAAAATGTATTTCTGGCAGCAGAGGTTATCTGTATCCAGAAAGGGGATAGACCTGCATTAGCGATTGAAAAATCTTTGCCACAATCACCATCAGCAGCTTCACTTTGACCACTGCTCTGAATTTAATGGATTTAGCCAACAGTGAAAATATCATCAGAAAAGCTGTTCTGACCGGAGCAAAATGCTGCGACATGCTAACCTCATTGAAACCTCTTGGCCCGATCCCACAAAGTGTTCAGCATCTCATATCATATTGAATTGATTAGGAATCTATCCAAAACCTGCAGTTCTAGGAATGGGTAATGCCCATTTTTATAGGTTAGAGGACTCCAAGAAACAGTCTGCTTAACTTAGAATTATCTAACAGAAGTGGGTTGAATCACGCAATAGAATTACCTGGAAAATCCATCCCATTTGTGGTCTTAATGAAATTTCAGGACCTACTCAGTGTCATAATGAGGGACAATTGAAAAATCAACAGCGGTTAATGTAAAGGCCTGGGCCTTGTGCAAACTAGATTCAGTTCCTGGTTCTTCCATAGACTTCCTGTGTGGCCTTGGCAAGCCATTTGATCTGTCTGAGCCTCTGTTCCCTATCTGCAAAATGGGGATAATAGTACTTCCTTTCTCTATTTAGATGGTAAGTTCCTTAGAGCAGAGGCATAACTGGACTATGTGTTTGTACTGCACAATGGAGCCTTGATCTCAGCTGGGGGCCTATGAACATTAAGATAATGAAAATATTAAATATTAATAATGGCGTACCGATGGTTACCAGTCTACATAGATATGCAGTTACCAATGGTTGTGCATCTTGCCCTCACGTGATTTTCCAAAACTGGCCTCAGGGTAGGGAACAATTTTGGCTGAAATTCAATAGAAACAGGTGGTGCTATCAGCTGCAAAGTCAGTATTAGCTGCTGGGTTTTCTGAAGCTCTTGGTCTTTTCATGGTTCGTTCAATAAGGAGGGCTTTGGATAGAGTTCAACACAATCACCTTGAAGCTGGTCTTCTCAGGTCAGCTGCACTGTCCTTCAACACTGTGTGTTTCTAAATGGGTGGACCAAGATGGACCTAGTCTTAATAATATCTATCACTGAACAGCCCAAAAATAGCCCAATAGTATAGGCCAAATATTCAAAGTGGCCTCAATCGAACCTTCACTGGTGCACATGCAAATCACTCACATAGCTAATTTTCATGGACTCTCTTGTGTACACAAATGATTGCATTTACACATCCAAAACTCACATGCACGCTGTTTTCACATACAAATGGGATCTTTTAAATTTACTCTTACATGGGCGCTCCAGTGATAGTGCGAATAAAAAGTGCATGTGCAGAAATGGAGGCCAGAAGTTTGGCTCTGGATTTATTTTGGGAGTTACTCTTAGAGGTCCAGGAATAACTAGGCCTGGAGTAAGTCCATGATAGTGTGGATCCATTGGAGCTGCGCTGCCAGGGAGCCATGGGGATTCTAGCCAGGGTCCAGAGCAGAGGCACAGGACAAGGTGCAGAAGGCCCTGACCTCCCACAGCTTGTAGTGGATCTGCCAGATTTGGGGCAAGGCATGAGGCCTATATAGCAGTGCAAGCCCAGGACTGCACAGAGTCTATGTCAGGGGGATCTCATGGAGATTTCCTCCCCTCACATGGATTTCCATGGGAGCAAATGATCTAGGACAGTGCAGTGAGTGCTGCTGTCTCAATTGTATAGATGGGGCAATGATAGCGAGGTTAAACAACTTGTCCAAATCTACACAGAGACAGAGCACTCAGGAATCTGACTCCCAAGTCCATGCCCCAGCCACTCCACTGATTTGATCTGCTCTATATTTAATTCCAAAGTCCAGTCACAGTTATATTTTTCGTGTTAGTCTGGAGTAGTTTCTAATACTAAGATTGGGTTGCTTTCTAGCTAGCAGAATGAAAGGATCCCATTGTAGCAAGGCTTTGGCATTGTACTAACTGGAAATGAAATTGTGACCTACACTATCCAAACATAGTTCATTTGCCAGCAATGGATGTGCCAACTCCATAACTGGGAAATAAATGATCAGTGGAAATCACTAGTGAGCATACACTACTCATCATAATAAACTAGTACTATGGGCCAGCCTCAGGCCTCAGTTAAACCAGTGGGATAATTCCAGGATGATTCCACTGAAGCTATCTTGGATTTAATCCTCAAATGAATTTAACTCAAGATTGGCACAGGGGAGACACAAAGGTGTCTCTCAGCCTTGTAACTCCTACCCCGATCCTGGGCCTGTCCCTGGCATAGGTTATAGCAGCTTCGTGGCTTCTCTAACTTTCATGGTGGCAGAAGTGGTATGGATTGTTCCATTGGCTCAGGGTCTCTGGAATGTAGCACACTTCACCCAGGGGTCTCATTCTCTCCACAGCCTGGTCTAGCCCAGATCCCATCCTGTGTGGAGCAGTGGGGAGCAGGTAGCATAAAACCAGCTGTGCCGATTTTACGTCACTCATGGATTCCCTTTTAGAGCAGCTTTAAGTTGCCTTTGTGTTGCTGGAGTGTTATACCCTGGGATGAGGATCTAGCCTCTGGATTATTCTGGTGTAACTGAGGCCAGAATCTGCCCTCTATTAAAGGTTTTCTTAAAATTAAGACATCCTGAGGATCTTGAAAAGCAGACACATGATCATATACAAACATATGCATAAACACACTCACACACCCATCTATACGTGGTGTCTTGTAAACAGACCATTATGGACAGATTCAATATAAGCTTGAGGTTCATTATGAACCTTTACTATTTAATGTTATACAATATCATTCAGATAGCCCCTGCTCCTGCAAAGTGCTGCATACCCTCAGTTCTCCTCAAAGCCATCAGGAATGGAGGGCACAAGACCTTGCTGGATTAGGCCGTAGTTAGAAAAAACAATTTATACATTTTCTCATGCATTTTAAAACCTTGCTTGTTTCACAAAATTTTATGAATTTAGCAGTTTGTCTCATCCCTGCTATCATAAGCCATGTCATTCCCTTGCCATCTGTAATGAGACTGAATTCATTGCTTGCTGTGGGGTACAGAGTAAACAAGAACGCCAAGATCAAAGAATCAGGTACACAGGTGGTGGCTTTGTCCTTGCAATAGAAAGGGCATAATGAGTCATGCTGCTTTATTAAGGAGCTCTGATATATGAAAGGAGTTTCACTATTATACACAGTAATATGCAGAAACCATTTAGCTCTGTAAGAGCTCCTTAACAGTGAAGCATGGCTCACTGCACAATCCAGGGTAAAGCACAGGACTTTTTTAATAGTGCAAAGCAACAATACACAGCACCTTAGGGAGGAAAGTGAAGAATGTATGTTTGTAAGAGCATGGATAAATGACAGAAGTGACTTGAGAAATGTATACAGACACAATATGGAGGTACATTGATTTTCACTTCTGAGCCTCCTGAATCTGGAGTCTGTGCGTGTAAGGAGGAATCATGGTCATTCTGATGTTATTTTATTTTTCTTTACCATTGGAGGTAACCAGTGGTGTCCCTATGACCCCTGATTTGTGATAGAGTTGCCATTCTAGTATTGCTTGATGTATCTTCTGATCCTTAGTTACTCTTTCCTTTGGGACTGGGTTCCAAAGATAACATCTGAAAGGACTAGTCTTTAAGTACATTTCATGCAAGATTTCCATATTTGACCAACACTAGGCATGGTTAAAAATTATCATATCCTCTAGCTTCAGATGCAAAAACAGCAAACACGGTCAAGAGAGAGCATAAGTTAGTCTCATGAGACTAAGAGGTCATGCGTTGAAGTTGTCCCAATGTTAGCATATAAATGAAGGCAGCAGAGCTTAATATCTCACGCATCTACGCTTGATTGCAGTAATACAAGCGTCACCCATTCCAGTCTTTCACTGCAGAGTGCTTGAGAATCCATTACCCATCTACTCTGCTCTGCTGTTTGTAAAATGCTAGGGCAAGCCAACACCAACACTACTTCTCATTCTCATGAATTAGTTAATCAACTTACATCTTAATAGACATTAGCCAACAACTAGATGATTGTTTTCCATTTTAAATAAAGATGTGCTGACCGCAAAAGACATGATTCACCAAGGCAAACCCGGGCATATAACTGGGGTTACACAGTGGGAAGCGGTGCCCACTGTCACTAGGCTTGTTTCCCAGAAAATCACTTCTCAAAAGAACTGTATTATGCCACATTCCTTTCTATTTTAGAGGCACTTTCTTTGCTGATCTGTTAATGACAAAGTCCTTGATAAAGAGAAGGGAATCATTAAGATGCTTTAACGAAGACACCTGACTGCACAAAGCTGTAACAGTTACACAGACCCCTTTCTTTCTATCGTGATTACGCTCTCTGGGAGATGGATGCAGACTACCAACCAGGGGACCCAGTTTGGGAGTGATCTCAGGCGTCAGAGGGCAGAGGCAGTAGAAAGAGGAGATGTAGAGTAATTTCAGAAGATCCCACTCACCCGTATTAGCTTGTGGGCATGCAGTGAGAGAGAGTGCAGCTGTTGAATGGGAGGCAGATAAGACAAAAAGAGGCAGATCAGAACAAAGTAGTTGATAAAAGCTTTTCTCCCAAAATGAGTAGTCAATACCCACAGGCCCCCTATTAAGTGGGATGGTAATGTATACTAGCTGTTTGGTGCAAAAAGGAATTTTTTGGTGCAAACACCCCTGAAGCTTTATATGTCTGTTTGTCTAGAATGTTTTACAGTATCATCTTATTTCTTCTTTCATAAGCACTACAAAGAAGACAAACTGACAGGAAAAAATGGTAAATTATTCCTAACACAATATAGGGTTTTGGGGTGTGTTTGCTTTTGGAGGGCTGGTTTTGGAAAGGGTAATATTTACTTTACATTTTTCCAAATGAACACACCACAGCGAGAGCATGGTGACTTTTTTGGTGGAACAAATGAGAATCACAGATATTTAAGAGGACACAGGTAATAGGCTCTAAATCTGCTAACCGCAGTGACTGCTTAGACACAGCAGAGCAGAAATTCTGTTTTGTGGGGTTTGTAGCAGGAAGGTTAGTGACCAGCTTGACTAGTGGTCAGCTCATGGCTTTTCAGGTTTTGCCTGTCTAGCCATCCCTGATGGAGTCCAAGCTGTGGCCTCAGTCACTAATTGCTCCCCCCAAGCTCATCACTACAAAAGGAGCGGGGGGGCGGGGGCGGTGAGAGAGCAAGGTTGGGGGCAGGCCCAACCATTCCACCAAGTCCCAACCCAGAGCCCTAGGGGGTCTCTCAAAGTGCCCAGTCCAGTTCTGAACAACATCAAATTATGTTACCCCCTAGATCACTTCCTACCGGACTGGAGTGCCTCAATCTGGGGCATGATCACAGTCTTAGCAGACTCTCTTCTGCCTTTCAGTCTCCAGTTCAGTTAGTCAATCTCTCAGGGTTTTCAACTGTTAAAAAGAGGGGGAATCCAAATTCCTGCTGCTAGAGCAGCCTTCACAAAGCTGTTGCTACTCCCTGCACAGCTCTCCATATCTACCTTCCCTCCTAGCACCACATGCAGCTCATTCCCCATTCTCCTGGGCTACCTACCAGTGTCTTCTTAAACTGTTCCTCCACGGGGGACATGCCTTGCTCTTGTTTAGGGGTGGGGCCTCCCTAACCCAGTACTGCTCTACTCCCTCCCCTGATTCAGTAGATCCCATCGCAGGGTGTAAGACTAATAAAATGGTTTAATCTAATTCAACAAGGTGTATCAAATATATGTTTTCAGTAAAAGGATTATGGAACCATGTCCTGGAGAAAATACCCAGCTGTTTCAAGAACATGTATGATGAGAGCATGACTAATTATTATGGCAGGGCCCCTTAAAAACTTGCCAGTTGCTGTTGATAACTAAGTACATATTTACTACTCGGCAACCTCACACTGTTCATTATGCATCGTGCAGTAGTCCCTGCAGTCAGTCCTAGGCAATACTGCAGTAACCACAGCAATTGAGCTTAGGCAAAATTGGCCATGTTTTCAAAAGTCACCCCTATTCAATTTTTTTAATGTATTGGAGAGAATGGATTTAAATACTTTTTTTTTGTTTGTAGTGTCTTTGTTAAGGCAGTGTGCTTTGGAGGACTGAGTACAGGGCTGGGCATCCGCAGGGCAACAGTTCTAATCCAGATTCCTCCGCTGACTCACTGTGTGGGGATGATTATTGTTTCCATTTCCCCCTCTGCAAAATTGGAACAATAATATGGGGTGTTGCAAAGAAGAATGAATTAATCCCCGATTCAGCAAGGTACTTCAGCTTGTAGCTTACTTGAACTTCTGATGTCAGGGGGGCTATTCCCATGAGTGGGTGTCTTGCTGATTCGGGGCCTTAACATCTGACCAGTGCTTTGAACATATCAAGCACTAAAAAAATGCTAGGTAGTGTTACTGCAACCTACAGCACTGCCAGCTATCACTGACAATAGCAAGCATGAGCAGCAGGCCACCGTTGGGAACTAGCTCTATTTCACACACACACACACACACTATTAAACAAAGCTGCCATCCTGAGTCCACCTCAGCATTCTTGCACTGTTATTTATGAGTTTATTGTCGCTTTTTGATCATATAAAAAGGAAATTTAAAAAACTAGAAAAATTTAAAACATCTTAATTAAACTTGAGATGTGTGGTTCAGATAAGCCTGGCATGTAGCCATTACATTTCAAGGTTCTCAAATGGCATAATCTAATTAATTTTTTTTAAAGAACACAGAGGTCATAAACATACAGTAATTTGAAACACTTAGTGGTCTGCCAGCTGGCACGATCGCCTTTCCACTTCTCTGCCCTGTAATTTCACTTCCATTTGTGCAGCGCCTGAAATCTCCCCACTCTACCACTATGCCGTATTATGTTACACTGTATTCAGCTGAGGTATTTTTTAACGAACTAATTACATGTTAGTTAATAATAGAACATTGCTTTAAGTAGTCAACTGCTGAATATAATTTTGTAGGATCTACTGTAGTCTGGGATCTTACAGGAATGGTTAGGAACAGGTTTCAGCTGAGAAAGCCTTATGATTAGCCTTTAATATGCTCTAAATAAATACAAAAGGACTTAGCGAAACACCCTGACATTTTATCTTTTCACGGCTGGATCATGCGCTGGAAATTGATGTCTTCCCATCCTTGTTAAGCCCCTTATTTTCGAAAACCATTCAAAGAATAATAGAGAATGTTTATTGAGACGTGCCACTCAAAAGGCATATTGGGTGCTCCATTTCACTGATGGCCAAGCTATTCGTGCCTCAGTGTTGCAGATCCAGACTGTGTGCTCATTTCCTGAGCAGTATTCTTATGCCCAGTATACCCAGCTGCCCCAAGGATCAGGCCCTCTACACGGTTCTCCTGAACCCGGCTACATGATGTCATGCAAATGTTTCAAAATGCTTTCCTCCTTGCTGCCCACCCAGGAACCATCCGGTTTGATGTGGTAGCCAACAACACAGATAGCTCAGCACATTTCTAGTTTTGAGAGGCAATGCAGAAGAATCTTACAGCTTTAGAACTAAGCTTTGCCATTAAAAATAGTATAATTTCCAAGGACACATTCCCTTAACAGTTAATGTAGATCTTATTTTAACCACTTAGCTTAGCTTTGAGTTAACAGGGAACAAGTGAGATAAATATAAATTTTCTTACGATATATTGATATTTTATTATGAGATTATATACCAATGGTCCACTCCTCAGCTGATGTAAATCAGCATAACTCCATGGAGGACAAAGGTGATACACTGATTGATACCAGTAGGGGATCTGGCCCTTTGTCTTTATAGCAGGATGTGAGTATATATACACTTATCCACTTGCCCCAGTATTCTCCCTTCCGTATACATGCTTAACTATCATTAACACTAATGAAAGGCACACATTAAGAGGTTTTGCTCTTGCATGTACATTAGTGTATAAAGATCGCCATCAAAGATTTTCTATGCTTGAAGACCGGGATACAGTTACAAAGCAATTCTCTGTCTGGTACTGCCAGCAGCACTGTAAATCACACATATACACCCCATGTCTTACATACTCAGATCCAGAGGATGTAAACTGCCATGCCAAGCAGTAAGAAGGAAGGGGAAGAGCCTGGCCAGAAGACAGACAACAGAGATGGAAAACAGAAAGCCAGAAGGAACCCCTTACAAACCAGGCACTGTTCTCCAAAGAAACCCAGAGCCTTAACCCTTAGTATACCAGAATCTGAATAATAAAAAACCCTAGCAATTTGTAATGAAAATATGCAAATGCCTCTTTTGAGCAAGGAGCATATTTTAATGCTGACACCCCCTTTTCAAAATGTTGCACACAAGATAGAGATATATAGGGCACGATTGTGATCTCACATTGGTGTTAATCAGAAAGGACTTCAAAAGCAATTGAGTAATGCCAGTGTAAAAGTGATGCATAGTTAGTGGAATCAGGGCTAGGCCACAGTTTTTCTAGTCCTTAAGCCTGTAGAATTTATCTGAGCTAAGTTTATCTAACTCCTTTGTAGTTGAAATTCTACTAGTTATAGAACTGCAACATACAGGTGACTGATAATGTGATGTAATGTCTAGGTGACATCTTCAAATTCAGCCTAGCGTGATAGTGATTAAATGTTGTGACCATCTGATGGCTGTTTCGTGGTTTAAGTGAAGTGAGTTAGTGAAATGAGCCAATTCCTTTTCTAGTGTGTCAATATTGACAATGTTTAGTGGTTTCAGTCCAGTTCCTTATGGACTGATCTCCACATCAAAGCCCACCATCACACTTGGCACTTACTGATACCTTTAAAAAGCTGGGACTTTATCTAGGAGTTACTTTACTCAAAAAGGTGGAGAGCCCTCTCCACAGGGTCTCCATGAAAGAAATCACAAAGAAGTATTACTGAGTCTAACCAAGCAAGCAGAGTGTGGTTCCCATGTTTATGCAAATAAGCATATGAGAACACTCTGATCAAACCACTGTCCTCTAACTAATCTATCTCTTCAGAAAACTTATTTCTAATGTACCCATCAGTGTGGTATCTGATGGCTTGGTCCTGTTCCCACTGAAGTAAACAGCAAAAATCCCATTGACTTCAATTGTGCAGGATCAAAACCTGAGAGCCCAATGCACAGCTCCCCATACAAAGCACTACTCAATCAGTAGCAAGCTTTTTTCAAATTTAAAGGGTTTTTTTTGTCAAAATGGACATTTTTAAACTGAAATTTGTCATGAAAACTTGTCAGCATAACCCATGGTTTTTAGTTTTTTGCAAAAAAAAATTAATATTTTTAATCAAAATGGTTGTTGACATGGTTACCAGATTGTTTTATTTACTGAAAACTCAGTTGTTACAAAACAAACATTTTCAAAATAATCATCAAAGTGGTTATAAAAATTGTTGGTTTTCCAAAAGCCCATCTTTAGGTAAATCAGAAATCCTTTTGATGATTGATTTAAACAATTATAAAAGTATCACCTCAAATAAATGCCAACAAATCCCCAGCATGGGTCCATTTTAAACCCTGAAACTTAGAAAGAAATTTTGAAATGATTCCAAACACGTATGGGGGGGTTTGCCCAGCTTTTGGAAACAGACTACAAAAGGTTACATTTTTGGGGTGTGTTTGCAGCCAGAATACCAGCAAATATTAACACTTATTTTTCCACCACACACAGCTGAGGATCATTAGACCTTTTTTCAGGGCTGAGAACAAATCTGGATCTATATAGTTTAATAGCACTGAACCTTTTAGGTAATCAAGCCCAGCACCTTACAAAAACACTGCTTGCTTTTCTTTTGTTCAGGTCTTCCTGCATGGAAAAATGAACATAAAAGCTCAGTGACCCTATGCCACTAACTGAGTGAAGGCGTGAGCAAGTTGTATGTTTTATCTCAAGACAAAAGATGCGCTCCTGTAAAATACATTTCCATTTCAGAAACTAAAAGATATAATTAATAAATATTCTGATTTTCCAGATGCAAAAACACATCCCCTCACTTACTTGGTCCTTTATAGAGAAAGGCACTGTAGACAATAACATTTCTGCCTAGCTCGTAATAAGGACTGTGATTCTTATCCTGCCGGGCAACATTATACCACCAAGTGCTGGACAACGTGATGTTATTGGCTCTAATCTTTTCTTTTTTTTCCAGTTCTCCAGATTCCTTTGCCCTGTTCTCTGGTTCCCAGAGGTAGGCATTTCTGTAATTTCAATTCACTTCCAAATAGCTTTACAAAATGCAAAGGACTCTTGGCTTGGATTTCATGCACAATCTCATGCCCAAAACCTATTTGCATTTTTTTTCCTTTTATATCCTAATTCTAAACTTAGTTTTCCTTTTACATTCTACAGAACCAGGCAATCCTGGGGTGGGGGTAGGGGGAAAACAGCTATTCAGTGCAGATTTAACCCTGTGTGAAATTCATTGTGTGAACATTATAGCTGCCCACCATGTCTTTGCTGAACAAAATGGCTCTGTGGTGGGGGTCCCTCCCCCCCGACATTATTAAAACAAAATTTATCTTTCTTGCTTTTTTAAAAATGTCATACTCACATTGCCTAGCCTCTCTTACAGCCCCTAAGCCAGTCAGTAATCCCAGTGCATTTGAAATACCAAACATGCATATGGAATTTACATTTGATATATATTAGACCTACTAAACACAGTTATTATTACCAGTTCAATTGTTAGGACATGCCTTCCACCTGTTGCTGCTTACAGTGTGCTCAAGTGTCATCAAGTGCAAAAGTTATGGTGCTATTTATATAGCGCCTTCTTAGAGATGCACAAGGTGCAAGATAAATTAACAAGGACCTTCTTTCATCTCTTTTGTTAGGCACTAGAGAGGTCTCGTCTCCTCTCTAGATGCACATGCAACTACCATTGATATTACTGGAAATAACACGATCCTGGTTAAGAGGGACTAGATTCCAGAGAGAACAGTTCAGGAAGCCTTTTGACCCTTCAGTTTGAGGAAGGGAAAAGTAGAAACTCTCTTATCAGCAACTTTGCTAGTTTTAACCTTTGCATTGAAGAGGCCTGCAGAATGCCAATGGGGAATGGACAAAGGGAATTATTCTAAAGTGCCACATGAAATTATGTTAAGGGCATAACTGGAAGCCTGCTGCTGAAGTTAATGGAATAACTCTCATTGCCTTCAGTGAGCTGTGGATCAGACCCTTAACACAAGAAGTGTTTTCCAAGTATAAAATACATTTTAGTCAGGGATGAGCCCAAGGCATAATGGGTGGAATCCTGACCCCACTGAAACCATTGATGCTAGGATTTCACCCAAAGTTTATGAAGTCTGAGGATATTCAGATCCAGAGCTTTAGTTCAGGCCATAACTAAGATCTTCATCCACCTTGACAAGGCTAGATACAAGTACATTCTCTAAAGGACCATACAACCAGTTTTATAAATGAAAATGACAATTTTTAAAATTGATCATTTGTCTCACAGTTATAAGACAAGGAAAATACAGTCTGTGGAAAAAGTTTGTCACTTAAATAAACATTTACAGAAAGCATTTTTAGGAACTGGCTTTTGTTAAATTAAATATTGCATCCCTTTAGCTCAACAATGTAAATGAAGGTGTTTTTTTCTTGGTTTGATTTTCTTTTCTTTTCCTTTTTGTTGTAGTTTTTAATAAAAGCATCTAGTGTTATTAATGTTTAAAGATGGTTAAAAGATCCATATTACTGATGTGGTGCTAAATATGGAAATGGATACACTGCAGGTTATAATGGGACTCTGGAGCTTCTTTGGTTCAATGCTCATTCTGGAACCATAGGAGTGATTAAAAAAAATCATCGAAAAGCATTACAACTTATTTGTAACCATCCTGTAGAGCATGTCAAATTTCAGCCCAAAGCGAACCTCTATGAGCATCTCACACCCCGCTGCTCCCATAAAATAGGAGCTATTATGAAGATGTGAACAGAATATTAACTATGCTGGAAAGAGTTGCTGTAACTCTCCACTGTAACAACTCATGGAGTACAAGTCTTGTCAATATGATCCTGAGTACCAATTTCCATGAAGCAGCAACAGGCCGGCTAGACCTGTTGGGCCAGAGCCTCAGTTGTCAGAATAAAATATCTATATATGCACCAAAAAAGGTGAGAGATTTCATGTTTTAAGCCCTCTGTAGGCACCAATGCCTAATTGTTTTTCGGTAGTGATATATCATACCATTTAGTAGATAGATAAAATATTAAACGTCAGTGCTCGGTTATGCCTGCAAACCAATACATAACTGCAGGTACTAATGGGTGCTTGGATATATAAGCATTAGATTAGGAGCTACTATAAGGTGAGTGCATAACTGGCTGGAAAACTTCCCACAGAGTAGTTATCAGTGGTTCACAGTTAAACTGGAAGGGCATAACAAGTGGGGTCCCACAGGGATCAATTCTGGGTCCAGTTCTGTTCAATATCTTCAACAATGATTTACATAATGGTATAGAAAGTACACTTATAAAGTTTGTGGATGATACCAAGCTGGGAGGGGTTGCAAGTGCTTTGGAGGATAGGATTAAAATTCAAAATGATCTAGAAAAACTGGAGAAATGGTCTGAAGTAAATAGAATGAAATTAAATAAGTACAAATGCAAAGTACTTCACTTAGGAAGGAACAATCAGTTACACACACACAAAATGGGAAATGACTGCTTAGGAAGGAGTACTGCAGAAAGGGATCTGGCTGGGGGTCATAGTGGATCACAAGCTAAATATGAGTCAACAGTGTAACATTGTTTAAAAAAAAGAGCAAAGATTATTCTGGGATGTATTAGCAGGAGTGTTGTAAGCAAGACAGACAAGATGTAATTCTTCTGCTCTACTCCACACTAACTAGGCCTCAGCTGGAGTATTGTGTCCAGTTCTGGGTGCCACATTTCAGGAAAGATGTGGATAAATTGGAGAAAGTCCAAAGGGAGGTTGTAGAATCTTTGTAATTAGAGACTTTTAAAAGCAGGTTAGATATACACCTGTCAGGGATGGTCTAGATCAGTGGTTCCCAAACTTGTTCCACTGCTTGTGCAGGGAAAGCCCCTGGCAGGCCAGGCCAGTTTGTTTATCTGCCGCATCCGCAGGTTCGGCCAATCGCGGCTCCCAGTGGGCGCGGTTCGCTGCTCGGTCCACACCACTTCCAGCAGTTCCCATTGGCCTGGAGCAGTGAACCGCGGCCACTGGGAGCCGCGATCGGCCGAACCTGTGGACGCGGCAGGTAAACAAACCGGCCCAGCCCACCAGGGGCTTTCCGTGCACAAGCGGCGGAACAAGTTTGGGAACCACTGGTCCAGATAATACTTAGTCCTGCCATGAGTGCAGGGGATTGGACTAGAAGACCTCTTGAGGTCCCTTCCAGTCCTTTGATTCTATGGTTCTATGATTAGAGATACAAATGCATGTTTTGCACACATACAATTGCATGTTTGTGCATATTTTGTAGCTGTAACATAGGAACTAACTTTTAAAGATTCAATCTAGTCAAATTCAAATTTAATCTAGTCAGAATGGTGTGGGGTCGACTTGTGTTCATGGAGGGACGGACGAGGACAAGCTGGACAAAGGAATCTAGTCAAATAGTCATACTTGAGTATTCTGGGTTTTACCTTAGTTTTCAAATGGACAAAATGAGACACGAGAACCATGCCTTATCCAATCCCAGGAACTTTCACTTCCTAATGTTGCTGCCTAAACCACACCTTTCATTATGCTTATGGAAGTTATGGCATCTGTCTGCTTATCTTTGTATATAGTCTGTGGTTATCATAGAGCCCTTGATGTAGCAGGGCACTTATGCACAGGCTTGCCTTTAAGCAAGTGAACAGTCCCATTTGCTGGTTCAGTGCCATAATACCAATCATTATAGACGTAAGTTCATACAATCTTCCAGGTAGGGCTGGTCAAAAATGTTCTATCTAACCTGGTTTTGGATGGAAAATTAGGTTTTCTGCTCAACAAAGTTTTCCACATGAGTGTCTGCATTCCATGAAAATATTCAAACTTTTTTTTGAAAAACCAAAAAGGTTTTAATAAAATTTTCTTTAGGGAAAAGAATCTGACCAGCACTATTTCTGTGGCTAAATAAACTCAGCTTGACAAGTTCTTTTTCATGCAGGGACATGTTTTTGGAGTCACAAGGAATTATAGACAGATGGGAGACACAGGTTGCTGCATGAAGATTGTTCAACTTGCTGAATAAAATCAGCACCACAAACTTATTTTTTTAAATGGCCCTGCTCTTTGAAGTGTGATGGGGGTAGCGTGTGTTATTTGCTGTCTTGTTTTCGTATTGAATTTTTAAAAACTGCAGGGGTCTACATGGGTAGACCATTTCCCCCCACAGTTTCTGACAGTAGTTATATTTAATTTGAAACACACTCACTGATTCAGTGTAAACATGTCGGCGATGCAGGAACATACTGAAGACAAAGAACTTTGCAGCCGTGAAATGGAGGAAGGTGGCACCGGAGCACTAGTAAAGACATCTATGGCTGATGGACCCACAACTTCCCTTTCACAGCTAAGGGTCACCTTATGACGATGGCCTCAATTGTCCTTCGAAGCACAGGTCCTTAACAGCCAGAAGCACATGTTAGGGTGAGGAAGAGGAGTAGCTTTATTCCACTCAGAAACACACAAAGGCTGAGTTCCATCAGACAGGGAAGTGAAATTATAGGGCTCCTCATCAGCAACTAACCCCCCTTCATCAATACACAGGGTAGGCTGCTGGCCTGGCTCCCCAGCCCAGGAAAGACCTAGTGCCAGGCCCACATCTGTTTCAGCCCCTTTTCTTAATGCTTCAGCTTTATTAGTGGTACCACCACGCCCCCAGATAAACAGTTCAACATGAATCCAAGAGCTGACCCAGAGGCTTCACACCAGAGCCACCCTGCTCCAGGCCCTACCGCAGCTGCCAACATGCTTCCTACAGCTCCTCTCCCTAGCTAAGCTCTTCCAGCCCTTATAGGAATCAGGAGCTCATCAGGCAATCATCTGTCCTCTTGCAAACTATCGGGCCCCAACCTGTTCATAACAGGGCTCCACCTTAGAACAGCACTGTCTGGCCACAGTCCCTCTGGCTCTTAAAGGGGCAGATCAGCCTGTTACACTTGGCCTCCCTTAATACACTCTAGCTGGCAACCATGTCTGTAACAGCAGGTTAATTTTGTTCCTCGGTCATTTAAATCGTCTCCCCAGCCTACAGCACTAGCAGGGAGGTGCTTCATTGACTAAAGAAATACAACCACCCAGAAACACCAAAATATTTTTAGTATCTTCTGCTCAAGTAAGAAATTATAAATTGTGAGTGCCCCGTCTCTGGTTTACCTCACCCTGGCTGCAGTTTGAAGGAATGCCATGCACGGAAACCACAAGAGGCTTACAGAGTGGAGTAATTGCTGCATCCACATTCTCGGAAATGTCTGATAAGAGAAGAGAGCGTTCCTACGGCTCGATGGCTGGCCGGAGCATGCTGTGAGAGCACGCAGCTTAAATGTGAGTCATGGGCCAGCATAGCGTCCACAGTGCTTGCACACTGACATCAAGGCCTAAGAACTCCAGGCCTCCCCTGAATGAGCTCAACTGCATTTAAGGAGATTCTGGCAATCAGGCTAAAAAAAGCACATTAGACATGTACAAGGAAGCAGCATACACAATTCCTCTGTTATCTCTGGCATCACCAAAACTATGGAGATGAGATGTACATTCCCAGGGTGCCAATAAATGAAAGAAGTGGCTTATGAGATTTGTTAGATGCCCTTTGGTGAAATTAAAAGATTTTCCGGGTAAAGTCCATTTCTCCTATGTTATTTCAAAAGAGAATGTCTGACATAACAGTTAGACCTTGAATTAATGCCTATGAAAGGGTCACGTTTTGGATTTGCTGGATAATACAATGACGTGACTTTGGAAAGGTTCGATTGAACTGCGATGACTTGTGGCTGTTGGGATTTTTCCTGGTACTGGACTTTTCACATGCCTGGAAGTGCACCCCAACACTCTGGAAGCCACTCATTTTGTCCCCAAAATATTTTCCAGACACTCCAGCCCACCAATGCCAAGTACCCGCCATCTCCAGCCCATTCACTTACCTCTGATGGAAGTGAAGTCAACCTTCCCCAGAGACAAAACACGTCCAGTTCAGTCTCAGCACAGTGGGCCTCCATCAGCAAGGTACTGAACTGAGTCATTCTCCAGACTCCACAGTGCATTCATTGTCACTCCTGGGCCAGCCATTTTAAAGCCCATGTGAACTAGTTTTTGATATCCAGTGCGAATCTTCCATATCCTCTTCAAACTCCTCTGATTTTCTTTTCCTCTCCCATTATTGTTAACCCAACAGTATTACCATTTTGAATGCAGTTTGACACATAAACAGTTTTGCTATATGATAACAATCTCACTACTTCATACTAATGCCTGGGAGATCTATGGTGAATTACTGAAATGTCTTGTGGTTAAGATGCTGGACTGGAACTCTGGTGATCTGCATTCAATTCTTGCCACAGAATCCCTCTGTAACCTTGGGCAAGCCTCTTAGTCTCTCTGTGCCTCAGTTCCTCACAGGTAAAATACTTCTGTCCTCCCACTCTCTGTCTGGCGTGTCTGTTTACAAGGTAAATCATTTGGGAGCAGATACTGTTTCTTATTATGTGCTTGGATATAGTACCTAGAACAGTGGAGCCCTAATCATGGTTGGGGTCACTAATATAATAAATAATACTAAATAACTATAATTTGTGAACCAGCCAATGAACAAACAACAAAAAAGCAAAGATACTGTATCAGAACAATGTAGTCTGATAACATATTTAACAATTCTAGATTGGTTTTAATTGTTCATGACAACTCAGAATGTGCTCATAAATTACCATGGTATGGTATATATTCTAAGAACAATTACATCTCAGTGAGAAAAGACTTCCCTGAAGCATCCGCTAATAAACCTTTGCTGAAAAATGAGGAGAGATTAATTTGCAGATACACACATTTAAACATTGTGAAAATGACCACGGTTCTTAAAGGAACAGATTAAATGGATCCTTTATGTAACCGATGTGGGGGTAAGGAGGAGACACAATACTAAAAGAACCAGACTACATAAGTTTTACTGAACAGCTGGTTAGGAGCACTCAGGAGCATTGCAGACTTAGGAACAGATGGGGGAATGTGAGGTTGAAAAAAATGGAAATTCCTTGTAAACATTTTGGAAGATATTAGAATTATTATTTGTTGAGTGATGAAATACATTGTTTTAGTGCTAGATTTATGGTTTTCACCTGCTGTAGCATATGGCAAGCAACATGAAGTACAACATTAGTACCATGATATTGTTCATATCAACAGCACAATGATCCAAGAATATATAAGCTTATGTTCCCTTTTTTATTCCCTTGCAATATAGGGGCTATTCCCCCCTTAATGTTTAAGCTGAGCACATGTAACTATTTTTAAAAAATATATTAGAACTGATTCAGATTAAAGAGGGAAAATCAAGTTTCTCCTCAATGGTGCAATTCCTAGAACAACAGATGCTATGCACTGATGCCATCTTTCTTCAGCAATTCTTTGGCCTGCAACTTCTGATTATTTGTAGGTTATCAGATGTCTCATTGTAACAGTACTATCACACTTCTCATCTATCTATGAATATTTGTATGTTCCTAGCTAGTGACTTGTGAATCTCCCTCTTAGTGCTTGTCTACATGGCAAGTTGCTGTGTGGCAAGCCGGAGTGTGAATCTACAGCACCTCAGCTTGCTGTGCAGAGTCATCCCATGAGGGCACTGCTACAATGCACTGAAAGTCCCAGAGTGAGTCTTGGCTTACTTTGCTTACAGTGTAAGACGATAACTGAAATAAACCTGTATGAACAGTCAATTCTAAATTCAATATCTATCTAGGATGTAGCTGTTACTTTAGTACCTGAGCAAAATAAGCACAATTGAGTAAGCCACATTTCATATATGAACTCAATTTATCAAAATTTAGGGTGAGGGCTATAAAATTATTTTAATTTTTTTACTTTATTTCACCTGCATTATATTTCATATATAACATTTGGCAAGTTTATTCTTATTAGACCTCTTTTGTTTTGTTTTGCCTTCATCTGAGGAGCCCAATGTGCTTTATATCCATTGATGAATTAAACCTCGCAACAGTAAGTAATTATTATCGTCTCAATTTTACAAATAGTAAAAATGAAGCATTTAGAAGTTAAGGCCCTAAATCAGCAATGTGAAACGTGTGTAACTTTAAGCAGGTGAGTAATTCCAGTGAAGTCCATGGGAATACTCATGTAATTAAAGCTATGCTTATGCTTAAGTATCTTGCTGAATCTGGGCCTAAGAAACTTCCCACGGTCAGACAGAAAGCTTATGGTAGATCAGGGAAAAGATCTTTTGACACCCAGTCTTGTGCTGTTTCTACAAGACCATCCTATCTCTCCTTTATGGGTCGTTGCTTTATGTTAAATACTTATATCATAGCACTGTGTCGTTAAAATGGAATTCTGATCCCAATATGCAAGAGTTCCTTGAAAACGTTATATCCTGTACAATATTAAACGTCTGTATTTTGTTTGGTTCAGTTTCTCACACAAGTGTGAAATGGAATTTGAAGTTATAAATCACTGTCGGGTCAGTCTTTACCGAAAGTGCTAAACACATCGCTGAATCAACAATATATTTTCCTTCCTTTCCACAGATGGGCTGACCCTGTAGACTTGCATTATTACACCTAGAATTTGCAGCCGTGTTCCCTGATTGCATCACTAACTGCTATTGACTGCGGAGCCTCAGAACAACTTCTCTGTTGACTTGCAGTCACACATCTGGGAGGTTTTTACTCTTCTAATAGAGCCTGCTTTTAAGAAAAAAAATCCTGTTAATATAATCACAACAGTTAAGGTAAACTATTAAAACACTTTCTAATTATTTCCTTCCCGTTTCCTATGGCTTTGCTCTTAATAACATGGATTTTTATTATTGTTGCTTGGTTTCAGACTAATTTATTTTTGGTAATAGGTCTGCTCTATTTTCTTGAACTGTGATTATGGGTGACTTGCATGTTGTGAGTCGGTTGTTGACTTGTGACGATATGGACAGAAATGATACAGGCAGACAAATCTTTAAAATATCCCCTGTTCTTCTTTAATGATGCCACATATCCACATTAGTTCTGAAGGTAAATGATTCTGCCATACGGCTAATCAGTCTCCAGAGAAATGCCATTTAAAAAATTTGTAAATGAGTGCCTCAGAGGAATCAGGGCCAAATACTGACTCATCAGACTACTTCCTGCAGGTCCCAGGGGTTCCATATAAGTATCCCAGACAAGCACTGGCTCTCCTGACCCCTAGATACAAGTATTGAGCTGTTTTGCATGTCAGATTTAATGGGATGATAGCAAAACATGGTAAAGTAGTAGGAATTTCTCAGGGGAAAAGCTGTTTCATGGGAATGATGATGGTTCAGGAGCAGACTGGGGAATCTTAGGAGGAGAGCTCCTGCTTCCAGGTAGTGTGGCATAGACCATTAACTGTTCTGGAGGATTCCTATAGTTAGGAATGTAGTGGGCCACCAGCAGCCTCCTCCCTGAGATTTCTGCTGCTATAATGGGGATTGGTCAATCATTGCCTTCCTCTGAGGTTCTCTGTCCCCAGAGTGCAGAGGTAGCAGGATGGATTACTAGTAGTAGCCATATCATATCCCTGCTACAACACCTCCTGTTATTACATCACTTCATATGTAGCCGGTTAATGCTTTTTCCTTCATGGTTTATTCTGTTGGACAGATCCACAGCTGGTGTAAATCTGTGTAGTTCCATTGACTTCAATAACCAATTAAATCTATCTCAAGATCTGGCTCTGTAGGCCTGTTATTGTTTACCTGTTATAGTTCTGCCTGAATTCACTATTTAGTCCTTGTTTCCTAATTTTAAGATGGTACCCGTAGTTCTGGAATACTTTACCAGACAGGACTATGTATTTCTATTCTTTCTGTCTCTCCCTTTCTTAATATGGATCACTTTCAGTGAGTCTTCTCAAAGCTTCCTTTCCATTGAGAATGTGTCCTCCGTCCTTAACCATTCCTTACATTCTATAGACCTGGTCTCATCTTTCCTCCCCTTTCCAAGGCAATAATATCCTTCCTGTAGCACAGTGACCAGTGCGCTAGTTAGGGTGCAACAAACAGCTAATACAGAAACAGTATTGCCTTTGCCTTCTTTCCCTTAACTAATGCAACCTGGCATCTTGTTTGCCTTTCTTGTTTTGTTTTACTACAGCTGTGCTGCTGGATTCAATTATTTTCCCACAATAACTCCCAGGTCTTTTTCCAGAGCATTGTGCTGGATGACTATTTAATTTAGCACGTACAATATTCACTGCATCAGTTTCTTGCTTGCAGACAAATTACTTTTTATGTGCTCAGATTGAACTGTATTTACCACCTGCTGCCTCGGATCATCTGAAATGATCCAAATCCTCTTTGAGTTCAGTTGCATTGTTCCTCATGTTTTGATTTGCTTCTACTGTTAGCATTATATTCAGCTCTAAAGATCTTGTTTTAAATACCCATCTGCCAATTTATTTATACATGTTAATCACCTTAAAAATCACCTCTTTTCCAATAGCCTTTCCCCACTGGACAAACTGAGGGCTTCCATACAGAGCACTGAAATGAACTCTACCATCACAAGACAAATTTAAAAATGAGGAGCCAGTCACCCACAGCCTCCTCCCCCTTTGAAAAATTAAAACAGAATGGGACAGATTTTCAAAAGTCCTCAGCACCCGTAATTAGGGCTGGATTTTCAAATGCTCTCAGCTCCCATGAGGTCATTTAAATGCAGGGAGAACAATTAAGAACAATGGCAGCTGCTGGCTTATTGAGGTGGCTGATAGGGAGCTTTGGGTGCTGAACCCTTTTGAAAACCTGGCCCAATGTTCCTGACACCCTTGACCTATAGTCCCTGAAGAGAATTGTCGTGTATGTTCACTATCATGTACAAAATGTATTTTAGACTAACAATGAAATAATAATATAGTACCTATCCTCATGAAGGAACCCAAGTGCTTTGCCAACTATGTAGCTGGACAAATATTTCCATCCACCACTGAAATACAGTTACCTGGGAGTCTGCAAGTATTTAACACTCCACCTCGCCTGCCCACAACATTTCACAACTAAATAGTACCCTATCCGACTGAAGTTGTAGGGAGAATTTTCGGAGGTCAAAATGTTTCTTAAATGGAATTAGTCCAGGACGCAAGAATCAAAACTTCCAGTCCCCTTAGAACCTAAGGTGAGCAGGGTTCGACCCAAGCACAAGATGTTGGTTTTATCTCAAACCCAAAAGACAAATACTATGGTATAAGACAACTAAAGCTTCTGAAGCAGCAGTGATAAGCATTCGAATTACAAATAGAACGTCTACATTTGCTTACATGGGATAATTTTTTCATAATTAACTTAAAATCAAGTGGCCAATAAAATAATGGAACCATGGGCAAAGGTGAAGAAGAGTAATGAAGAAACAGAAAGCTGTGACTTTTAATATCCCAGTCCATGTTAGACCTTTTCTGACAATGCTGAAGAAAATATTTTCTAAATATTTTCAGCCTTATTATGGAAAGGCAGACAGTGCTTGATCACATGGGTGAGTTTTCAACCAAATAAGAGTCAGAAATGTAAAAGAAAAATACCCTGGGAAAGTTTGCTCATATGTATGAGAGAATATAATGCATTCCCCTGTCCAGCCTATAATTAAGATGAAAGGCATATTTCCATATAATTTGCCATTTAGTGGCATGGTTTGCATTCCATGTAGACTGCATCATCTCAATTCTTCTATTGAAACAAAAAAAAATCCATCTTAATAGTTTAATAGGGTGAGTTATTTCAGTTTAGACTGTTTTAAACTCACATGAAACAAAACGTTTTTAATTACAGCTCCTTTGTAGGAATTAAAATATACAGAGCCAGGTTCTGCAAAGCAGTGTGGCCACTTCATTTCATATCTGCAGTGTTATTTGGCCCTGGTTGGGGAGGGCTCCTATGCCACTTCCCCTCCCTACCACTGGCATTCTGGGGCGAAAAGGGGCATATGCCTATCCTTGGCGACATTTTCTGTTCTCTGTGGCCATTTGTAGCTCAGCATCAGGGAATGCCTACAGTGTAATCTGATGTGTGATTGCAGCCTGGGTAACACTAGCACAGCTAAAAATAGCAGTGTACTGGCAGCCGTGTGGGCGGTACAAGCCCACCCAGAACCCTGGATACATACGTTGCTAGCCCGCACTGCAGTCAGTGCCGTCACATCTACACTGCTATTTTTAGCCGTGCTGGCATGAGAAAAGCTAGCAGAGGTACGTTTACCCATGCTGCAATCACACTTCAGATTACAGTGTAGACAGACCCTTAGAGTAGCCTAGAAAATGCTCTACTGTGGCCCAGTGGGAATAGCCCTGTGCAAAGGCTGCAGCAGGATTAGTGGAATGCCATGCTGCACTGTAAGCCATTGTTGCACATACGTGTGGTTAGCTGTACCTGGCTCAAAATCTCCAGACTGATCAAAGTGAGTATGGGTCAGTTCTTTGAGGTCATAAATATATTCAAAAGGGTAAATGACAAAGATTCAAAGGCTTGGTTGACATAACCACCTGAAAAGCTTAGAGGCCTGATTCTGATCTCATTTTTATCTGATGCATATTGGTGTAATTCCACTGACTTTGTAGAAGTAAGACCTAAACACTTAACCAAATCATAAGTGGTCTAGAAATCTCCTGTAAACAACCTTTTTCATGAGTACTTCCTAATTCCATCAATGCCAAAAAATGCCACAAGAACAGTCATTTTCATGATAAAGCAGCACTTCCATATTTTGTCTATGTTGGAATGAAGAACTTCAGAGGATACACAAGCATAAATAATTTTAGTTTTTAAGTCGAGAACTTTTTTAAACTCCAAAGAAGAACGAGTTTTAGGGCAGTTCAAGTTTTAGGCAAGGGTGTGTGCTGATTCTTGTCTTACACAAATCTGTTTGTCCATCCCTTTTGCAGTCACAAAGCTAAGGAGCTGCATGAATAAAATCAGATGTCTGGCCTTAGGTCTATGGGAAATGGAAATGTCAAGCACATCTGGAAAAATATACAGCCACTCCAACACAAGTACGTTTATGAAGCTATGACATTTTACACCAGGGACCTGAACCAAACCCTGCTGAAGCCAATGGGAAGACTCCCATGGTCTTCAATGGACTTCAGTGGGCTTTGGATCAGGCTTCTGGTGAGGAGTTAGCCTACTGTCCTTTGCTGGGAAATGAAGCAGTATTGAGAGTGGGAGGTGGGGGAAGAAAAGAATCTCTTTCACAGAAGCAGAACACTCAGTGTGGATTTCTTTGCCTGTAAAGCAGGTGTTCTGGAGCTTTAATGCTCAATTTTGGCTTGGGAATGTATCCCCAGCTGAAAATATTCTCACACTTTAGCTCTTTACTTGATATTTCTCCATCATTTCCGGAACCTTTACACACTTTGCCATTCCTCCGTGTGCTGATGCCGCATTCTGAGTCGAGCTATCACCACAAGGGGAAAATGTCAATTCAGTATTGACAAAACAGAAATGTTTATTTAGGACTAGATCTTCAACTTACAATATGTCCTGAGTAAGGGAGTCACGTGGCGCTGCTCCGCTGTAAGAGCAGACTGGAAAATAAATTGTAGCTCAGTCATTGTTCCTCCCCTTTTCCTTTCTGGATGTGGGGAAGGATGAAGTTATTTCACACTTGTTCACGGAGCAGTTTGCTCCCTCTTGTGCACCCAGCCAGACATTCTAGTTAACAAGAACCTTCCTGCTCCTCACCTCTTTCCCCTCCCTCCATGCCTGCACTTGCTTGGAGTGGTGAGTCTTAGGCAAGTAACCCCGGCTCTCTTCCCATGGCCAGAGTAACAATCTGAGCAGAATGAAGCAGGAGAGAAGTTGAAGGGAAGAAAACCTTTAATCCCTGTGTGGCCAAGTAGAGGCTGTGACAATCTACATGAAAAGGCATTGTCCCACATGATGTCACTCCAATACACCTTGTCACTCTGCCACACAGGACCTGATTTTGATTGCACAACGGTTTCAGACCAGTGTAATTCTAGTGATCTCCTTGGCATTACTCTTGATTTTCAGTGATTTAAGTGAGCTTCAATCCAAGAGTCATTCTTCCATGGAAGCTGGTGTATCAGTTTGTTTTGTTTAGATTTCACAGCACTTCAGTATCAGTGCCAGGCAAACCTCAAAAGTTTCAGCCTTCATACTCAGTTTAGTAAGTATCCAAAAGTTTGGATGTTTATCCGAACCACATCTGAACTATTCAAAGTAACCTCTTGAGTGTGCTCAGTTGGGCTGGAAATGTTGTGAGAACAGACTGTCTCGTGACATTTCCAGCCCTCCTGCTTCCTGTCATGGCAATCAAAACAGCTTTCCACATGGTATATCAACAATTCTTGTTTTAAATGGAAACCAGAAGTGGGGATAAAACACCTTAGATGGTTCAGAACTTTAGAACTCTTCTGCTTGAGATCAAGTCTAGAAAAGGTTAACAGTTTAGAGTTCAGAGGAGCTTATATTTTCCAAACCTGTACAACTACTAAGACAGAACAAGACAGACAACTGTAAAATAATGGTAAAAAGGAGATAAATTGAGTGTTCCTAGCTACCCTTTCCTATAATGCACAATCTAGGAGACAATCAATGAAACAGAAAGGCAGCAAAATTAAAACAAATTAAAAGAAAACATTCTTTTTAACACATAATTAGCTCATGTAACTCGTGGCCATAAAATATCATTGAGGCCAAAAGAATTTAAGAAATGATTGGCCATTTACATAGATAATGTAGCCATCCACAGTGATATTAGACAGGATTACATTAATAAATTTGGAAGGGATATAAACCTAACTGCCTCCTGACATAAATCAGCCTCTAACTGAATGGGGTTAGGAAGAAATTTCTTATAGACAGGTTATTCCAAAATTGCCCACTTTGAGATCCTTGCACATTCATCTGAAACTTGTGGTACTAGCCAATGTTGGAGAAAGGCTACTCAACTAGATGGACTACTGGATTTTTACTGGTCAGATTTCCTAATACTCAGCACTCTTATAAGTGCTCAACAACTTGAGTACCTACCTGGGGGATACAAATTTGATAATTGAGGGCCCTTCAGTCTAGCAGACAAAGGTATAACACAATCCACTGGCTGGAAGCTGAAACTAGACAAATTTAGACTAGAAGTAAGGGGCACATTTTTCACAGTGAGGGTAATTAACTATTGGAACAAGTTGCCCTGAGCTGAGGTGGATTCTCCATTACTGGAATTTTTTGAATCAAGCTTAGATATTTTTCTCAATGATATATTCTAGTTTGAACAGGAATTAATTCAGAGAAGTCTATGGCGTGTACTATGCAAGAAGTCAGATTATATGATCACAGTGGTCCCTTCTGGCCTTAGAATATGTCACTCTTCAGAGAATTTTCCAAACATTAACTGTTTAATCTTCGCAATGGTCCTGGGGCATAGGTAAGTATTACTATGCCCATTTTATAGTTGGAAGAAATTAGATAAAACACTTAAGTGATTTATGCACACAGTGAGAGCTTGTCTGTGCAGTGCATTAGTCCACACCAGAGAGGTGTAAATTCTAGTGCATACTAGCATGTCTTGCTCCTACTGGCCTGTGTGGACCCTGCTGGTATGAACTAATACTTCCCTAGTGCTCATTAATGTAGTCCCATTTCCAGTGTTAATGTGCACTAGAGAACTTTTAGTGTGTGCTGGCTGGCTCCACAGACCAGTTTGTGCAAGACACACTAGTGCACGCTAGAACTTACACCCCTAAGGTTCAGACTAATGCACCATGTAAACAAGCCCTAAGTCAATGAAAGGTTAGGCTTAGATTTCAAGAATGCCAGGCTCCCAGACCTATATGTACTTCATTAGACCTTGCTGCCTCTTTTCTATGTTCATTTTCGGATAACTGTATATCAAAAATGATTCTCAAAGGGTTAATCTAATGGAAGACTACAGCTGGTTGGAAAACAGAATTTACATTCCATGGGAAATGCCAACATTTCAAAAATTTGTTTTCATTCCAAATCAGGACAAAACCCCCAAATTTAGAAATTTCCTGCAGAATGAAAATTCCCAAAAAATTTTATTCAAAACCATTGAAACATTTTGTTTTTATAATGTCAAACCATTTCATTTCAATAATGTCAAAATGTTTCATTTCAATAAGGTAAAACTGTTTTGATAATATTAAATATTATGTCCTATATTTGTAGGCAGGGGATAATAATGGTAATAATACCGAGCTCTTATGGAATGGTTCCCATCATTAGATCTCAAAGCACTTTCCAAAGGAGATCAGGAGCATAAGAGAACAAATATAATGCAAAATGTTTCAACATTATCAAAGTGAAATGTTTCAACAGCATTATCAAAATGAAACAAGAAAGTCGAAACCATTCATTTTCACTTTTTTCCTGTCAAAAATTTAGTCAAATTCAGTGTGCTCTCACAATATGTTTCTATTTCAATGAAAATGTATTTTCCGACAGAAAACTGTTCCATCAAAAAAAATGTGACCAGCTCCATTGAAAATTAAAATGTTCTTTAATATATGGTAGTATAATTAATACAATCCAATCATGGAAAATTACATTGCTGTTAGTACAGTAGTAGTAATAAAGCAGAGATTTTATCTAATGAAAGAAAAGAATTGAAAACTATCATTAAAAGTAGATTCAGGTTTTTCGGAGGAAAAACAGCATGGTTGGCTTTAACCTAGAAATGGGAAGTGGCAGCTCATCGGCCCAGTCAAGTCAGGCCCAGACTAACCAAGAATTCCCCAAAACTACAAAATAAATTTTTCATGTTCTTTTTATTTAACTGATAAATATATACTGATGAAGGTACAAACTGTGATTTGATTTACATGTCACGGCTCATTCTCTCCGGTAGGGAAATGCGACCCCAAAAAGTTTGAAAAATGTAGTGTGCGAGGCTCAAATCTTGATATAGATAATAGTGCTCCATGAAGCTGCCTTGTTACCCTGGCAATTTACCACACCCTGGAGTCAAATTATAGGGCTGTTGCTGTGGTAACCACTGATTGGTGAGGCCACTGCAGTTAAGCCTAAACTGCAAACGGTTTGCAGGGGGCAGGGATGGGCCTGCTCCCTGTGCCTTCCCAGTTCCCTCCCGCACAGGAGGAGCCCACACTGGTAGCCCCAGCTCTCAGGTCTGCCTGATGCTTCTTCACTATAAATAACATATGCTTTTAATAGCTATTACATTTCATATTGGGCAGTGGTGGAAATAACTATTTTGTGATTTGTGCCTTGCCTGTCAAAAAAGTCAACAGCCACCGCAGGATATGGGTAAAGTTTTACGGGGTAAACCGAGGAATTGGACCAGCACATGGTATTGTCTGTTTCTTACTGGCAGTAAACCGGAAACGTTCTCAGAAAATAGGATAATAGGAATTTGTTTGGCAGCACTGCATGTAAAGATGCAAGATTAACAGCATAACAATCGACGCTCTAAGTGCCTTTCTTAGATAAGATTGAGATTCCAGGTTCCCTCTATTAATATGGAAAGAGTGTAAAGTGACTACACAAGAAAAATGCAAGTTGTAGAAAATTACTTCAGAAAAATCTTATAGATGGTAGTGAACTATGGAAAGATAATGTGTCCTCCACTTTGATTATTCAAATGGACTATGAACAAGAGAATCTGCCACCCTTACTCAAGTTGAGTAGTGCTTAAATAAATGTTTTTAATAATAATAGTTGTTATAATAACAACTTATTATTATATAGTAATAATCAAGAACCTGACAGGCCACTCATGTTTAGAACTACTTTACTCCTCTAACAGTCCCATTGACTATATGGTGCTACAGAGATGCCATAGATGCTGCCATCCCTACCTCCTCCAACTGCATTCTGTGGCACTGCATTGGAAGGCCTAGAATATGCCAGCTCCTTCTCTCCTCCCTATCCCCGCACCTGCTATTCTATCATGCTGCTGGAGAGAGAGGTGAAGAACAAGGCATGCCACAAAGGGAATATGCTTGTTTAAAGAAATAAAGAAGAGGTCATTTAATAGATGGGGTTTAGCCCCATTTGCCCCTCAAATGCCTCTTGAAAGGAAGGATGGTCCAGGGGTTTGGTCATTAACAGAGGACTTGAGAAACTTGGGTTCAGTTTGCTGCTCTGCCACAGACTTCTTGTGTGACTATGGGGAAGTCACAGTCTCCCCGTGCCTCAGTTTCTCACAGGTAAAATTGGGATAATCATAGTACTTCCCTATCTCATGGGATTTTTGTGAGGTAAAATTGACAATTGTGAGGTGATCAGATGCTATTGTAATGGAAGGGCCATATACATATCTAAGATAGATAGTTCCTTCTCTTTGTGTATGGTCTTTGCTCAAGATACTATGTTTTGACACAGACAATCTGGCTAATTATTGACTAGTTTTGAAACTTCCCTTTTTGGATACAGTTTTGAGAAGGTTGTGGTTAGATAAATCTCACAATATCTAGACAACTGAGCTACAAATAGCAGAGGTGCTTGATCTGGAGGCCCCATGGTTTACAGGAGAATGAGCTTCTGACAGCTTTTGGCTCTTGCTTTTGAATTCATTCCCAATGTTGGTTCAAAGTTACCTGAATAAGTTCACTTTCAGGGCATGCGGAAAAGCTCAACTATTTTCTCTGGCATTTGTGGATGGTTAAGTGTTCCAAATAGATGAGATGTTTTGGGAGGGACATCCCTGTGAAGAGGAAGAAATAGTCTTTGAGTTATTGGTTGGTTTATTGTTACAGGCCTGAGTTACTTGCTGAAATCACATTTTCCTTGTATTTATTGATTGACTGGGCTTTTTAAGAAAAGGTTGGTATGGAACTATATAAAACAATAAATAATATTAATATATAAATTACATTTAATAGCACTGCCATTACAGAGGCCATTTTACATACCCTTAACAAGGAGCTCTCTGTGGTTTCAAAAAAACTTAATTTCTTACTCATCCTGTCATAACTTCCTGCCATCTCTCAGTCCTTATTATCCTGTAACTTCAATTTTCCATTTGATTCTTCTCACTGGTGATGTGACTTGAAGAAGTCCTTCATTCCCCAGAATTTAAGTTTAAACATTTTGCTTTCTGATAAACAACTGTGTCTACAGGATGACACTTAAACAGATTGATCAGAGAAATAAATGCCACTGCATGTTTTTGTATTTTACATCTCACAGTAAGACTAGTTGGTCTTTGAAAACAAACTCCAGGCTGGATAATCTCAGAAATTGATATATGAACCCCTGTGCTGAAGGATGTGCTGCTTTAGGTCTGCACTTATTTTTGAGGGTAGTTTGATGGAATTAAGTGATGTAATATCGGTATCCACACAGGTAAATTTGCACTCTTTAAATCTACTGCTGTTTAGCATTAGTAAGGGGGAAAAAAATGGAATCAATGGAGTTACACCAGGAATGAATTTCTCACTGTATGTCTGTTGTGGTGATGGCAATCTTTGTTTAAATATTTCAGAATGATCAGTCTATAAATTAAAAGATGGTATAGTTGCTCCAATTCCAAAGTTTAAAGGGACTGGATGTTGTTCAAAGTTGATTTTTATTACAAAGGCTCCACAGTTAAAGTTCAGTTGAGATTTGAAATTGAAGCAGGGACTAAATCTCTTTGCTGTGTCTGATAATATAGAATATCCACACCAAAATTACAGCACTTACTTTTTGAATACTGAATGCATTTTTCTGAGAATTTACAAGTAAATCTGCTAATTAGTTATGAGTTATAAATATTTTCAAGGATCCCTTTTATGAAAGCATTTTAACATTTCTCACCTCTTTTCAGACCTCGCCATAAAACAGATTCCTGATTACCAAGCAATGAAAATAGGCTACTTTTTCCTGTAGGTTAAGTCACCAATTGGAAGTTAACAGAGAAAATATCCTTCATCATTAGGACTGCTTTACAGCTCAGGCATTGAAGTGGTACTATAACTATATGAACTACATAGTACTCTGAGGCTAATTGGGATTACACAGCTACGTGTCACTATGTATCTTCCACTACTTGATGTCAAGTCAAAATGGTAAAGGTCACAGAGCCAGTCGCCTAACTGAACTGACTTTATTACAATGAGGCAACACTGTGCTCCCTAAAGCTTCTCTTTCTCAATCTTTCTTTCTCTCTGCTTCGCTGTAAAATTTCCACCTACCATCTTCCCCAGTCTTTTCCTGCCAGATGTCATGTTACAGATATAAAGAAACAGTATATCTGTTGTCACACACAGCACTTTGAAGTTTGATGGCATCATGCAACTATGGGGTGTCAGGGGGAGAAAGGCCCCTTTAAGGGGAATCAGGGCCCAGTCTGCCCACAGCTGCCTTCTGAAGGCCCATCTGGAGGTAACTGACTGCCCCAGGTGGCTGCTTAATGGTAAATTAGTAAATGAGCACCTGGAGCTAGTAAAAAGATTGGCCAAGATCCCTTAGAGAAGGCACTCACAAGGAAGCTCTGAAGGAGAGCTGACCAGAATGAGCAGGGGGTTGGACTAGATGACCTCCTGAGGTCCCTTCCAACTCTGATATTCTATGATTCTATGTATAGGAAGCTTGGAAGGTATGCTCCTGGAGCAGTGAGCCTAGAGCGTGTCCTCCAAGAGACAGGTAACCCTTTAGAAAGCCCACCAGAGCAGGGAGTCTAGGAGTTTCTCCTTGAGAGAGGAGATTTTTAACGGGAAAGCTGAAGAAGGCAAGCATCCAGGAAGGCCTGGTCTCTGCAAAGGGATCTTCCGAACAGTGGCTGGAAGCCCAGCGTGTTAGGAATTATGTACCGCCCTGGGAATATGCTGCAGTTGACAGATCTCTTCAGAACCCTGGCTCCAAAGAAGTATTCTACTTCCAAGTATTGGAAAGAGACCTAACTCCAGGGGAAAGGACCTGAGTTGAGAGAAACATTGCTGGTAAAGGGCCTGGCCAGAGACAAACAGTGGACTCAGGAGGGACAGATAAACTAAGACTGGCTCTGTCTCCCAGCTAGGATGCTGGGTTGAAGGTTTCCATTATATTTTGTGTTGCCCTTTTTTCTTTGGCACCTGAAGGTCTGTCTGGACTTGTTTATATGTGGGTGAGGGAAATCAAGGTAGGGCTCACCTGCAGTGCCTCTCCTGACCAGAAAGGGGTGTTCCAGGACAGCCTTCCCTAAAACAGATGGTTTATGCAACTACTGTCAAAGAGGTACAATTGGGGACATAATTCAAAGCTTCTAATTTCAAATACTTACATCGAATAATAAAATGTTATATCCTAAAAAGTGTGCATCATAGTGAAACTGGCATATCTCAGAGTGCAATATGTAAATTACTAGTGCATGTGAGAACATATTGAATTTTTTCATTGAAATATGCTGTTCCATTGAAGCCAAAATGTTTCATGGTAACATATTGATTTTCATGACTTTTCCCCTGTTTATCCTTAGTATTCGACTATGGCAAAGTCCATAATTTTGGCCAGATGCGTTTTCTTAAGCATTTACTAGGCAATGTTTTTGTTCAGCTTGCACAGATATATCATGTAGGCAGCAACTCTGTACCTATGAAATTATTCAATATGAGACTCAAACCAAGGGGGGGCGGGAAAGGGAACGAAGTTTGTAATGCCACAGCGTCTAAGAAAGGCACCACAACTAAAAGTCAACATTTATCCAAGATCTCACTGCTTATATGTTCAGTTAACTAGTCCTTATAGAGTGTCTGTAATATCATGATCTGATAATTCTCAAGAATATTAAACTAGGCTGAAATAAACCACTTTCCACCCAAAAGACAAAGTTTTGACACAATTATAACCATCAAAAAACTCCTTTTTAGAAATTAAACACCAGTGCTACCTTAAGTATTGACTCTGGCCATAATTTTTCTAAACATTCATTTCAAGAAAATGCCAGCATTTAAAGAGTTAACTAACTTATTTTCCTTTAGAAGCACTGTGCCTTTCTACCCAAACCACATAGCTGCTCCTCATTCCAGATTCCCCCTCATCGGTTCATTCTAGATAATGGATATAGACTGGATATAAGCTTGTGCAACGGACGTTTTTCATAAGAGTGCTGAAGCAATGAACTGTGTCCTTTGCCTTTAAGGCTCTGTAACAAAGTTTGATTGAAATAACTGATTTCTTTATCTGAAACACTGATCTGAGCAAGTAGTGGCTATCTGTCCTCTAGCAGAACTCAGTAGTAAAATTAATATGCTGGTGTAAAGATAATGGGGCTCAGGAAAAGGAATGTGCAAACACAAGTTTGTAGTTTTATTGAGATTTCAGTGAGTTGAAGAATATTTAGAAATCACAATCTGTTTTCAGTCATAAATGTCTTGTAAAAGTGGAACAAATGCATGTTAACCACATGCATATGTGGTTGATGATTCTCTGGTGGTGCTCTCTCCATGAAAGAATGGAAAACAAACCTGAAGAAGCTAAAATAAGAGATAGTGAAACATGTCACTGGGGGAAAAAATAGCACTACAGCATGCCTAGGCTTAATTTGTCAATTATGCCGAGCAGCTGCTTTTCAGTAGCTTTGTCTATCTGATTACATCTGAGAATTTTAAGGAGGATAGATATTTATTATGAAAACACATTTAAAAAGGTCTTCCTTGGGAATATAAAGCTTCATGTTACGAAAAATGTCTTCACTTTATTCTGTTTAGAATGTTGCTTTAACATGTGGGGTATCTTTTGAACTAAAAGTGCCCAGACCCCAAGAATGCTGATTACAGTCAATATTGTACAGGCTTGTTAGCAACATTCTCATACGAGTAACTCTGGCCTAATGTGATATTCACTGCAAAGCACCATTTCATTTCTGCTGTTCATGCAGGAAATAAATAATAAGGTCCCTGATTCATACATGTGACACAAGGGGTAGAGAAAGTGAAAGGGCACCTTGGGCCTGATCCAGTGCCCACTGAAGTCTATGGGAACTTTTCCAGTAACAGTAGTGGATCAAGCTCCTTGAGGGCCCCATGCAAGGGGATGTTAGGGCCTGTGCCACACACCCCGTGTGTACTGAGGCGCTTGGAGAGGGATTTTGTCGTCTGGAAGCACAATCTATGCCCAACCCTCCCCAAGGACTGTGCTAATCCACCACCTACTCAGAGCTGTGGCTACATGACACAGTCTAGACCTAGTAATACAGGGCCAGAACTTCACCCGGTATAAATCGACATGGCTCCACTGAAAACAATGGAACTATGTCAATCTCCATTAGCTGAGGATCTGACTCGTAATTTATTTTTATGACACAGAAAGTCTAGAGGATTCTGAGCAGTAAAAAAAAGGTTATGAACAAAATCAAAGAGACCTAAAACCAGAGAGCTGTCTGGAAAAATATTTCAATAGCTGTTTAACCACTGATCTCAGTTTGTGTCTGTACAAAAAAAAATCTCCTGTCTTTCTGCGTACCCATCCATATAGTCATGCATCAGCAGTTCTAAAGAAAAGAACTGTACCTGAAATAACTAGACACTCAGCACTCCAGCTGAAGTTCAGTGGTGATAGTATAATGGCATTTTAATGAGCTCCTAAAATATTTGTAAAATATATAATTAAGCTAATTCATTTATGCATTTCTGTGCACATCCCTAGCACTTTCATTGAAGCCAATTGCAAAGCTCCTGTTAACTTTAAATGGTTCAGGATCTGGTGATCATGTTGCTAAGTGGATTAGGTCATATAGTACAAAGAGTGATTAGCAATCATTTTCACAATTGAATATGCAAGTTCTCAGAGCATTTCCTGAGCATTAAGTACTAGCTGGAAGGAGCTGATACCATAAACTGCAGCATAGTCTTCATCCATTTACCTCAAGAGGTCATAATACCCAGGAAATACCCCATGCTGGGGTCATTATTGATAATATGAACTGAACACACATGTAAGTACAGATGCAAGTGTTTTGTTGATGTTGTTTATGTCATTGCTGTTGGTCTACAGAAGGATTTCAGGGGAGGGGGGAACACACTGTAGATATGCCAGCAAGTCTTCTTGGGTCATCTGGCAATAGTTCATTTAGTTTCTATGTACAATATTACAATGGGGGCAGGGAGGAGTGGATAGCAGATTTTAGAGCAGCTCAGAAAGGAAAAGCCAGCAGCAGCAACGCCTTGGTACCCTAAGCAACACAAACAACAACAATTGATGAAACTAAGCTAAGCAGGATTTGGATTGTCCAGTGCACTCTCCTGATGTTATTTCTGCAAAACAGACTTAAATACACAAGCAGCAGAAAGGTACTCAAGCAGCCTGGGGAAAAAGAGTAGTAACCACTGCTGGTAACCTAAGGGATATAGAGAATTCCTCCTCCCAGGGCGAGGGCTTCAGCTCACCACACCCAGCATCAAGTGTATTGAAACCAACAACAAAAGTCATAAACAACAAAAAAGAACAGTAATAATAAAATAAGAATAGTTTGGCAACTTTCACTTAGATTCTATACACCACATAACCATGTCAAGCAAACACAATTGTTAAAGTAACTAGTGACAAGAAGTGAGCAAATAACTCCCAACACAGCACTTACCTGATTAATGTAGCCCCTTTTTTCTGCTGGTGGCATTTCCAACGGCAGATCACAGCTTCACCAATTTTTTTTAACTGTTTGAATTGTTTCTATTTTTGTATTATCATTATTCTAGGAATCAACATACTTGCAATCCAAGCCACGTTGTTCGGCCATCACTGGGCTGATCAGACACGGGGTATATTTCAGTTTCCTAACCGTACTGATGCACAAGTACTTCCATTGCAGTTAATTGCACATGCAAATAATGTAAAGTTTGCCTGCCATGCATATTCACCCGTGCGACTTTGGAATATTCTTTTGTCAGTATTTGTGGCCATAAGGACCAGTTGCTTAGATATTCACAGCAAACTATCACAAAAGAGATGCAAGGATTGATTGAAAAATTCAAGTGACTGTGGCCTCAGCTCAACAGAGTACTTAATTATGTGTTCAGCTTTAATCACATGCTTAAATATTTTGCTGAATAGGGATGGGACTACTCATATTCTTAAAGTCAAGGACATGACTATGTACCTGCTGAATTGAAGCCTATTTTCAAGAACATATTTTGCATTATTCACCCATATCTACTTATTACAGTTACAATTTCTGTATACTCAGATTTTTATTTTAATTTAATTTTATTTTTTGGTTTGGTGTAAAGTAAGTGACAGCCCATACAAGAGTTTTTTGTTTAAAAAAGCTCTCAGCAGTTACTAGATTACAGTGTCCTGCCTTCATGATCAGGCAATGGGCATTTGTTCTGATGTGATGTGATGTTTGTGATCTCCTGTCCTGCTCTGGCACTTCAGTGAGAGAAGGAATATTTTGGAACTAAGATGAACTGGAATTTTGCCTCACCTACTCATGCAATTTCAGGTCCAGTGAGTTGATTTAATCTCTCACTCTTAATAAAAACCAGTTGGTATTGTTCTGATTCTCCTCTGGATTTTTAGGCCACATCTACAGTGGTGTAACAACCAAGTTTTAAAAGCTATGCTAAAATACAGTTGAAAGTCCATCAGGGACAAGTGGGTTTCTAATGTTGTTTGGCCTGCAAAACATAAAAATAATTTTGAAATCTTATTTCTTATCTATTCAAGGCCTTATGTATTATTTCAGCATACAACATACAACTACAAATATCTCACAATACAAATGCATTGGTTACTGAATAATCAGTACATTATATTAGAAGAGAATTAGAAATATGTAACAGGTTGCTCTTTCAAAACAGCAAATGCTAACAAAACAAATTGGCAACCGGCAGCACTCTAGAGGGTCTGGTTCTAGGGTGCCAGCTATAAAAGTCCCCCTTCAATATTAACAAAACTTTTTTTAATGAATACTGTAATAAATTTTTAGTCACAGCAGCTGAAGCAAAAAAGATCAAGAGAGAATAAAATTAGTAGCAGCAGGCTTAGTGCCAGCACCTAGGCCAGACTGCATAAGATGGATGATGCAATGATGAAAGGCAAATCCTCATTCCATTTCTAAGCCTACAGGAGAAATGAGCAATGTCATCAATATCATCACTATATTCTCCCTCCACAACAGCTGCACTAGCCCCGCTGCTAATCACTGGATTGTACCAGGCTGGCTTAGGAGAGGTACACTATGAGAAAAGGGAGCCCTGGGGCTCTGAGCCTAGAGTCGCTTGCCAAAGCTCAAGCTGTTAATGTAAGGTTTCAATGCAATTATAAATACTTGTAATGCATTGTGGGGGCATATGATACTATTACTGCACCTGTCCCTGCATCAAATATTCTCTCTTTGGTATCTGTCCCTTTCTCACCCTCCTTGGTGTTTTTATAGGGCCGGTTTGTTTGTGGAATTTTTGCTTCTTTTGTTTGGTTTGTTTCTTCCCTTACCCTTGTAAACCTTATAAATGCTAATAATAAGAAGAAATAATGCTCTGAGACCAAGATGACTGTAGTCACGTTGAATAGTACCTCACACCACGAAAGCCCCAATGAGGTAAACGATAGTTGTGGAATAAGGCACTGCTCAACATGAGTAAGACAATCTGATGAGATAAAATAAAATTATTATTAATAATAATAATTAAAATAAGATGTAGGTTGAATTAGTAAGTAATATGATCATTATCCAACCTAGATTTTGGTGCGCTAAACCCTCCCTATTTTGATACTACTCATGCCAGGACTGGCTGTGGAAATAAAATCACAGTATCAACCAACTGGCATTTTGTAAATCCCTGTTCTCACAGCTGACGGTTCTGGGAGTTTCCACTTGGCCCTTTACATCAGGATTCCAAGGCTCTTCCTGACCTTGTCTGTTACACCTTTACCCTCTCCTCTTTCAAATCTTTCCAGAAAACACATTTGTCTCCACCAGCCCCTTTAAACGTTTGTTCTCATCCCTTGACAAAATGTTGTTCATAATAGGAAGGAAATAGGGAAGAATACATCAATCTATCTAAAAATTGTGTATCTAACAGGACATACACTGCTTTTTATTGTAGTCTGTCTTCTTTCTTTGTCTGCTTGTGCTCTATTCAGGCCATAGGTTCTACTGGGACCCTTTTTTGTTACTTCCTCTACAGCTCCTAGCATGCTTTGGGCACTACATAAATAATAATAATTGTACTATTATCATCATTATTATAACACTCCTATTATTGTACAGGACACTACTGAATCCAGGGGGTGACCTACTTGTTCTTTTTGTTGCTAACGTTTACAGTTTGCCCAATGGTAGTGAGCAGCCTTCCTCTTTGTGCATCTCTGTAGAGCTATCCACATGGAAAACAACCTATCATTCTACCTCTATTTTCAATAATCATATCAATAATCACGAATAAGGTGGTCAAATTCTCAACCAGTGGAACTCCACTGGCTTCAACAGAATGACGCTAAGTCGAGAATGACATCTATAACTTAAAGATTGCAACAATGTGATAATAAATTCTGGGGTAACCCTGCAAATGTAACTAATGGCAGCTAAAAATCCTAGTTTTAGTCTGGACATTTAAACTAGCTGTGTCCTTAATAACTGAATGATTTAAACATTTAAGTGAAGCATCAAATTTATATTAATATTATGAACAATTGTTTGCCTGCTTGTGTTACTCAAATTCTGTCTCAGCAATGCTTTAAGCAATCTATATCTGTTGTTGGAGACTTGGCACCAAATAAGCTTTACCATTGAATACAGCATTAATCATAAACTATACATATCAAATTGTTTCCATAGCATTTTACAAAACCCTCAGGAGTAATCACAGCATACAGTTCTAGTCAGCCTATAGGAGGAAAATCTTAAACACAAAGGTCCAGTAACAAGCAGCATACCTCTTTTTCATCCTTTTAATGGAGATTTAAAAGGCTTTTTATGTTATTGCTATAACAATTGCTAGAAAAACAATTTCAAGAACAGATGTACAGCTTTAACTTAGCATACATCAATACTTCTAATACGGGTCAATTTAAAGTTTCTTTCTTGAAAAAAATTAAATGCATTGATGAGTATAAAGCATATGCAGACTAGTGCTTTTTGTATGAGGTTATCTCACTAGGTGACTTTAATGTTGTTTTAGATGTACTGTGCAGTAAAATATTATAAAGAAAAAGAATTATAATAATTCAGTGCAGCCATTTCATTTTTTTAAATTTATCATCCGTGCCCCTTTTTTCCTTATGTCTCTCCTGCCAGTCTGCATGTCTTAAAAGTCCATTTGCTTCAGAACTTAACTGATAACAAAAAAAAAAAATACCTATCTCTTAATCAGGTGTTGGAAATTCAGAACTATATATCCCTTGAGTCAGATACTGCCACCCATACCCAGGATCAGCAGTACCTTATTCCAGGACTAGTACCACTGATTTCAGTGGAACAACTTGTGGAGTAAGATATTATTCAACCCCAGTACAGGTGGCAGAGTCTGGCCTTTATATAGCTACAATATATAATGTATATCACTTTTTCATATACACTTAGCTGCTAATGGAAAAGATTTTATCTTTCCCCCTATGGTTTGAAGGGCAGCCTAATATTTAAGTTTTTCATGAAAAAAACAATGAAATTGCAATTAAGGTCCTTTCTCCCTGAGCCTCAAGTTCAGCTTTACACTCTGAATAGTTAAATCATCCTTGGCAATAGGCTGAACTTGGCAAAGGTTCTATAATGAGAAATCCAGATTACTAGTATAATTTGTAATGTGAGTGCCCAGCACTTAATCTAGTACCGTTTGTTTTTGTATTGAATAGCAACGCCTTAAAAGCGGTCAGTAGGGATGCCTATGCTTTTACCTGCTTTGACACTAGATACTTTCCTAATCTTTAATTGCACCTTTTAATAATCTGTTCAGTTCAATAAATAAGCAACTACAGAGTCTTCCCACTTCAGTTCTGTTTGTTGTATTAATGGGAGGGATACAGTTAAACTGGCTTCTTATATTGGTCAGTAAAAATGCATGAGTTTTCCCTTAAGGCCCTAAAACACATTTCATTGAAGAAAACAGAAACACAAGAGCAAGGCCTCTCCCCTCTCGCTCTCATTCTCCTTTAGATTTGCAGTGGTTGCCTAATGCAGACATTCAAAAATACAAGTCAGATTCTGATACTCTTATTCTGGTTTAATAAAACCTTACTCTGCAAATAACTTTGGTGACCTCAATGGAACAAATTGTGGAGTAAGGTACTGTTGAATGTAAGGGCATCAGAATCTGGCACTACATTTTTGGGGCATCAGAATCTGGCACTACATCTGATTCTTACTTGCGGTTTTTTCCCTTGCTCCACCTGTCATCCCATTAAAATGAATGGACTCTAGCATGGTTTTTGTCCCAGCGCACAATAGATTCACAGATTCCAAGACCAGAAGGACCATTGTGATCATCTAGTTTCACCTCCTGTATAACACAGTCCAGAGAACTTTCCCCAAATCGTTCCTAGAGTATATCTTTTAGAAAAATACTCAAACTTGATTTAAAAATTGCCAGTGATGGAGAAGCCACTGCAGCTCATGGCAAATTGATCCAATGGTTAATTACCCTCACTGTAAAAAATATACACCTTATATCCAGGCTAAATTTGTTTAGCTGCAACTTCCAACCATTGAATCCTTTTATACCTTTCTCTGCTAGATTGAAGAGCCTGTTATCCAATATTTGTTCCCCATCTGAGTACTTACAAACTGTAAATCAAGTCACCCCTTAGCCTTCTCTTTGTTAAGCTAAATAGATGGGGCTCTTTAGAAAACCTGTCTTCTAATCCTTTAATCAGCCCCATAGCTCTTCTCTGAACCCTCTCCAAGTTATCAGCATCCTTCTTGAATTGTGGGCACCAGACTAGGACACAGTATTTCAGCAGTGGTGATACCAGTGCCAAATACAGAGGTAAAATAACCTCCCTACTCATACCTGAGATTGGCATCAGCCCTTTTGGCCACAGCATCACAGTGGGAGCTCATGTTCAGCTGATTATCCACAACAACCCCCACATCTTTTTCAGAGTCACTGCTTGCCAGGTTAGAGTATCCTATGCTGTAAATGCCATATTAAAACACCTATTGTTTGCTTGTGCCCAGCTTACCAAGTGACCCAGATTGCTCTGAATCAGTGATTGGCAGGGGTGAAAGTGGGCCGATATGATGAACTGGTAAGAAGCCCGTACGCAGCCCATGTTAAAGAGCCACCGTGGCGCTTTAATGTTGCTGCCCCTTCCCGTACCCTACCGGCAGGGCCGCTATCGGGGGAGGCAAAAGGGGCAATGACATTAAAGTGCTGCCGCAGCGCTTTAACATCATTGCCCCTTTTGCCGCCTTCCCTTCCCGGCCACCAACAGTGGGGGGCAAAAGGGGCAGCTGCCCAGGGGCTGGCGATTTAAAAGGGCCATGGGCTCCCGGCCACTGCCACCACTACCGGTGCCATGGCCGGAGTCCCAGACCCTTTTAAATCGCCACCAGAGCCCCGGGCGGTGGGGGCCAGGCAGCACGGATGGGCTGGCTGGGGGAAGCTGACCCCCCCAGCCCCGCCCCTTTGCCTGAAGCCCGGCCCCCGTACCAGTAAGAATTTAATATTACTTTCACCCCTGGTGACTGGTCCTCTTCGTTATTTACAGCACCCCCAGTTTTAAGTGCTAGGGGCTGTGTGTTGGAGCAGTCCAAGAGGAAGAAGTATTCCAGTCTCCCTTCCAAGCCCCACACTACTCCGGGAAAGGAGAACGCTTTGCCAGGTCTATAACTGTCACACACGTCTCTATGAGGAAGCATAATTACAACACCAGGAACGTTGTTAGGGGCAAAGCCTTGGCTCTACCCGTTCCCTGCTCTTCTTACCAACCTGGGTGTGTGGACACAACAAAGCGGCTTTGCCAAGCCTATGCCACCTGTCATGCTGTGGTTAGCTGGTGCAGCAGTGTGCGTAGGCGTGAGAACTCGGGGTGTGGGTGGTGCTGCAGCTCTTCCAGCCTGTGACCGGGGCTCCGCTCCTGGCCCCACACCCGGGATCCTGGCTGCTGTCCTCGTGCCTGGGGCTCTGCTCCCAGACCTCTGCCCAGGTGTGGCCCCAGCCTCGCCCCCCTTTCCCCTGTCCTTGTCCTCTCCTCCCAGAGCCACAGCTTTGCGGGGGGGGAGACATGGACAGGGACAAGGGGGGGTGCGCAAGTTTGGGGACCCCTGCTTTACCGTTTCCTTAGCTGGCTTTCAGCACCGCCACTCTAAAAAGTGTTCCAGTACCACTGAGGGTATGTGGGGCTGCCTGCTCCCTCTTCCAACACTGCATCACTGTGACGCCTGGGCCAAAAATCATCCCAAGGGGGGACTAGTCATGTAAAATACTATTTAGCATGAGAAGGAGGATGAGATTTGTTACTTTAGAAGCACCACTCAGGTGAAATAACATAGAGCCAATCCTTGCAAGTCCTTCCCACCTCCTGAAAATCACTGAGCAGAGCTACATCTTCCAGAATGGAGCCCTTAATCTAGACAAGTCTCTGCTCTGCACAGTACTTTCCCATTGCCATTTGCTTACAATGGGTGACATGTCTATCTCATTAAATAGAAAACCTCTTAAAAGACCTGATGCTGCATCACCATGTGCTGTGGTGTCTGTGATTCACTTTTATATTAAATGTAAAAAATTGCTTTTAATGCTACATACTGTGGTTAGACAAGGGGAGGAAATGAAAAAGTGAAGGGTCACTTAGAACCATTAACTCACCCACATCGCAGACAGATAATAGTTTGATGTATCTTGCTGTTATCTGTTTATCTTTATCTGGGTATCATGCACCACCGCCATATTGTTAGTGCTTAAAAGCTAAAATAATTATGTCTAATTAATATTTTGATAATAACAACAGACTAACATATGTCTAAAATGTGTAGCAGTTGCATTTCCCTCTCATCTTTGTGCCTTGCACATTCTTAGCACACTACCAGAGACTAACAAGTGAATTCATGAGTAATGCACCGTTAAGTATTTGTCTCAAATGTGATGTCCCTGCAATGTGGATTCCCTAGGAATTGCATGTGCTTGTGGCTTAGTATAGAGCCACTACAGTACAATCCTCCCTCCTGTGTGGCCTTGGGCATGTCACATCATCTCTCTGGGCCTCAGTTTCCTATCTGTAAAATGGGGATAATACTTCCTGTCTCCCAGTCCATGTGAGTCTTGTCTCTTTAGATTGTAAGCTTTTCCGAACACATACCACCTCTTACAATGTGTCTGTAGAATGTCTAGCACAATGGGGTCCCAATCCCAGTTTAGGCCTCTAGATATTACACTTAATAAATAACTTAATGATGGAGAGGTATTGCCACTGCTAAAGCCCTTCAAGGACTCCAGTGATTGTGGAGCAGAAAGTAATGTCCATGAGGCCAGAATATAAGGTGGAGCAGCCAATTCAGAGGACCCAGAGTGGTGGCCTTCAGACCCCACAGCTCATGCTGCTTACTGTACATTAAAGAAGAAATGGATCATGAGGACTATAAGCTAACAAGAGAGATAGAAGGGTCAGCATGCACCCTGTATTTTAACGGTATGTCTACACTGCAACTAGACACCCCATGGCTGGTCAGTGCCAGCTGACTCAGGCTCACAGGGCTTGCGCTAAGGGGCCATTTAGTTGTGGTGTAGACATTCAGGCTCAGGCTGGAGCCTGAGTTCTGGGACCCTCTCCCCTTGCAGGGTCCCAAAGCCCTGGCTCCAACACAAGCGCAAATCTCTATACTGCAGTTAAACAGCCCCACAGCCCAAGCATTGCGAGCCCGAGTCAGCTGGCACGGGCCAGCCCATGGGTTTTTAATTGCAGTGTAGACATACCCTAAGGCTCACTGCTGAATGACAGGGTGCATTAAGGTCACTGTGCCATCCATTCTAGGGAACAGTAAAAACACAACGGAACTGAGAAGGACTCGGTAGTAACAACACCCAGAATGAGAAGTGGAAAAGGAAAACATTTAAGAGTTCAAGACTAGTGCCGAGAGAAATTTTTTTGACGGAATTTCTTTTTGTTGAAAAAGGCAGATTCAGGTTGACTGAAACATTTCACAAATTTGTGTCAAATTCACCAAATTCTTTCCGTCAAAAAAAAATCCAGAAAAAAAGAAAATGTGTCATTTTGATATTTTCTAAATGAAACATCTTGATGTTTTTTTATTCAAAATTATGTTTTACTTCCATTTTATTTTTTAGAACAGGAAAAAGAACTCAACATGAAACGTTACACTGTATTTTGGGTTAAAGGAAATGTTTTGTTCAACCGAAAATGAAATTATAATTTTTTTGAGTTTTGTTGGTTATGCCACAAAACTGAATAATCAACTATTTGCACAGCTCTACTCAAGCCATTAATGTTCTGCTCAACATGGCAATGAAGACAGTGAGCTAGGTTCTCTCCTGTGTCAGATATGGAGGCATCAGAGACCTGATCCTAAGGGCTGGTTTGTGTCAGTCCTGGTGATTCTTAGGACAGTTGCTAGGCTGCTCTAAGTTGCACTCTTTCTGTAGTACTGGGCCATATGCCACTAACGAATTGGCATACATCTAGCTCCAGTCCTCCACATTCCCCCAATTCTGCATGCTCCCTCCCTCCCCAGACACAACACACACCCCCTACACTGAAGTCAGGTGGGGTAGCGAGCAGTTAGAGCAGGACCCAGATCCAGCACATTTATACCAGCAAGGAGTTCCCCTACACCATGGGAATTTTCTGCTGGCCATCTGCAGCCAGCATCACAATAGAGAATCTGGCCCACTGTTTGCTAGCCTGATCCCAAACAAGATGCATTTGAAGCCTATAGTAAAGCCAATGTGGTATTAGAAGTGATGACGCTATATATTCTTGATACCACAATTCTCTCCCTGAGACAGATGGTCCAAAAGTGCTGGGAGCATGTAAAAGATCTGTACATGTGTTTTATGGACCCTAAGCACACATACAACTAAACGTAAAGAGATGGTGTTGGTGAGTTATTGACCTCTGTGGAGTAGCTAGAAAGGTAACCACACTGCGGAAGCAGATGTTCTATGCGTGCAAGCCCACATTCAGGCTTGCTGAACTGTCACACTTCTCAAATTCTGTGACCACTTTCCTTTTTTTCCCTAACTTGACTCTACAGAAACATTTTATGGAAATATTACTGAGCTTGCACAGCTCAGGTGTTAGGAAGCTTTTTCATCCTGTAACAAAAGGTCTTTTATTGCTTAGAAACAAACACAATCTCTTTAAGTGCTCTGGGTTTAAAGTTTCAAAGTTCAACTGGTTTTGAGGTATCCCTGCAAAAATATCCTGGGTAAAATATTTTTTACTATGGGAAAAATCTATTTTGTATTGTTTAATTCCATTGTAAATCTGAGATTGCTGAAAAGATTTTGTTCATATATTTTTTGAAAGATTTTACCTTTGGGTAGAGATCCAGGCTTCGGTCCTGTTACCCCAGATCAGCCTTCTGACTATCGGTCTGGTGTATAGGGCAGAGGAGGGTACAAGGCCATGGCCTCAGCCAGAAGTATGACATACCCACTTTAGGGCAATGAGGACAGAGCCCACCCCTTGAACTTCAGCAAATCAACCAGCCAAATTATAGCGGTCTCCTCTGCAGAACAGTTTGAGGGAAAGGAGGTCCCTTTCACCCCTTCTCCTTCTTGCCCACTGATTCTATATCAGCCACAAATTGACTGGATATATTTTCTGAAAACCAAGACTGAAACTGAGATCACACAGTAATGTAGTCACACTTACATAGCCCCCTCCTAGAATGCTCCTGGTCACCCAGAGTGGTAGAGTCCACTAATTCCTCCCTCCAGGGCAACTCTGTGGCCCACCTTAAGACCACTGGGTCCTGGGTTCTTTGCTCCTTGTCTCCTTGCGTCAGAGAACAACTAAGCAGCGGTATCTCTTTGTGGCTTTTCGGCAAGACTCTAAAATGTTTAATAATAGCTCACTATCTGAATAACCTGGCTCTGTACTGTGGATCTCTGTTAGGCTAAGTGGGGAAGGATCCTCCATTCTAAGCCACAGAGCTGTTTTGTTCCCACTACTCCTTTGGGGCAATTGCTACTGGATCTGCATCATTCCAGATCCACCAGCCATGTCCTTGCTCTGTCCAATCCCATGCCCCAAGGGGTACAGGATGCCTCTGCAGAGCACCAAGGCACACGGTGGTGTGGGGTATCTCAGTATTCTGGCTCCTTTCTGCCCATGGAGTGGAACTGCCACTACTGTCAAGGGCCTCCATGGCTGTAGAAGGTGGAGGATGTGATTTGTCTTGAAAAATTCCTTCTTGTTAATGTCAAAAATTAACAAATTTACTTAAACCAAGTATTTCTACTTCCCTAATGTACCCTATGTTGGGGAGGTGCCCCAAGGGCCTCCTTCACGGACTATCCAAATCCCTGGTCACATGATGGGGAAAGCAGGGCTGCTACTCCCTCCCACATAGACAGGCAGGTGTAAGGAAGGGGCAAAATCTCAACTTCATTTCCAACATGCCCCATCTGGCAGAGCGGAGTCAGTCTGGAGGAAGAAATAATGTGCTGCTGGCCAAGGACTTTAGCAGATTACTTCCCTGTGGAGTAAGGGGGAATCACCAAATTAACTGTGACTCTAAGAGTGACAATTCACTGCTCATGCTGCCCCTCTCAGATCTTATTGAAAAGTGATATAATTGTTTCTTCTGGACATATCCTTTTTTTTTTTACCCAACTTCATCTACACCAGGAGGTCTTCATCTGTGAACTATGTCTTCAGAGAGATCTATCTCAGGGGCCACCTCTTGTCCCACTCCTGACTGTGTAGCCCACCTTCCCTCCACTTCATAATCATACAACAGCCCAATGTCAACTATAACTGTTTATGTGGAAAAAGTAATCATAAGGAAATATTTCATACATTTTTAGCCTTCTTTTACTATGAATTACCGGCTGGCAATGGGAAAACCAGCATCACGTGACCAACCAGTTCTGTGCAGATCACTTGTGGTCCATGGTCCTCAGCTGGGAATTGCTGCTCTAAAATACCCTTAACCTACCCCCAATACCTACGCACTGTAATTTATGTCCTATGTTAGAGGGTCTCCCAGCACAGCTGTAAAAATATTAATATAGGTTAAATACTAACAGAAATACTATTACACATATTTGGTGTGTCACGTCCAGCATAGTACTGATATATACTAGTCCTTAAGAAGCTCCCTAATGGGGATTTTTGAAACTATCTATATGTGTTAGAAAATCATAAACACCAAATAGGGGAGGAATTATTAAGGGTAGTACAATGTAGTTATAACCAGGAGTGTGGGTACAAAATGGAACAAAGTAAAATGTAGGTTGGATATCAAGAAAAATTTTCAAACAGTAAGATCTACTAGAGCTGCGGAACAGCCTCCCAGGGGGAGTGGTGGAAGCCCCATTGCCTGAGTCATTTAAAATTAGACTGGAGAAAACATTCGAGAATAATCCTGAATTGGCAGGGACCAATCCTACATTCGCAGGAAGGTGGAAAAGATGATCTAATAGGTCTTTTCCATCTCTAACTTCTATGATTCAACCAAGGTATGTTGCTGAGTATCATGTATCGGGGCAAGCCCAGGCCATTAACTTCAAGTTCCACTTCAAAGGGCAACACTTGAAATTTCAGTTTGGCTGAGATTGACATTGTCATTTTAACAGACCGTGGAGGTTTTATGTTCTGGTTTTTAAAGCCTATAAGATGAAACTGCAATGGATTAACAATGAATTTAGAAAATGTTTTTTAGATGACAAGGTATTTTTCATGACTTGTTCCCTGCTACTTTGTCTTTTCCTATGTGGAGCTGAGGAAGAAAAAGAATTAGAACCTGTTCAAAATGCATCTATTTAGCTCCATATACTGTGCCCATGACTGTAGCATCTGACCATCTGGAGGGCTTTTTTCCCGACATTGCATTGTCTAGAACCTTAGTTAGTAGATCAGGCTTGAATCTTGCAATTGGATCAGTGTAGGTATGCATTGGAGTTCATGCCAAGCCACATTTACTTCAACTTAGACTACACCTAAAATCCTGCCAGTTTAATACACTCACGGTATGTCTGTACTACCTGCCGGATCAGTGGGCAGCCATCGATCCAGGGGCAGTCGATTTATCGCGTCTAGTCTAGACACGATAAATCGACCCCTGAGTGCTCTCCCGTTGACTTCTGTACTTTACCAGTGCAAGGGGCGCAGGCGGAGTAGACTGGGGAGCGTCAGCAGTCAACTCACCGCCCTGAAGACACCGTGGTGAGTAGATCTATGTACGTTGACTTCAGCTATGTTATTCATGTAGCTGAAGTTGCGTAACTTAGATCGATCCCCTCTCCCCCCCCCCTCCCATAGTGTAGACCAGGCCTCAGGGAACCAGATCCTCAGCTAGTGTAAATCACTGTAGTTCCACTGACTGAGCATCTGGCTCAACATGCTTACAGCATACTGTACTGCAAAACACATGGGCCTCTAGTCCGCTAAGTCCACTTTGCACAGCTGCTATAGCTCAGCATGAATGTAAACTGGCCAGAATGGCCAACAGAAATTTTCCCCTCTCTAGGGGAGCAGTCCACTGCAGAAAGCTGGAAGAGGCTGTACAGCTGCTTCCTGATGCCTCTGCTCCCCAACTCTCCAATGCATCCATGTGGGGAGGAGAATCTAGTCAATTCATATTGTTTAATCCACTATGAACATTATGAGAAATGAGCTATTTGAAATATTTTTATTAGGCCATGGGCCTAAGCCCAGTACCCTGGATTGGAATGCCCCTGAACTTTAGGGGTGAGGGAAAACCATAAATGAGACACTAATACTCCACTAATAGAAACTTTTTGCAGAAATGTATCATTTTCATTTAAAATTTTCTTGGGAAAGAAAGAGAGAGAGAAACCCCCAGAATAGCCAACACCCAGCAATCACCTGGGAGATAGGACACGTAGTCTCAAGTCCCTTCTCTGCCTGATTTGGAGTGCCCCAACCATCGGGCTATAGAGTCATTCTCTCTCTTGGACCAATGAGTATGTAGTTATTTATATAAAGTAGCACAATTCACTCTCTCTCTTGCTCGCTCTCTCTCACACACACACATATATGTTTTTCATGAAGTATTTTAAAAGGTTTGATTTTTGTTCCAATGCAGAACGAAAACAAATGTCAAAACCTCAAATTTTTTCACAAAACAGAATTCTTGTTTTTCAGCCAGCCCTATTCAACGGCTGGAAGTTGAAGCTAGGCAAATCAAGACTAGAAATAGGGCACATATTTTTAATAATGAGGGGAATTCACCACAACCCTGGGTTAATTGTTCCAGTGGTTGATTCTTCCTCACTGGCAATTTTTAAATCAAGACTGGATGCATTTCTAAAAGACATGCCCTAGTTTAGACAGGAATTAAGCCAGGAAAGTCCAGTGGCCGATCGTATACAGAAGGTCAGACTAGAGGATCATATTGGTCCCTTCTGGCCTTAGAATCTTTATGAAAGAAATGGGGGTGAGAATGGAGAAAGGGACATTTGGTTCCTCTATTTCCAAGTCTCTGGCTGCAAAAGTGTTGTCCTGATGCTGGTCCCTTCAGCATAAACTATTGGTTTACATCAATTTACATTTTCAAGGCCACCTTTGCAAACAAAAGGGATAGAACTTACTTTGTGTTAACATGAAAGCTATGCCCTGGTCTACACTAGGACTTTAGGTTGAATTTAGCTGTGTTAAATCGATGTAAACCTGCACCTGTCCACACGATGAAGCCCTTTATTTCGATTTAAAGGGCTCTTAAAATTGATTTCCTTACTCCACCCTGACAAGTGGATTCGCACTTAAATCGGCCTTGCCGGGTTGAATTTGGGGTACTGAGGACACAATTCGACTGTATTGGCCTCCAGGAGCTATCCCAGAGTGCTCCATTGTGACCGCTCTGGACAGCACTCTCAGCTCAGATGCACTGGCCAGGTAGACAGGAAAAGAACCGCAAACTTTTGAATCTCATTTCCTGTTTGTCCAGCGTGGCAAGCTGCAGGTGACCATGCAGAGCTCATCAGCAGAGGTGACCATGGAGTCCCAGAATCGCAAAAGAGTTCCAGCATGGACTGAACGGGAGGTACGGGATCTGATCGCTGTATGGGGAGAGGAATCCGTGCTATCAGAACTCCGTTCCAGTTTTCGAAATGCCAAAACCTTTGTCAAAATCTCCCAGGGCATGAAGGACAGGGGCCATAACAGGGACCTGAAGCAGTGCCGCGTGGAACTTAAGGAGCTGAGGCAAGCCAACCAGAAAACCAGAGAAGCGAACGGCCGCTCCGGGTCAGAGCGCCAAACATGCCGCTTCTATGATGAGCTGCATGCCATTTTAGGGGGTTCAGCCACCACTACCCCAGCCACGTTGTTTGACTCCTTCAATGGAGATGGAGGCAACACGGAAGCAGGTTTTGGGGACGAAGAAGATGATGATGATGATGAGGTTGTAGATAACTCACAGCAAGCAAGCGGAGAAACCGGTTTTCCCGACAGCCAGGAACTGTTTCTCACCCTGGACCTGGAGCCAGTACCCCCCGAACCGACCCAAGGCTGCCTCCTGGACCCGGCAGGTGGAGAAGGGACCTCCGGTGAGTGTACCTTTTAAAATACTATACATGGTTTAAAAGCAAGCATGTGAAAGGATTAATTTGCCCTGGCATTCGCGGCTCTCCTGGATGTACTCCCAAAGCCTTTGCAAAAGGTTTCTGGGGAGGGCAGCCTCATTACGTCCTTCATGGTAGGACACTTTACCACTCCAGGCCAGTAACACGTACTCAGGAATCATTGTACAACAAAGCATTGCAGTGTATGTTTGCTGGCGTTCAAACAACATCCGTTCTTTATCTCTCTGTGTTATCCTCAGGAGAGTGAGATATCATTCATGGTCACCTGGTTGAAATAGGGTGCTTTTCTTCAGGGGACTCTCAGAGGTGCCCGTTCCTGCTGGGCTGTTTGCCTGTGGCTGAACAGAAATGTTCCCCGCTGTTAGCCACGGGGAGGGGAGAGGGTTGAGGGGGTAGCCACGCGGTGGGGGGAGGCAAAATGTGACCTTGTAACGAAAGCACATGTGCTATGTATGTAATGTTAACAGTAAGGATTACCATGAAAGAGTGTAGCCACTGTTTTATAAAATGTGTCTTTTTAAATACCACTGTCCCTTTTTTTTTCTCCACCAGCTGCATGTGTTTCAATGATCACAGGATCTTCTCCTTCCCAGAGGCTAGTGAAGACTGGAAAGAAAAAAAAACGCACTCGTGATGAAATGTTCTCTGAGCTCATGCTGTCCTCCCACACTGACAGAGCACAGACGAATGCATGGAGGCAAATAACGTCAGAGTGCAGGAAAGCACAAAATGACCGGGAGGAGATGTGGCGGGCTGAAGAGAGTAAGTGGCGGGCTGAAGACAGGGCTGAAGCTCAAATGTGGCGGCAGCATGATGAGAGGAGGCAGGATTCAATGCTGAGGCTGCTGGAGGATCAAACCAGTATGCTCCAGTGTATGGTTGAGCTGCAGCAAAGGCAGCTGGAGCACAGACTGCTGCTACAGCCCCTGTGTAACCAACCTCCCTCCTCCCCAAGTTCCATAGCCTCCACACCCAGACGCCCAAGAATGCGGTGGGGGGGCCTCCGGCCAACCAGCCACTCCACCACAGAGGATTGTCCAAAAAACAGAAGGCTGGCATTCAATAAATTTTAAAGTTGTAAACTTTTAAAGTTCTGTGTGGCATTTTCCTTCCCTCCTCCACCAGCCCTCCTGGGAGTACCTTGGTAGTCATCCCCCTATTTGTGTGATGAATGAATAAAGAATACATGAATGTGAAGCAACAATGACTTTATTGCCTCTGCAAGCAGTGATCAAAGGGAGAAGGGGAGGGTGGTTAGCTTACAGGGAAGTAGAGTGAACCAAGGGGCAGGGAGTTTCATCAAGGAGAAACAAACAGAACTTTCACACCGTAGCCTGGCTAGTCATGAAACTGGTTTTCAAAGCTTCTCTGATGCATACCACACCCTCCTGTGCTCTTCTAACCACCCTGGTGTCTGGCTGCTCGTAACCAGCAGCCAGACGATTTGCCTCAACCTCCCACCCCGCCATAAACGTCTCCCTCTTACTCTCACAGATATTGTGGAGCACACAGCAAGCAGTAATAACAGTGGGAATATTGGTTTTGCTGAGGTCTAAGCGAGTCAGTAAACTGCGCCAGCGCGCCTTTAAACGTCCAAATGCACATTCTACCACCATTCTGCACTTGCTCAGCCTGTAGTTGAACAGCTCCTGACTACTGTCCAGGCTGCCTGTGTACGGCTTCATGAGCATGGCATTAAGGGGTAGGCTGGGTCCCCAAGGATAATTACAGGTATTTCAACATCCTCAACAGTTATTTTCTGTTCTGGGAATAAAGTCCCTTCCTGCAGCTTTTGAAACAGACCAGAGTTCCTGAAGATGCGAGCATCATGTACCTTTCCCGGCCATCCCACGTTGATGTTGGTGAAACGTCCCTTGTGATCCACCAGAGCTTGCAGCACTATTGAAAAGTACCCCTTGCGGTTTATGTACTCGCCGGCTTGGTGCTCCGGTGCCAAGATAGGGATATGGGTTCCGTCTATGGCCCCACCACAGTTAGGGAATCCCATTGCAGCAAAGCCATCCACTATGACCTGCACATTTCCCAGGGTCACTACCCTTGATATCAGCAGATCTTTGATTGCATGGGCTACTTGCATCACAGCAGCCCCCACAGTAGATTTGCCCACTCCAAATTGATTCCCAACTGACCGGTAGCTGTCTGGCGTTGCAAGCTTCCACAGAGCTATAGCCACTCGTTTCTCAACTGTGAGGGCTGCTCTCATCTTGGTATTCATGCACTTCAAGGCAGGGAAAAGCAAGTCACAAAGTTCCATGAAAGTGCCCTTACGCATGCGAAAGTTTCGCAGCCACTGGGAATCGTCCCAGAACTGCAACACTATGCGGTCCCACCAGTCTGTGCTTGTTTCCCGAACCCAGAATCGGCGTTCCACAGCATGAACCTGCCCCATTAGCACCATGATGCATGCATTGGCAGGGCCCATGCTTTCAGATAAATCTGTGTCCATGTCCTGATCACTCACGTGACCGCGCTGACATCGCCTCCTCGCCCGGTATTGCTCTGCCAGGTTCTGGTGCTGCATATACTGCTGGATAATGCGTGTGGTGTTTAATGTGCTCCTAATTGCCAAAGTGAGCTGAGCGGCCTCCATGCTTGCCTTGGTATGGCGTCCGCACAGAAAAAAGGCGTGGAACGATTGTCTGCTGTTGCTCTGACAGAGGGAGGGAGGGAATGGGGGCCTGACGATATGTACCCAGAACCACCCGCGACAATGTTTTAGCCCCATCAGGCATTGGGATCTCAACCCAGAATTCCAATGGGCAGTGGAGACTGTGGGAACTGTGGGATAGCTACCCACAGTGCAACACTTCGGAAGTCAACTCTAGCCTCGGTACTGTGGAAGCGCTCTGCCGAGTTAATGCACTTAATGCACTTAGAGCATTTTCTGTGGGGACACACACACTCGAATATATAAAACCGATTTCTAAAAAAACGACTTCTATAAATTCAACCTAATTTCGTAGTGTAGACATACCCTAAGATTCTTCTTTTTATTTTTAATTCCAAGTCACGGGCACCAACTTCCTTGTCACAAAAGCTACCGCTGCTCTCTGTGAAACTGATTCTTTTCTGAGCCCCTATTTTCACAAAAAGAAAAGGAGTACTTGTGGCACCTTAGAGATTAACCAATTTATTTGAGCATAAGCTTTCGTGAGCTACAGCTCACTTCATCGGATGCATCCGATGTGAGCTGTAGCTCACGAAAGCTTATGCTCAAATAAATTGGTTAGTCTCTAAGGTGCCATAAGTACTCCTTTTCTTTTTGCGAACACAGACTAACACAGCTGTTACTCTGAAACCTATTTTCACAGATTCCTAACTTTCAGAACCAGCACGTTGCCTAGTTAATCAAGTTACTGGTAGGGATAGGTTCATTCCCCCACCCCGCAATTTCTACTGTGCACATCACTGATTTTTGGAATAAGTTTATGTATTTGAGGCAACCTCCCACTATTTAATTCTGATCAAATAGAATTCTGTCATCCTCTAAATCAGTGGTTCTCAACCAGGGGTCTGAGGCCCCTTGGGGAGCCGCGAGCAGGTTTCAGGGGGGCCGCCAAGCAGGGCCAGCATTATACTCACTGGGGCCCAGCGCAGAAAGCCGAAGCCCTGCCTCATGGGATTGAAGCCCGGGCCCTGAGGCCCACAGCCCAAGGCTGAAGCCAAAGCCTCGTCAGTGTAGCTCCGTGGGGGCTCCTGTGGCAATGAGGCCCCAGGCAATTGCCCTGCTTGCTACCCCCTAATGCCGGCTCTGGCTTTTATATGCAGAAAACCCGTTATTGTGACACAGGTGGGCCGTGGAGTTTTTATAGCATGTTGTGGGGGTAAGGGGGCAGGGCCGGCTACAGGCACCAGTGAACCAAGCAGGTGCCTGGGGTGGCAAACGTAAAGGGGAGGCAGGACGTCGGGCTCTGGGGTGGCAATCCACCCTCGGCAGCGGCAGGAATTCGGTGGCTACTCCGTCACAGTGTGTTTCGCGCTCAGCGGCAATTCGGCAGCAGGGACACAACTCTTCTTCGGTCACCGACAGCAATTCAGCGGCCGCACCATCACTCCGCCTCCGTGTTCAGCGGCAAGGTTTTTTGTTTGGTTGGTTTTTTTGCTGCTTGGGGTGGCAGAAACATTGGAGCCGGCCCTGTAAGGGGGGGCCTCGGAAAGAAAAAGGTTGAGAACCCCTGCTCTAAATCATGCAGCTCTTCAGAGCCACGTCTTCCACGTTTGTTAAATCACCTTATGAAACAGGGGCGTGGATTTGGCCAAAACTGGAAGGAGTTAGCACAATCCACAAACTGTCTGAAACAGGATTATCTGGATCAGATTTTTTGAGTGAAATTTATTCCACAATCCATACTCTTGCTAGAATAATAGCGCCCGTGAAGACGGATAGTAACTAAGCAGTTGTCTGGCTCTGGTAACATGCTTTTATAAAAGCTTTTCAAAAAATATATTTCATTGTCCGCAAAAACTTTTGAAGAACACAAAAAATTTTCATTATCATCAATTTTTCCACAGACATTTTTACATTTGCATCAACAACTAAAAAGAAAATCTGAATCATTTAAATATTTTAATCCAAAACTGAAAATTGTTTCGGTTTTTGACAAACTTCAACAAAAACAGAAATTTTCTCACAAAACATCCACTGAACCAAAAAGCCATTTTTCATTCCCCCTCCCCCCCCCCAAAAAAAATTTTTTTTGTATAGAAAACTAATGATCAGTTCTTTCTGCTAAGTCAAAGTGCCAGTGCAAAGTGGGACATTCAGGATGACCTGTAGATGTATTGGACACTCTGTGTCCATACACTAATGGGTGGTCTCTAGCCACACAAGTCATTGTTTTCACTTGTGACAGACGTAAGATCCCATTTTTGTGGACCTGCGCCAGTCACTCCTGTTCCCCATGTAGCAGTGGTTCCCAAAAGGGATTATAGGCGTACAAGAGCAGGCCTGGGAATGCCATGAAAGGCTAAATGAGATGTTTCATTCGAGATGGAGAGGGGGTTGGGCAGCTCAAAATACAGCACATTTCTGTCCATCTGTAGTTGAACAGCCGTTTACAAATTCATTAATGGCCTTTTACAGATCTTATTAATTTATTATTTATTAAGCATCAGCCACAGGCCCAGCATTGTACAAGGCACTGAATACAGACTATCCTTTACCTCCAAGAGCTAACAGTCTAAACAGTCTTTCTCCTGCTTGTTCTTGCAGAGTTCTGACATCTGGAATGTGACCCTGAGGTGGCTCCCAGACCACAGAACCAACCCTGGGTCATTTAATTGTAAACACAGCGACTGACTGGGTTAATGTTCAACGTTAACAGTTTATTGTTCAAATGGGGGACCGCTAGTTAATGGTGCCGACATTTATTAGGAAGGCCTTATTTATTTATTTATTTATCATTCCTGGTCTGTCCCAGTAGAGCAAAGAGTAGCCAAGTGATGCTGCGGCTGCTGAGAACTTGGGGAAGAGAAATGGGTGCAGGGAAGTTATTCTCGGAACAGAAATAAGGTATCGTGGCATGCTTCTGGCAATAAGGCTGCCTGGTACTAAGGTAGCCCTACCACACCTTTTTCACATCTCTGGGCTGTGCAGTCACACAGTCTGGGTCTGCAATCTTGGCCGCACTTTTGTCAGGCCTAAATTTCTACCTGCATCCCAGCCTCTCTGCGTGGCTGTTGAGACTAGGTATTACTCGGAGTGGCACAGGAAAATATGCACTTTACAAGTGCATTGCGTACGTGTAACTGGTTCTTCACATTTGGCCCATACGCAGGTGAACTGCTCTTCCTTTAGGAAGCAATCCAAATATAATTTAGTTTGAAATATTTTTTCAATTATTAGCAATAATCAATATGATCAGTTTTCAGATAACCCACATGCTGAGAAATGTTAGTCTGGACTATTTGGTGAAGACATGCAAGGAATTAATATATTTGAAGAAATTCGGATTGCTTTGCGAGCAATTCTCAAAAAAGTGACAGGGCTAACGGGTGTGTGGGTGCGCCCGTGCACATACATATATGCACACGCATGGCTGTCATCCGGGTCTCCATATTCATGCTTTTTGCAAATATGCTCTTGAATATCTACATATGTGCTCATATATGGATGGGTCTGCATATGCTTTGTTCTGTTTGTCCAATCCAGAATTGGCTCCCTCATCATTTTGTTTCACTAAACATAACAAGCACCAATTTAGCAACCATGATGGACAAATACTACAGAAAAAATTAAGTAAATATCAACTGAAAGTTCAGCTTAGCCAACATATCTCTGATATGCCCAATTCTGCCCTCACCCCTGTAGAACCAATGGGTTCTGTGGGGTTGCACGGGTGTGATGACAAAACGTAATGAGCTTTCTAACTTGGTCTCCCTTTGTATTTTCCCTGCCCTTCTGCTTAACCAGTAACCCAAGCCTCAATACTCCCTTTGTCTCCTAAGCACAGAGATATCTCTGCACCTTCTTCCATGCTAACCCTTATTCTGTGGAACATCCTCACAGAATCTATCTACAAAGCCAACTCACTCACTACATTTAATGGCCTCCTAAAACATTTCTGCTGCTATTTCATGTAAGAGAAGTTAGGGGAGGGAAGGTCAGACCATAAAAAATAAAAAACAGAGTAACCTAACCATCAATATATGGGAAAACCTCACCCACTAATCACATGCTGGCAACCTCCATCACCCTCTCCCCTCCACCCCCCCTTTTTTAACCTCTCTATTCAGCTCAGTTGTTGGGTTATGTCAAACTAAGATTGCATGGTTTTTAGTACAGTGCTTTCTTTTAATTTGCTTTAAGGGTGTCTGGCACAACAGGAGGCACTCAATAAATGAAGTAGAGGAGGAAGATGGCGCTTTTCACAGATAAAATGTACATTCCATATCTTGTACTTGAAGATCCCATAGGGTACCATGTGAAGTGTTAAGGCTTATAGGTAAAATTTAAGAAGTCAGCACAAGCTTTTCTAGAAAGCAACTGTAATGCTAGGGAAAGATTATCTCTCCCTCCCTCCCACCCCCACCCCCCAACAGATTTTATTAATTATTATTAAGGCAGGAAATTGCAAAAACTGTCAGCACTGGTATTGACACCAGTGGGAACAGTTCGGCCAGCACTCAACCCTAATGCAAATCTCACCCTAACTAACCAACCAGAAATATGACACGTAGTCTATCATCTGATACAATTCAACATAATTTTCAAATGGATCAAATTCAAGTCCAAAACTAGGAAATGTTAATCTGGAACACAGCATACTGTCAGATCACTCTTCGGTGCCAGGTCTTGGTTTGACTTTAGGCGCTGGGTCAAGAGTGCTAACAATATCACATCCAGTTTTTCCTCCTTTCTATAAAACAAAAGCTTCCCAAAGTATAAAATATCACCCTTCTGCTAGGCCTGAAGTTAGAAATTGTGGGTATCAATGTTAGAGTTCTAATGTATAGCTTCTGCATGCACTGGGATTAACACACTAGCACTTTGCCTGCAAACAACGCCAATTCTTCAGTGAACTGCATTCAGGGATGAAAGAAGAGTGTAAATAAATGAAATAACTCCTACATCTGGTGGATGGGGAGGGGAAGTCAAGTGTGCATGCATATGACCTGCATCTTTCCAACAATACCGCAACACATTCCAGGTGGTCTGATTCTGATCTTGCACCATTGTATCTCCATGGACTACAATATAGTTACTCCTGATTTACGTTGGTGTAGAATCAGCCCCATAACATGCCTTCTGAAAAATGTTAATGGGAAGTCTTTATTGCTCAGTGTGATTTTTATCTGAAGAATGAAATTATAAACGCACAGAGTTGGATCTCCTCATTTTTAATTCCGATGCTTCGTGTTAATTGAAAACTGAATGGTGGTTTTCATACCACTAATTTACAAGGGTAGAACCTTTATTCAAATAAAAATAATTCATTGTCCAACAAGTATCTAAAATAATTAATTGGCAACTTGGCAAACATTCAGTGTTTGTAGGATCTATTTTATAAAATATTTGATTGCTGAACATGTGTCTAAAGCCTTAGCAATGTGCTTGGCTTTGGTCTCTGGAAGCTGAGAAGCAAAGATCTTAAAGCCAGAAATGTCCCCAGAGCATGCAGAAAAGTACAAGTTTGCATCTATATTCCTGCTGTAGGTCTTTGGAGTTCTCCTTTTTCAGAGGAGTGGAAAAATGTTTCAGTGGCTGTTTTAGGATTCGTTGTGATTTGTATATGAGCAAATCTCACATTTCTACTGTCAGATATTCCCATGTTCTACCACATTTCACTTAAATGATTTTCAAGTTGCATTAACTCTTAGAGTGGACAAGAATAAATGCTATTACAATAAAGTTTTAATGCTGAAATCATAGACATCACAGGCTATTACCTTTCTTTTGTGTTTACTAATGAGATGAAGTGGGGGGGAGGAGGGTAAGTAATACTTAAAGTGCATTTTAGATACAGCTTTTGGAGAATGTCTGAAGATGTGCATACACTATACTGTGTGTACTAGACCTTTTGGCTCAAACTATAGTCCCAACATGGCTTCCCAATAGGTACAGTTCCCATACAGCTGTGTCTGTGTAGGGCCTACATTCCAGCTGTGTACAGGGCCCAGACTTTAAAAAGCAAGCAGGTTTCCAGTGGCTAAGAATGGCTGGTGAAAGTAAGGCAGCTGGGAGACGAAGGGGGTGAGCCAGCTGGTGAGTATCTCTGGGGCACTTCTATCTTACTGATGTTGATTAACTCTGGGGGCGGGCAAAAGAGGAGCACTGTCTGTGCTATGCTGTGCTGTACTGGGAACGTGCACAGTTTGGTAGGACCCTGGGCTGGCTGCTCTGGTTTGGACCAGACAAAGGAATGTGTTTACCCCACCAGGCAGTTACTTCAAAGTACTTTGAAAGACAATGAGAATGTATTTACATATTACGGAAACAGATCAATTGAGCTAACAAGGGGTGGAGGCAAACCTCACACTAACAAGACAACATGGCATTTACACCCAGCAGGAGAAAGAAGCTAGGTCTGAGTTTTACTTTTCAAAGAATACATTGCAAAAGGTTTACTGATCTGAAAAGACAGAGGATGGAACCTCAAGTGATAACCAATCGAATCAACTGATTATATACTACATTACTGAACTATCCAAGTATATAGAGCAGTGGTTCTCAACTGATTATTTGCGGCCCACAATGTGTTACCTGGGCTGCCAGGGCTGGGTGGCAGGGAAGCAGTAGCCCCAACCCCAGTCGTCACCACACAGGGCAGCTTCCCTGGACCCCAGATCTTGTGGGGCCTGGCGGCTGCCCCATACCGCACAGGGCCAGCCAGCTGCCCCGGACGCTGGAGCTCGCGGGGCCGGCTCGGTGCCCCGACCCCGCGGGGCCCACCGGCAACCCCGACCCCTGACCCTGTGGGGCCCATCAGCAGCCCCAACCCTGGACCACTCCACGCCAGGCAGCTGGGAACCCGGGGGACCCCCGGCATGTGGGCCAGCCTTTAGCACATAGCTGAACTGGGCTGCAGCTGTGTGCTAATTGGGCCACATGCAGGCCGCAGGTTGAGAACCACTGATATAGAGTGAGGTCTTTTCCGAAAGCTAATGACACAATGGTGATTAATATCATTGTGAATTGTACATACTAACACTGAGTGAGGAAATATGGATACTTAATGATATTATATTTAAGTCAAGACAGGATAGAAGGCAGCTATTTATGTGTCTCCTATATAAATTAAGCCTGGTGGAATCAAAGCAATGGAAACACCATTTACATACAGGGGGATGGGAAGCTCACGGGAAGGTAAGAACAGCATGAAACAAAGTCATTGAGCTTTAGAAGATATAAGCAAAGAGAGAAATACAAAAGAATAGCACAAGCATGTAGGAACAAAATCAGAAAGGCACGAAATGAATTATAGATAGCAAGGGGCATAAAAGGCAATAACAAGAGGTTCTTTAAATACATTAGGAGCAAGAGAAAGATGAAGGAAAGTGTAAGTCCTCTACTTAGTGGAGAAGGAAAACTAATAACTGATGACAAGAAAGCTTAGGTGTTTAATGCCTATTTTCCGTAAGCCTTCACTAAAAAGGTTATTGGCAACAAGATATGCAACACAATATTAACAGCAAAGGGGAAGGAATGCAAGCCAAAATAGGAAAAGAACAGGTTAAAGAATATTTAGGTAAGTTAGATGTATGCAAGTTAGCTGGCCCTGATGAAATTCATCCTAAGGTACTTAAGGAACTAGCTGAGACAATCTCAGAACTGTTAGCAATTTTCTTTGAGAACTCCAAGAGGATGGGTGAGGTCCAGAAGACTGGAGAAGGGCAAAGATACACCTATCTTTAAAAGGGGGAACAAAGATGACCCTGGATATTATAGACCAGTCAGACTAACTTTGATACCTGAAAAGATACAAGAAACATTTATTCCATGATCAATTTTCAAGTACTTGGAGGATAATAGGGTTATAAGGAATAGTCCTCAAGGATCTGTTAAGAAGAAATCATGCCAAACCAACCTAATTTCCTTCTTTGACAGGGTTACTGACCTAGTCGATAGGGAGGAAGATATAGATCTGATATAGCTTGATTTTAGTCAGGTTTTGATACAGTTCCATGTAACAGTCTCATAAGTGAAGTAGGGCAATGTGGTCTAGCTGAAATTACTATAAGGTGATTGCACAAGCATTTGAAAGACTGTATTCAAAGAGTTATTATCAACGGTTTGCTGTCAAACTGGGAGGATGTATCTTGTGGGGTCTCGCAGGGGTCCTCAGAGAGCTTGGTTTGTTTAGCCTAACCAAAAGAAGTCTGAGGGGAGATATGATTGCTCTCTATAAATATATCAGAGGGATAAATACCATGGAAAGGGAAGAATTATTTAAGCTCAATATCAATGTGGACACAAGAACAAATGGATATAAACTGGCCATCAGGAAGTTTAGACTTGAAATTAGACAAAGGTTTCTAACCACCAGAGGAGTGAAGCTCTGGAACAGCCTTCCAAGGGAAGCAGTGGGGGCAAAAGACATATCTGGCTTCAAGACTAAGCTTGATAAGTTTATGGAAGGGGTGATATGATGGGATTGCCTAATTTTGGCAATTAATTGATCTTCAACTATTAGCGGTAGATATGCCCAATGGCCTGTGATGGGATGTTAGATGGGATGGGATCTGAGTTACTACAGAGAATTCTTTCCTGGGTGTCTGGCTGGTGAGTCTTGCCCATGTGCTCAGGGTTTAGCTGATTGCCATATTTGGGGTTGGGAAGGAATTTTCCTCCAGGACAGATTGGCAGAGGCCCTGGGGGTTTTTCGCCTTCCTCTGCAGCGTGGGGCATGGATCACTTGCTGGAGGATTCTCTGCACCTTGAAGTCTTTAAACCACAATTTGAGGACTTCAACAGCTCAGACATAGGTTAGAGGTTTGTTACAGGAGTGGGTGGGTGAGATTCTGTGGCCTGCATTGTGCAGGAGGTCAGACTAGACAGTCATAATGGTTCCTTCTGACCGTAAAGTCTATGATTCTATGACTCTTGCGTTCAGTACTATTCAATATTTTCATTAATTATTTGGATAATGGAATGGAGCGTATGCTTATAACATTTACAGATGACACCAAACTGGGAGGGGTTGCAAGCGCTTCGGATGACAGGATATGAATTCAAAACCACCTTGACAAATTAGAGAAATTGGTCCAATTCAACAAGATGAAATTCAGTAGAGACCAGTGCAAAACACTTTACTTAAGAAGGAAAAATTAAATGCACAACTACAAAATGAGGAATAACTGGCTAGGTGGCAGTACTGCTGGAAAGGATCTGAGGGTGATAGTGGATCACAAATTGAATATGAGTCAACAGTGTGATGCAGTTGCTAAAAAGGCTAATAATCATTCCCAGGTGTATTAACAAGGGTTTTGTATGTAAGAAATGGGAGATAATTGTCCTGCTTTACTTGGCACTGGTGAGGCGTCAGCTGGAGTACTGTGTCCAATCCTGGGCACCACATCAGACTGTAGAAAAGATGTGGACAATTTGGAGAGAGACCAAAGGAAAGCAACAAAAATGATAAAAGTTTAGAAAACCTGACCTATGAAGAAAGATTAAAAAACTGGGGCATATTTAGTCTTGAGAAAAGAAGACTGAGGAAGAGCTGATAACAGTCTTCAAATATGTTAAGGGCTGTCAGAAAAAGGACAGTGATCAATTGCTCTCGGTGTCCATTGAAGGTTGGACAAGAAGTAATGGATTTAATCTGCAGCAAGGAAGATTTAGGTTAGATATTAGGGGAAACATTCAAATTATAAGAATAGTTAAGCTCTGGAATAGACTTTCAAGGGAGATTGCGGAATCTCCCATCACTTGAAGTTTTTAAAAACAGGTTGTACAAATACCTGTCAGGGATGGTCTAGGTTCACTTGGTCCTGCCACAGCCTGGGGGGTTGGACTTGATGAATTCTCAAGGTCCCTTCCAGCCCTACATTGCTATGATTCTATGAGATAATGTCTATTAGACTCAAGTTTCAGAAACACAGTGGAGATACCGATGATTGGTATGAAGATTTGCTGGAACTATTTATTTTTAACTTACTGTGTCCAAATAACTCAGCTTCTAAAATGAAACCAAGATATTCTCATATCTTAATTTTAATATTGGTACCTAGCACATTCTTAGGTGCTGTTAAACAATATAATAATCATGCATAATAATTAATGCACATACAGTTCCTACAGTGGTTTCATGTTAAAAGTTTCTTCCCCTTAGAAAGATCCCAGTGGTTTGAGACATCTTACACTGGGGAATATCTGTAGAACTGGTAAAAATCTTCATCTTAAACAAAATGTTTCAAGTACACCCCCTGTTTTAGAAAGTCAAGATAGAGACATAGGGCTCAAGGTTCTGGAGTGGCAGCATACTCTAGTGGGTAGTACGCTGGAAGCCAGGAGACATATTGTTTATTATTTGTATTGCTGTAGTGCCGAGGAAACCCAGTAATGGATCAAGATCTCATTGTGCTAGGTGCTATATGGACAAGACCTGGTTCTATTCCCAGCTTTGTCTCTGCCTTATTGTGTTATGTTGGGCAGGTCACTTCACCTCTGTTTCCCCTTCCACCATTTGTCTACCTAATCTATTTAGACTGTAGGCTTGGTGTGAGAAGGGCTGTCTCTCATTATACAGAGCCTAACATAATGGGGTCCCAGTGTCAGTGGGTGATTCTAGCTGCTACTATAATACAAGTAACTAAAGCTGATCAAAAATTTTTGTTGAAACATTTTTTGATAAAAAGATGGCTCCAAAATTAAAATGTAATATTGTAAAATTTTTCCATTTTTCAAATAAAAACCAAATATATGTCAATACATTTAGGTTTCAATTTTGTTTTCAGTTTCAGATTTTTTGAATGCTTGGAGGTAGCCATATTGCTTACATTCATAGATTCCAAGACCAGAAGGGACCATTGTGATCATTCTGTATAACACAGGTCATACAATTTCCCCAAAATAATTCCTAGAGAATATCCAAGGGGTATTCCTGTAAACTTGCAATTTGTAATCGCATCAGAAAAAGTTCATTTGACAGATTCTATTTTCCATAAACCCACATTGATTGGTGTTAATGATTTCAGGTTTCAGGATCTCCTTTAATCTCTCTCATGCCCACACCAAACAACCACACCAGGGGTAACAAAGGTGTGATGACAACCTCCTTGAGAGGAGATGTTAATGAAGTCTCTATAATTAACAAACAAACGTCTAGCTAATAACATATGTGCCTATCATCACCCTTAGCTCTCTACTTCTGTGTTTCATCCTTTTCCCTTTCTACTTTTTTCTGTCTCTCTTGTGCTGGATGGCAAGCTATCTGGGACAAGGTCTCTGTCTTCCTCTGTGCTTAGAAAGGACATAGCACATTTTGGGCTCTCCCATAATATAAATAATTAATCATTCTTTTCAGACGCGCCTTGGATTTATGGACCACAAGTAGAGAAGTAGCAGATTTTGTGTGCCGGGGTTGTTGGCATCCTGCAACAGATGTTCTTGCAGCAGCTGAGAAGAAACAAGTAACAAAACAAAGAGACATTATAGTTTTGCACCACACGTTCTCAGACAATAGAGGCCGGAGGCTTCACGTCTCCAGATACTGACATGCATTTAAGCAAAACATTCCAAAGGATGCATTACATACAACTGCATGTCAGGCAGGATGATGATACTCAACAGAAAACTTTCCTTCCCTCAAAGCTGAAATAATTAGCTCTCTGTTGTTCATGACAATGAAACTCTTGAGGTGTGAAATGGCAGGTGGGTGGGTATCACCATTTCACATTTCACACCTCACAATGCATTAGAACTCTATTTAGATTAGAAAAAAAGATCCTAGAAAAACAACTTGGGTCTGTGCTAATGTCTTCTGCGCAGGCTTATGGCTATCACTTGTAATAATGGATTATGTGTGATACCAGATGCCCCTTTCTCTTCCTGTGGTAGCTAGGGCATACGTTTCCCAGTGGTGGAGTTTGAGTGGGCACAAGTTGTCCTCTATTTGTGCTACAAATAGAAAACCAAGTAGAGGAGATTACCCTTTACAGCCTGTTGAAGATACTCCGATGAAGTTCCTTAATAGCTCATGAAGTACACTTCACGGGGAAAGCACTCCTTAAGCTCTTTGGGACAGGGATTGTCTCTTTACTACATGTTTGTACAGCATCTAGCACAATGAGGCTTTGGCCCCTGATTGGGATCCCTATGTACTACAATAATTTAGACATGCTTGCGGAGCTGGTATTGACTGGCAGTAGTTTCTTAAGGTTTTGGACCTAACAGAGTTAGAAAATCTTCTGTCCTCTTCCTTGAAATATTGCAAATTCCAGGATAGGGCCCTTGACCTTACAAAGCCCATGAAAATGTAGAGAGTACCATGACAAGCCTAGATCCCTAGAAGCAGATTGTTCAAGCTGTTCTTTGGTGTCAAGTAAATTGCTGAAAATGAGTCTATGCTTTATTGTCATGGGGCAGCAGAAGCAGAAGTTGGAACTGTGGAAGATAGAGCAGCAAAGGGACTGGCAATATGACACCCCAGAGAACCAGGAGTGGACTTCATTTGGGGTCAAGCATATGTCATTGTCAGGTGTGATTTCACGCTTCATAGAATCATAGAATCTTAGAATATCAGTGTTGGAAGGGACCTCAGGAGGTCATCTAGTCCAACCCCCTGCTCAGAGCAGGACCAATCCCCAACTAAATCATCCCAGCCAGGGCTTTGTCAAGCCTGACCTTAAAAACCTCTAAGGAAGGAGATTCCACCACCTCCCTATCTTGGAGGAGTCTATGTACCTGCAAACAACTGCCAAACACCATCAGACTTTTCTCTATTTTTTCCAGATCAGCTACCAAGAAACACTCCCTGCCAGATGGGAAAAGTAAATCCTAGGCTGAGATAGGAGAGTTGTGTTAGCTTCCACTAGCTTGAGTAACTCCTTCCATATCTGAGGTCCCTTCACTCAGTTACCCTGTTGGTAGGGACACATAGAGAAGGTAATGAAGCAAATGAACAAATAAATACTCACTGTATATGGCCTCGGTCTGGGAGGTAGTTATGCATTTGATAGCAAGGGTGATGCACTAGCAGAAGAGGCATAACTACAGGGCACTGATGACTGTGCATTCTGTTGTTTCCTGTAAGGGCAGGGACAGCCTTTGCAGCTGTTTGTCATGCTAGTGAACTGCCCCTAATTTTTGTATGGAAAAATGGCCAAAGAGATATATCCTGTGTCCCCTTGGCACACTTCAGACCTATATAGAATAAAGTTAGGCCAGCTGGATGTAAGCCCTATGACCCAAAGTCTGTAAGTGCCTGTGATCTTAGCAAAGGCAGGCATATGCTCAAATCCTGCATTTCTCATTAAGGCTGGTCTCCTTTTCTGATGCTGTCAGGCAACAGCCTCTGAGCAAACTCTCTCCTCTTGTGTCCTTTTTCTCTCAGAATGTGATCAGTTTTTACCAATCTGGGATTTCTCATAAATACCTACGGTACGGTCAGGGGCAAAGGAGTGGATTGTAGTTTTGCAGAAGGCAGAGTGGTATTGACAAAGTCTGGAAATTCTGTGCTTTGGACCAGTGCTGGGACATTTTCTGTTGCTTCCTGAATGAGAATTTGGCTCTGTAGGAGCCCAGCTGTGGAAGTGGGCATCAGTGCAGAGCCTTTTGCAAATCACAGGAATCTGATTATACTATGAGCGGGTCCCTGACACAGCAGTAGTCCAATCCTTTTTAAACACAAAATCATAAATTCAGGCTGCAAGCCATTCCCCAAAAAGGACATTTTGTTAAGAAAAGAACCCCTGTAATATAAATCATATATAAAGGCACATACTGGGTCATATCTGATTTAATATTTCTTTATAAATACTGCTAATATAATTAAATATATTTTTACTACATCCATTTATCTAAGAGTCCAGTTTGCTTTAAGGAAGATGAAGCATAAATCCCTTTTAAGAGAAGGAAGAGCTTCCCCAACAGTAAAACTTTGAGCTGATTAGATACCCCCATGATTATGGACTTGAAAAAATCACAGACAGATGAGTTCTGAAGGAAATGTTATCCAGGCTCATGGCTGGAATGATGGTTACTATCACATTATGCCTTCAAGCTGTAGGAGGGGGAGAAGTTAAAACAGAGGAAATGAGAAGATCCTCTCCGTCAAAACGGTGAAGGATACCCACTAGCCCCAGAGGGAAATAGTATTTAAACAGTTAAACATTTCTGGTTAAGTTAAGAAAGCATTCTGCCTTTCTTCCATCATGCATATTTCAGTAATCATGAATCATAATATTGTGGAACTATAAATCTGGCATTCCTTCTCTAGGTACCGAGTACCCGTATATGTGTGTTTACATGGCACTCCCAACTTGTCAAAGGTTCTCAAATGTTTTCCTACACTTCAGCTCAGTGACAGCACAATTGGTGAATTAAAAAGCAGACTATAACTAGCAATGGCATGTGTAATATTTTTTTGTGATTGCCCGCTATTAAAATAGGATCTTAAGAAAGCACGACAACACTAACAATCATAATTACCAATTTGGTTAGACACACTACAAATGTTGGACTGGAAAGAGAGATCATTTCCAGGTGCAAAAGGGAATTGCTTGTCTCACTTCATCGGATTGTCAGGCAACTCGGGTGAAGAAAATTGAGATTACACGTGCTTCAAAAATGCTGCAACCAAAACGAGAGGCCAGGAGAGGATTTCTAAAATAATATTAAGTCCAAATGCCCCTGCAAATCTACATTTTCTAACTGTTGTGAGAAGATGGCAATGGCAAGCACTCATGGCTATGTTGAGTCTTTTGCTCTTTACACAACCAGAGTAACAGGAAGGAACCACGGGGCACAATGGGGTCTAAATACCATGGTTACTAACATGCAAGGCCCAGCTACATATACACACTGCTGTTCTGGCAGGGCTAATGTGGCTTCTGAAACACAACACAGTGAGGGCCACTAGAGGGCTCACAAACTATTTAAAGGGATACTACTCAACTTGGATACTCTGTAAGCTATTACAAGACTTGTGCATGGGACTATTATTTTACCATGGCAGTTCCTAGGGAAAGAGTGGAGATGGTGAAAAATGCAAAAGCAAGGGAAATATAAAAACATAATTAAAGGGACACAAGGATGTAGTAACAGAGTGAAAGTTCTCAGTATTATTATTAATATTATTATTATTCATAATGCCATTTATTTAGATTTATAGACTAATACAAATGTACGTAAGTGCCTATAACAACTCTCACTGTCCTAATGCTCTCTCAGATTCAAGATACCTCATAATTCTAGTAAGTAGAATTTTCCTCCCAGTTGCTTTAAGTTAATTTCTTACCATGATTAGGTGCTGCGTAGTGATTCCTTCACAGTTGTCTAGGGACATATTTGCCTAAACAAAAGAGGTAGCGTGGTCTATTGGATAGGGCTCTGGACTAGGTGTCAGGAGATCTGGATTCTATTCACTGACTCACTGGGCACGCCATTTCTTTTCTTTGTGCCTCTGATTCCCCTGCTACCCTTTGTCTTGTCTCTTTCGAATGTATACGCTTTGGGACAAGGAATGTCTCATGTTATGTGTTTGTACAGTTCCAAGTTCAGTGGGACCCCTTGGCACTACTATGATTAGGGCCCCCACCAAATTCATGCTGTGAAAAACATGTCACGGATTGTGAAATCTAAATAGTGGAGGAAACGGGGAGGGGCAGGGCTGGGGGCATCCCAGCCGGGGGATCCTACCATACATGAGGCTCCAGTCCAGGCCTACTACAGGAAGCTCCACCGTAAGCGCCGACTCTGTGGATGTTCCAGCGCTGGAGCACTCACAGAGAAAAATTAGCAGGTGCTTAGCACCCACCGGCAGCCAAGCTCACCCCTCTTCCCCCAGCCCTCTCAGATCCTCTCCCCTGCTGGCGGCCCTGCTGATCACTCCTCCCCCTCCCTCCCAGCACCTCCTGCCCGCCGTGAACAGCTGTTTCGCAGCATGCAGTTCAGCTCCAGGAGGGAGGGGCGGAGTGGGGACGGGGCGAGATCGAGTGAGGGGGTGGAAAGAGGCGGGGAAGAGGTGGGGCGGGGATTTGGGAGAAGGGGTGGAGTGGGGGTGGGAGTGGGAGTAGGGGTGGGGCCTGGGGCAGGGGGGAGGCAAGCACCCCCCCTCCCCGGGTAGAGAGGAAGTCAGCGCCTATGAGCTCTGCAGCTGCTGCCTTCAGAGCCCAGCTCTGAAGGCAGCACAGAAGTGAGGGTGGCAATCCCTCGACCCCCATAGAACAGCTTTGCGACTCCCCATGACCCCCTTTTGGGTCGGGACCCCCACAGTTACAACACCATGAAACACCATGTAAACATCTGAAACCATGACATTGACTAATTAAAAAACCCTAGGGCCATGAAATTGACCAACATGGACCGTGAATTTGGTAGGACCCTAACCATAATACAAGCAAAAAAATTATAATAAACCTGTGAGGCTCATAACTCCCTCTAAAAGTAGAAAGAGATAAGCTTAGCCTGAACTAGAGAATCACATGTTATAATCATGGCCCACTCACTGACCTCCTGTGATTGTCACAAGTTGAAACGGAGTTCCATCAACTAAAGATTTCTTATTAAGCTTAGCAGATGTAGTCGGGAGCAAGCCATTGAGATAACTGGGACTTTACCTATTCAGGGCTTTGTAGATGAGGAAGAAGACTCTTGAAATGGATCCTGACTTCAGCTGGCAGACAATGTGGAGTGTGGAACCCACTTGTAAGTGCTGAGTTCCTGCCACTCGGCTCTGCTTAGCTTCTTATTTTAAGGCAAAGTTGATCAGTGTCCGTGTATTTTATACATTAATACAATACAAAAACAACCTGTGGCAAGTTCCAGTGCCTCAAACAGCTGAAAGATTATCATGCTGTCAGATAATTGGATAATTATCGTTTTATTACTTAAGGCATCATGGTTTATGTAATGCAGTAAATCATATACAAACAAGATAAGTAAAATTAGACATCTACTGACAAACATACTTGGCACCAATTTCATTTTTAACTTATGGTGTTAGCTTTAATTTACAGTCATAAAGCCTAGGTTTCTTAGCCAGTATTTATACTTTGTCCAAAGTAAGTTACTTACTCTGTTGACAGAATAGATGGATATGCAAAAATATTCAGGGCAGACTACAGAATTTGTGCCCTATATTGTTGCAAGAATGTCTTAATCCACTTTCAACCCCTATTTCTTTAAACATCTGTCATACAAAAATCCCAAGCCAAAATTCCACACGTTGGAAATTCTTTGCTTGAAACACACTGAAAAATATGCCAGTTCCCACTGAAAATCATTCTAGACTTAGGAGCTTTTAAGTGAATTTGCCTACATGCCTGGCCTAAGTCTATTTCTAATTAAAATAAGTTGTGATATGAAGATTAGCTGACTTTCAGAAACTCCTTTCAGAGGGTTTCTAATGAAGAACCTACAGTGGAGTTTTATGTTCAGAAAACTGTGTCCTGGATCCAAATTAAATCCATTATCTTCAAACTCCTTGTAAAGATTTTCTGAATATGTATGGAAATATACATATGTATACATATACAAATATACGTATGTATGGATGTATTTTCATCAGAAGTCATCATAATATTGTAATGAGATGAGTCGTGTGTTTGTGCACCACTTTCCTCTACTGCATACAATTAGAATGGCTCCCCTTTGTGTCATAAGACCCATACTGCTAACAGCAAATGGAGACTTTCCTTCAATTCCAGTACTAGAGGCCTTAGTTTTTGGAGCAGGATAATCTGAATTCTTTCCCATGTGTAGCTGTGAAGTTGTTATGGTGGATAGCACAATGGCGACTGTGAAATTCCTGGGTACTCAGCGAGGACACTGTACCCTTACTCTTATGAAAAGAGTCATGATATGCTTAATCACCATTACTGATCAGGACCTAGGTTTTACATCTCATCCCCAGCACCTCTCGCAGTATAGCAGCCCCTAATACCATGCTGGCACTCATTCAACATTGACTCAGAGACACAAGTGCCACTTCATGAATCACCAACCAACAACTTCCTGCAGTATCTCCCTATAGGTCTCTCAGCCAAGTACTGAACCACCATGATCCACCTTGGGTAACTAGCAACTATGGCTGCAAGCCACATTATTCTGAACACTGTAGTTGCTACCAGCTTATTTTACGTAAGACAGCTGACATTCATCTACTGCTTTTGAATATGGACTTTTAATACCTTAAATAATTTAATGACATGTAGAATAATATGAGGCAGTCGGCTCTTATAACAAAATGTATATACGACCCAATTAGTAGGAAAAGTATGTAATTATTATTTTATTAACCACTAAGCTACTCAACCATTTTAAAAACTACTTTATAACTCATCAAGAAAGGGTTAATAGTGCAAAGCAATTCTTTATTAAATGTTATTTGGCTATTTCCCCCCTCATCTTTAGCTAGAATGCCAATCCCTTCAATTGTCTGGCAGATTCTAGACATAGGTCTCTGTGTATATTGTTTTGCACTCTTTAAATATTATAAATTAGCTGTTATGTGCTTAGGCCTTGCAAAAGAATCTATTTGAAAGACAGCCTGGCAACATGAAATGTGATTTGTGAAAAAAAGTTATGAATATTATGATTTTAAACCAGAGACTTCTGGCTTTTCTTTAAAGTCAGATAATCATAACTGACCTGATTGGAAGGATAAATACCATTTGCACTGTTAGTTTGTATGCAACATGCCACCCACTGAAATCAAAGAATGCTATTATACAAATTTATAAGCACAAATCTGAAGTTACATTACAGATTTAGGGTCCAATCTTTAAACTGTTACTTATGTGCAATCTATGCTTGTCTGAGAACCCCATTGGCTTAAATAGGACCAGTTGCATGAGTAAGTGTTGTTGGACAAGACCCGAATAAAACAGCCAAAGCATAGCAGTCTTGGACTGTCATGAATATTGAGCAATCTTCTCTTTACTGATTTCTGAGTGTTGTTCATGGACAATACATTATAACAACATATTATGTTGTGCCTTTCATACGCATCCTAGGGCAGACTGATTGTGCCATCATATTGGAGGATCTCAAGCCCATAACAAACTTTATGCATATGTACAGATCACATCACCCACCACTGAAATGCAACTGGAAATAGAGATGGTTAAAAAATGGGATGAAAATTTGCAATGGGATCTTGTAATAATCACAAAAAAGGTCAAGATCTTAATTTTACATCTCATCCAAGAGATACATTTCCCCTATTTATGCCATTTTGTTGCATGCTTTCAGTATACTCTTTCTGTGAGCACGTTATAGGAGATGAAGTGCTTATTGTATGATTCATGAAACAAAGTGATTTGTGAGTACACAAAGTGGAGACAAGATGGTGTCCTAAAGTCTGGAACTCTAGTGAATGAAAGAAAAATGGAATCCCCCTCTACCTACCATATGGATTCCTGCAGTTCCCTCAAGCTGTCCCACTGGCTAAAGATTAAAGATAACTACACGGAGGCTGTCTTTGCAGAGCTCATCTCAAATGTTGCTTACCTCTGGCTGCCAGAGATATAGCCATATCAGACATGGAGACAACAGTGTCCAGTTCACTGGCTCCCACAGAATTTCATATAATTCAGAGGTGTATAAGTCTGCATATCATTCTTTGTCTTGGAGGCACTGTGTGGCCTGTGAAGGCAGCAGGGAGTGTGCATATATCTCTATATTTTTGCAACATTATTACCAAAAACAAAACTGTTTCTGAACAGTGTAAAAAGTTTCACTTGAAAACCAAAAGTCACTGAATCTAGGCTTTTGGGCTCCAGTTCCAAACACAAGGTGAAAAGGCTCCACTGTTGCTCATGCATTTTAACTAATGATGAGAAAACCTCCACAGGGTCAGTGTTCAGATCAGATGGGATAAAAGCTGCAAAGTTCACATGCTTATTCCAACTTTATCCAACAGATTTACTGATATACGCTTGATTTGCAAAACTGGGGTGGAAATCTCATAAGAACAGTGTTTCTTTTAGAATTTCTGGTACTTCCCAATAGCTGCAAAATAAATACTACTAAACTTCTCATCGTATTTTGGTACTTCTTCATTTAGGAAAAGATTTGACTTCGATGATGGTGGGAACAGGCCCTTCAGTAATCATTGAGTTGCACAAAATGAAAAATAATTTCAGAAAAATTATTCACTCAACTTTTTTTGAACCACAAATCATTTCAAGGTAGGGGTAAGACTTGAGCATATTAGCAGGATGGGCAAATTACCTTTCTTGTCTTCCATAACATCTTCCATTCCATTCCAGACTATAATCCCCCAATAGATGAGCTAGTTGGTTTTCATTTTATGAATATGAGTTCACCCATCCCTAATTTTAACTTCCTTTCACATTAGAACAAAGACACTTTTTGCCAGCACTGTGTGTCATATGGGAGAACAGAGCAGTATTAGACTTAAACCAGGGCCAATGATGGCTTTAATTCTGGTAGTTCCAGAAGGAGCACATGGGAGAGCAGGGCTAGGTAAATGTGGCTCCTTCACCTTAACCCCGGTTATAGAAACTGAACATCAGCCTTGAGGAGGGTGAAGATCAAACCAGTACTAACTATGTATTTTATGAATAAGGAACCAATCCTTTTGGTATATAAACATCATTGTTTTCTTCCCAACTCAAAGGTACTCTGATTATGAGCACTTCCCTTCTCCTCAGTTGTGCTGTTCTTGCAGTGTATGGTCAGCCATCTCTGCAGCACGCCTGTAAAACATTTTCAATCACCAGCTTTTGCTCCCTGACATCCTTTGACTGGGCCAAGCATGAAGAGTCATTCCCCCAAACGACAAGCGATTGTGCAACTCATATTGACTAACCATTATCTGCCTTGCTACTATCCTGAGATGGTTTTTACAGTGACCAAGTCACTACAAACCGCCAGCTGTTGTCCTGCTTTTCTTCATCCCTTCTGCTGGCTGCCAGATAGTAAGAGTGATCCATCAACAACCAGTTCAAATAATGGCTTTAGTTTAGTTCCAGCACAGCTAGCTGCTTCCCCAAGTGGCTCTTAGGTTTCTTCACTTGAAGAGCAAGCCCAAAGCCAAACCAGTCTCTTTCGCTCACTGTGATGAGAGATACACCGTATGAGGGAGTGAGAAAGGAAAAAATAGATTCTCCTCATGGAGACAGGCTTTTTGTATTGCTGCACAGTTCTCTTGCCAAGTGGGGAACAACTCTGTGGCACTGGTTCAGCTTTCTCCTGAGGCACAAATCTCTCCAGGTCCTTCCCTGGGGCTCATAACAAATCCCATGCAGCGGCCTATGCAAATGCCACAAGCTAGCTCTTTGTTGGCCAAGTGACTACTTCTCTCAGGTCACAGTTCTTTTAATGATTGGATCAAAATCAGCCACAAGGTAAGGGATACGATGCTGGGGGGAGAGGGGGTGCTACATACATTCATTAAAATATATACAAATATGTTAATTAGGCTGAAGAATAGTGAACATTATAGTGATTCAGGGAGCAGCAGGGGCCCAGATTTTCAATAATTTGTAGAAATACATTTGTGTGTATGCACATACATGTTTGCTTGGGTTGTGCACTAACAAGCATGAGTGATGTGAGCATGGATGTGCATGTGTACAAATCCCAGTTTGTGCATATGCCCACAGATATATAGACAGACATATAAGTACTCATATTAGCATGCAGATATGTGCCTTACCTCTCAGGATATGTCTACACAGCAGCTGGGAGGGTGCTTCTCAGGGCAGGTAGACAGACATGGGCTCAAGTTACCATGTTATAGCAGCGTGACTATAGCTGCAAGGACAGCAGCTCAGACTAGCTCTCCAGGTTGGGTGTGTTTGTACTTGGGTGGCTAGCCTGGGCCACTGCCCATGCTGCCCCTGCCATGTGGTTATTTTTAGTTCATTATCTTCAGCAGAGCTGGCTCTTGTCTGTCTAGATGGGCTGGGAAGCCCCCCCCCCCCCCCCACCCCAGCTGCTGTGTAGACATATCCCGAGACATAAGGCATGTATTAGACAGACACAAGCATGCAAGCTATGGGCACATGCACAAACTGGGATTTGCACACAAGCACATCTGGCACATGAAATCCTTGCCTTAAATCTTACTGAAAGCCAATCCTTTAATGAACAGACAAACATGCTGTACTTGCAAGACAGGGCCTATTAATAGTTTGTGAGGTATTAAATAAGGGGAATAATGGGTTAGTAACAGACCAGCCTCTAGATTTTTAAAGATGTACTGTATGATCATTATGAAATTTTAGCCACAACTATTTTCTTTTTGGATACCAACAGAGAGCTAGTGACTGCGTTACTTTTATTCTCTGTTTGTTAGTTCATATAACCGAGCAAAGAGGAAAACATCAATGCTCCTTTCACTCTGGTTCTAAACAAAGATGAATTGCAACTGTTTGTTTGTCCTGACTGGGACAACTTGGTGCAATGTAATACCTCCAAGGAGATATCTGATACTATCTCTATATCCAAATAATGTTCTCTACTGTCTGCATCCCAGGCTCAATCCTGCAAGGAACTGAACGCTCCTGGGAAGTGCTGAGTGTCCTAAGTTACCCCTGACGTTAGTGGCAGTTGACGGCATGCAGGGCCTCATAGGTAAAGCTGCGAGTCTTTCACAGAGGTCGCGGAAGTCACGGATTCCCTGACTTTCCGGGACCTCCGTGACTTCTGCAGGGGCTGGTGCAGCTGACCCCAGGGCCACTCAAGCAGCTGGGGGTGGCCTCAGGGCCAGCCACACCAGCCGCTGCTCAGGTAGCCCCAGGCAGCTGGTCCCAGCGCAGTCTGGGAGCAGCAGCAGCACCCCGGGCCGTACCCCACTCCAGCAGTGGCAGCAGGGCCCCCAGCCACTAGCCCCTGCCCAGAGCAGCAGCAGCAGGGCCCAGAGTGCCCGCCCCCCACCCCCATGATCAGTAGCATCCCTGGAAGCCCCACCCCACCCCACCCCCCAGCACCTAAGATTTAGTCACGGGTATTTTTAGTAAAAGTCATGGACAGGTCACCAGCAATAACCAAAAAATTAGGGGCTGGTGACCTGTCCATGACTTTTACTAAAAATATCCGTGACTAAATCATAGCCTTAATTATAGGATACTGTACATATAAAGCTGCTGAGGGGGAGGTTGTAATATAATACGGGGTAAAAGGTTCATGGACATTCCAGTGTTTGTATAGTAGGAACAGACCAAACTCTTCTATGTGTTATCTTTTTCTAAGCTTTTTGGCTAGGATTAGAGGTGGTATAGGCTAAGAGTAGATATGTCCTCCCTCCTGCACTTCCTTAAGTCCTACTAGATACATTTTTCCATCTCTGACCCTATAATCCTATAGAGGAAACTGCGTTGGAGTTAAGGTTGAAATGAGAGTGTTTGTCAGGTTAGTAATGAAGAGTGGACAAGCCACGCACGAGTAGCCACGTCAGCCTCTTCTTACTCTTCCATCTCCTAATAAAATCTATCTTATTTGAAAAGGAAATAAGTTTGGTACTGCAGTCAGGGTAGTTTCTCTTTGGAAACAGCCAGGGGGGGAAAATCAGCAAGACTGGCTCTGTCGTGAAACCATATGCATTGCTAAGTCTCCTTCTGTTCCCTGCTCCTCTCTTCCCAGAGCAGATGCATGGTAGAAGACCCAATTACCTCTTCATGCCTAGACCCGTGATCTGGGTGCTCTTACAAGTGGTTTGGAAGTGGCATCCCTACTCTCTCTTCGTCCATTGTGTAGCCATGTAGGCAGAGGGTAGGTCTATGCTTCAATTACAAAGCTGCAGCTGGACTGTGCCAACTGACTTGGGGTAAGGGCGGGGTTAAATGCAACGTAGATGTTCAGGCTCAGCCTGGAGCTTAGGGTCTGGGACCCTGGGAGGTGGGAGGGTCCCAGAGGTAGGCTGCAGTCTGAACTTGTGGACACCACAATCAAACAGCCCCTTACCCTGATGCCCACAAGCCCGAGCCAGTTGGCGTGGGCCAGCAACGAGTGTCTACGTGCAGTGTAGACATCCCCTGAGTCATAATCTAGGCCTCCGAGTTGCTTTATGTGAAAACTGAAGATTAAAAAATAAATACATTCAAATAAATTCTGAAAAAGGACAGGTATTTCCCTTGGTGTGAATGTGATTCCCTGTGTTGCTGGACAAACAAAAAAACCAAATTCCAAAACATAAATATAAGCAAAAACTACTCCACATGATCTTGCACACAGAAAAATCCAAACCTCTCAATAATCCAACAAGCAAGCAAATCCTGATAAACAGAACTGGGAGCTAGGATTCCACCATCCATGAGCATTAATGCCAAAGCACTTGATTCTTTCGTGCTGAGCTCTGTGATGAGATAACTGACATCATATTCTTTGTGTCTTCACAGTTGTTGTAACCTCATTATTCTTTGAATTATCTTGGCTGTTAGTCATTTTTTAGGTTTAGTTGGTGCCATCTCGTCTGTAAAGCTCTGCCGTCAAAATTACAATGCAGAGAAAGGTCACACCACAAAAAATAAGCCAGTCTCCATCTTCTAACACTAGTAGAACTCCTTTTGTTTCCTGAATTATTCATTATTTCTTCTTGTTTTCAGTTCTTGGTAATTGTCTGATATCATCCTGCTCATGCAACTCAGCAATAATATTCTATGAATGATAGAAAAGTTTATTTTCTTCTCCTTTCATGCCAATTGCTTTTACCAGTTCCATTGGAATTCTATAATTGGGGTGAGATGCCAGCACAGTATAAAACAGCTAATCTCTGCAAGCATAATACCCAAGAAGCCTAGTATCATATGGTTTATTGCTAGAAGTCAATATTCAGCACAAAACTGTGTCAGAGGATTTAACTAAGTGATCTCCCTCTTCCTCTCATCCCTTAGAAAAGAAATGCCTGGTTCATACAAAAATAATATTAATAAAACAATTTGTGCTGCATTGTTTAAAAAGGTCTGCTTGTTCTTCTGAAATAATTTTGCTTTCTCCTGCCTGGATTCTCACTGTTCTGTTTGACGTACTCTAGAAGTTAGCCAAAAATATAGGATTGTATTTGTCAAAATGCAGATGCTAAAATTACACAAATGCTCAGTCTCTAACAGGCCCTAAAGCTACAGTGAAAGTTAGGAAGTCGGAATAACCTTCTCTTGACAAAAAGGTTTCCAATGACAGGAATCATGTCCATATTTATGCTGCTCGGCATTAAATGTCATCATTCGCTGGCAATAATTGTACAGTGGTATGAGAGTAATCACAGCTTCCCACTCTATTTAGAATAAAAAATAGTGACACCGATGTCATAAATATCAACAACTACTGACCACTGCATGACCATCTAGAGCTACATCGCACCTTCGCTCGGTGTCCTTTGGAATGGGCTGTGCGTAGCTGCACTGCGACTGGACGAGTCCCCGGAAAGAACTGTGTCTTGGAAAGGCAATTCCAGTTACCCCTTTGTTTCCAAATTTTGGTCCTTTGTTAGATAGAAATAATAATACCCATCTCTCAGGGGTGGTAATTCATTAATATTTGTGACGTGTTTTCAGACCATCAAGTGGAAGGAACTATAAAAGTGTAAAGTAAGTCACTGACTGAGGGTGAGATTCAGGAAAGCACATATGCATGTGCTTGGATTTAAGCATATGCTTAAAGCTAATTGATTTTAATGGGGCTCATGCTTAAGCACTCTTTCTGAATAGAGATGTGTGAGAGAGTGCTGAGAGCCAGTAGCTGACCCAGCACTCTGATCACTTAAGCATTAATTTGTTCTCCCAGAAAAGGCCTGATGGAGAAGTGGAGTATTTAATTACCTAATCGGACTAGGGGAGGGGAGCTGATGAGCTAAGGCCAGGTCTACACAGACTTATATTGGTATAACTACATCATTCAGGGGTGTGAAAAATCCACACCCAGAGCAATGGAGATATTCCGACCTAACCCCCAGTGTAGACAGCACTATGCCGATGGGAGAACGCACAGACCTGCCCAAATTATTCCATTTGCTGAGAGTGTAACTAAAAAGCACTGGAAGGAAGTGCAAGGGGGAAGGCTAGCAGGCTAGAGGAAATAAGAGCTCAGGATGGTGAGATCTCTCCCTGGAGAAAAGGCTGAGAACTAGGGATGGGATTGCAATGCTGCATGGGATTGGGATGGTGGTCTAGGGGAGGTAATATAAATAAAACTCACAAAGGTGCTAACTAACAAAAAGCATCCAAAACTGTTTATGTGGGATCTCAGGACAGGAGAGGAGCCTGCCCTGTTACAGGACGGTTTCCTGAATTCAGGCCTTAACTGCTCATCTTGCAGAATAGAATTTAATTGACATAGTGTAGTCTAAGCCATTTTACATACCTTGTAAAGCTCTTTTTGAACAGATTACTTGAATTCCCTTTTGTATCTACTACTCTGGATTATATTTAATCTCTTTTCATAGGCTCTGTGGTCAAGTTTAGCCCCGGAGTAAATGGGTGCAACTCTGCTGACTTCAAGGCAATTCTGAAATTGACCATTTTTTCCAGCACGTAAGTTACCATATTTCCTGTTATTTTATGACACTGATATTTCACTGACACATTTTCTCCTGTGCCTATAACATTTTCCATCTGGGGTACTTTTCTAATCCTTTTGTGAGCCCCTGGATTTAAATGTCAATCTGCAGTGCTCGTTCTTGGAGACATAAGATCTTAAGTTTACATCTTGGTAAAGAAACCTATGGTATATGACTTGCTAGAAAACCACATACATCTCTGTAGGACGGGGAGGGTTCTACTGCTAAAGTTACCTTCTTATGAAATCATAATCAAATCACTGAACTCCTTACAGCAGAAATCCTTGAAAATTAAGATAGTGATTTTTCCATGTAAAAGATGAAAGAGCAGCTATCACTGGGGCTCTCTTTTGGGGTTAAGAACAGGAATCAGATATGCCCTGTTAAGGGGAAGGAGGAAAACCAGTGTAGACATATTTTTTAACAGCTGAAAAAGTACAAAGCTTATGTTTTTTGTCTCTTCTCCCAAAGGAACCATGAAGTCTATCCAGCCAGAGTCCATGAAAGAACAACAAAGGCCGAGGCATCATGTGGATAAAGTTACAGACTGATTATAATTCATGTGATGATATTTTATTACTGATGGAACAAAATGGGAATAATTTCTTTGTGCGGACATTATTTCCTGTGGCTTTATGATACTGGGGTTATTTTCCCCTGAAACAACATGGTAGTTTAATTTGCTTCAATAGGAATCTGTATTTGAAATGTCCTTTAAAATAAGTTATTTATCCTTCTGGGTTAATTTTCTTCTTTTTCTTCTCAGTTAGAATATTCCAGTTATTTTGCCATTAAGCTGCAGGACTTTTATGTCATCCCAGGAAAGTTTATTTGGAAAAATATCTTAGGGGTGGTAGATTTATTAGCCAGATATGTTTTAGGGAATTCAGCTAAAGATGAGCCAAGCCAGTTCTTTCTCAAGGATTCAGGTCCTTCTGATTGAGTGAGGCAGTGGAGAGTGAAGGCAGAGAGGCCCAAGGTTAGGGAGGATATTTTGTGCTTGAAAGTACAACTTACTTAATGCCCTGTTATCCCAGAGAGCTGCAGTGTTGGGAACACCTACTGCCACTGTAGCCATATAAATAACAATATGCTGTATTTACATGGGGCCTTTCACCCTGAAAGGTTCCTCTACACATTCTGGAAACTCTGGGCCTGATTCTCCTCAGATCAGATTCTGACTGAGATTCTGCACACCAGTTTTACAATACTAAATCCATTGCCCTCAGTAAATTAATTCCTAATATACACCAATAAACAAGAGAGGAGAATAGATTCCCAGCCTGCACCTTGCTCTCTACCTCTCTCATAGCCAACACTAAGGGACATCTTAAGGCCCCAGTTCAGTAAAGCACTTACCCATATGCTTTACGGCATTTGACCCCCAGAATGTAACTTCTATCCCTCAACTGCTTTGAAGTAACAATATGATATCCAGTGCAATTATGTTCAACCTGGAACTAAGACTATGTCTATTGGGTAACCAGGTTTCTCTAGTCACTTGCGTAATCACTTAATATGTGCAGACAGATGTTCACACAGAGGAATCACGTCCCCCACTACTGAGATGATACCACCTCTGGGGTAGAAGTCAGCAGCTGTCGTTTACGGTGACTAAACTGACACTTTCTGGTTCCATACTAGAATGGGCAAATCTTTCATTGAAGCCAGTTGAGTTGTGCCCATTTACACCAGCAGATAATTTGTCCCACTGAGTGCCTATTTGTAGCCAAGGTCTCCAAAGGGAATGGAGCCTTACGAGGTGTGTGGCAACCCTATAAACTTGCTTAACTTTACAAATCTCATATTACCACAAAGTCTCAGATATTGCTGACTCAGCAGGAATGGTGGTGTGGCTGGAGAGGGGGCATGGGGAATAACAGGAGAGTCAGAGGTCTAGGTACAGGATGGATATTTTGCAATTTAAAGTGGTACTCAAAGACAGTATGAGGTATCTCATTTTTCTGAGCAGTCCTTAAAGTAGCTATTTGGGGCAGGGTTTAGCTCTTTTTAATGTTCGTACAGTGCCTAGCACACTGGGTGCTGTCAGAAACAAATAATAATCATTGTTACTTTTCTCTTAAAACTATTAGCAATGGTCACAGAACCAGTTCAGCTGAGAAATGAAAAGGCCTCCTGAAGCTGCAGCAACAAGTCTAAATTCAGGAAATTTTCCCAAATTCTGTCTTTTATTGCAGGACAGTAGAAATATATATTTTTTCCTCTGAGACTTTAAATTGTCTCCTGAAGACTATTGCTAACAGAAGGAAAGCATCTGGTGAATGACTTACAGTAAAGCAGCATAATTTGGCTTGTACCGTACGCTAAAAGATTTTCTGAGGTTTTCAATGGAGTGGGAATAGAAATATATTAAAATTGTAATCATGATTTATAAATTAGCAAAAACTGTCATCACACTTTTTTTCTAGCTAATCTAAATGGCAGCCACAGTGGAGTCTCTTTGTCTCATATTCTCCCTCTCAGTAAAATGAGGCACAGACACTTTGTTGGATATCCAGGGTACTTTTATCTTTGCCGACGGAGACCCCCGAGGAATGAAAACATGTGGCAAGGGGATTTGTATCCCTGACCTATTGGAAGGACCTGACTTCAGAGCGCTCCCTTCAAGCGTGGCATTTTAGCCAGTTCTTTTTTCTGTTTAATAGGACATTAGAGGAGGAAAAAAGCTTTAATGTGGCCCAAATCCTAACCCCAAACAGCAGCAGAATGATTTTTACATCTCTTCCAGCCATGGCCAGAGATGAATTTTTCTAACCATACAATGAAGGATGGGAGTCCAAGAATGGATCTCTGCTATGATTATCTTCAATTGCTTTAAAAAAAGTGAAAGATTAGAAAGGACAAACCTCCGTATACACAAGTGAATGGATAGGAATGGCAATAAATGTTTGTAGAATCGAGCGCTAAATCACTACTATAGCCACTTCCTCAGACTTGCTGTCCAAAATGCTTGTGATGACATCTGGGGTGAATAAGATGTTGCGAGGGGGAGGTATCATCAAAAGTCCAGGCCTAATGAGTGGATGCTTTTAAAAATGTAGGCCTAGCCTTTTGCCTAGTGGTGGGCAACCTGCAGCCCGCTGACATTGACCATCCGCAGGCACGACCCCCCGCAGCTCCCAATGGCTGCGGTTCGCTGTTCTCAGCCAATGGGACTGCAGGAAACAGCGGCCACTGATTCACGTAGTTTGAGCATCTGTATGAATGTGCTCACGCTTTGAGATTCAGTTGAGATAAATTGGCAGCTTGACAGGAATCCAAAGACTGCATTCAAGTTTGCATAACATAGTCATAACGATATATAACACTTATACAGTGCTTTTCATCTGGCCCATCACCTCCCACAGCTCCCCGTGGCCACAGTTTGCTGTTCTGGGGCAATGGGAGCTGCGGGAGGCCATGCCTGCGGACGGTCAACGTCAGCAAAATGTCTCACGGCCTGCAATCAGATTACCCTGATGGGCCGCATGCCCACGGACCACAGTTTGCCCACCACTGCTTTTGCCCCGCCACAGTGACTGTGCTACCATGGTATCAGCTTAGATTGCAAGCTGTTTGAGGCAGGGACTGTCCTTTTGTTCTGTGTTTGTACAGCACCTGGCATAGTAGGGTTCTGGTCCATGACTAGGCTGCAAGGCATGATGGTAATACAAATGATGAATAATAATGTTCTGAGGTGATTCTGCAGGTACATGGAGTTAGTAAATATTGAGTTTTTAAATGGGGACCACTATAAGTTGTTATATCTTGAACAAACAAGTGTGTTGTCTGAGCCCAAGTTCCCCTTTTACGTTACTTAGTCCTCTCCTCATTCTGGGAAGGCTCAGATTGAAATCCACAGGATGAAACAGGCAGATCAAAGGGATGGATAGGATGAGCATATACGCACCCATCTGTTGTGTTCATGACTGCAAGCAACTCCAGAAGGCTGGTTGACTTGCGTTTGTTTTCAGCAGTTCACTCAGCTAAGGAGCAAAGCTTCATTTTTGGAAGAAAGATGCCAGATTTCACTCCTACCATCCCCAAAATCAATGAAATTCAAAACACTGTCATCTTCAGATAAAAGTGAGGACCTATTAGCATTGTCAGTATCTCTTTCAGTCAAGATATGCTCAATGGTTGCAGTGTGGTTGTAGGCATGTTGGTCCCACAGTATTAGAGACAAGGTGGGTAAGGTAATATTTATTATTGGACCAACTCGTGGTGGTGGAAGACAAACTTTTGAGCTTGCACAGGAAGTTGGTCCAATAAAAGATATTACCTCTCCCATCTTGTGTCTTTAAGATATGCCCAAGGCATTTTTAAATGTATGCCTAGCTATACCATATTAACAAACATGTCTTGAAATATCATAGAAAGAAAGACACCACATTGTTTCATCTTACCCCTAGTAGGAGCTACAGCTCTTGGAATCAGCTATTTTCTATGCCATGATCTAACTATGACACAACTGAAGATGGTTAAAGTGTCCCACAGATCTGTACTTTGTCCATACCCTCTTCCCACATTGTAACAATTTGTTACAGGAGTGTAAATCTGATACTGCTGGCTTGCAAACAAAGTGTTAGACAATCTGCAAACATAAGCTCATCACTCCAGACAAGGTGAAAAGGGTCTCTGATGTGGTATCCTCATTGCTGGCCCCCAGATATGAGTCAAAACCCCAAAAGGAAACCAGTTTTTACTGTGGTGTCTGTTTTCATTTTGTTACCCTTTGTTCCATCTCTGACTCTTTCACACTTTGATATCTAGCCACTCTTCTTTTCTTTTCTTTTCTTTTTTTTTTTTTTTTTTTGGGTTATGATTCAGTTTTCAAGCATTTATTGTTAAACAGCTGTGTCTCACAACAATGCTGTCCCTGTGCTAAATTTCTTAGGGGAGTAATTTCATTCCCTTATTCCCTATACGCCATCTCCACCTTCTTTAGCCCTGGTAGTTTTGCTGTAAAAGATTAAAACAAACCAAACAAAAAACAAAACAGCCCACTACACCAACCCACAAACAAAATAAACCCATTTTTATGGCTGCTGTGAACAGACAAATGAGGACAGATTAGAGCACGTGCAGGCTCTCCTGTCCAGTGCTCCTGTGCAGAAGGCAGCTATATCTTGGCTGTTTGCCCTTTCAGGAAGTAGGGGAAAAGAAGGGTGATCTCTTCTGAACACCTCAAAAGCATGTGTCTGGACAGGCTGGGAGAAGCTACCCCTGGAGTACAGCATTGGTGGAGGTGTGGTAATGGTTCTAGCCACTCTAGTGATAGGTAGGTTTCAGAGTAACAGCCGTGTTAGTCTGTATTCGCAAAAAGAAAAGGAGTACTTGTGGCACCTTAGAGACTAACCAATTTATTTGAGCATAAGCTTTCGTGAGCTATAGCTCACTTCATCGGATGCATACTGTGGAAAGTGTAGAAGATCTTTTTATACACACAAAGCATGAAAAAATGGGTGTTTACCACTACAAAAGGTTTTCTCTCCCCCCACCCCACTCTCCTGCTGGTAAAAGCTTATCTAAAGTGATCACTCTCCTTACAATGTGACAACCCCTCAGACAGAGACAAGCACCTACAAGATCTCTATCAAGCATTCTTACAACTACAATACCCACCTGCGGAAGTGAAGAAACAGATTGATAGAGCCAGAAGAGTTCCCAGAAGTCACCTACTACAGGACAGGCCTAACAAAGAAAATAACAGAACTCCACTAGCCGTCACCTTCAGCCCCCAACTAAAACCCCTCCAACGCATTATTAAGGATCTACAACCTATCCTGAAGGATGACCCAACACTCTCACAAATCTTGGGAGACAGGCCAGTCCTTGCCTACAGACAGCCCCCCAACCTGAAGCAAATACTCACCAGCAACCACATACCACACAACAGAACCACTAACCCAGGAACTTAACCTTGCAACAAAGCCCGTTGCCAACTGTGGCCACATATCTATTCAGGGGACACCATTACAGGGCCTAATCACATCAGCCACACTATCAGAGTCTCATTCACCTGCACATCCACCAATGTGATATATGCCATCATGTGCCAGCAATGCCCCTCTGCCATGTACATTGGTCAAACTGGACAGTCTCTACGTAAAAGAATAAATGGACATAAATCAGATGTCAAGAATTATAACATTCATAAACCAGTGGGAGAACACTTCAATCTCTCTGGTCACGCGATTACAGACATGAACGTTGCGATATTACAACAAAAAAACTTCAAAACCAGACTCCAGCGAGAGACTGTTGAATTGGAATTCATTTGCAAAATGGATACAATTAACTTAGGTTTGAATAGAGACTGGGAGTGGCTAAGTCATTATGCAAGATAACCTATTTCCCCTTGTTTTTTCCTACCCTCCCCCCCCCCCCCAGACGTTCTTGTTAAACCCTGGATTTGTGCTGGAAATGGCCCACATTGATTATCATACACATTGTAAGGAGAGTGATCACTTTAGATAAGCTATTACCAGCAGGAGAGTGGGGTGGGGGGAGAGAAAACCTTTTGTAGTGGTAAACACCCATTTTTTCATGCTTTGTGTGTATAAAAAGATCTTCTACACTTTTCACAGTATGCATCCAATGAAGTGAGCTGTAGCTCACGAAAGGTTATGCTCAAATAAATTGATTAGTCTCTAAGGTGCCACAAGTACTCCTTTTCTTTTAGTGGTAGGTAGTTTACCTATTGCTTGGTAGGCATAATGCTGCAAGCCACCAAGCAGGTGGCGTCCCTACACTTCCCTTCTTAACAGGTCTCAGGTTCCTTGGTCATAAAGGAGCCCTCAGTATTCTAACTAAACATTCTAACTAAACTGAAAACATCATTTGACATCATACTTTTGCACCATGTATTTTAGCCTAGAATGCTATCAATAACCACGACATCCCTGTGTCATTGTAGGAATAGACCAACTACCTCCTATAAGTGAACAAACTCACTAGGAGCTGTGCAAATCTTGTGGATTCTGTTAATGAGGCTTCTTGAAACCTTTGGCCCAATTTTGCTCTTGACCTTTGCTTTGTATTTCAGATAATGCAAGGTGAAATGCAGCCCAAACCTCTGTAGTATTCATCCAAAACTGTAAATCCATCCATTCTTCCTTAAAACTCAGTGCAGATGGGGAGAAAGGTTCACAAAAACTCAGTGATTCCCAAGGTGGGTTTGGGGTTTCTAATGAAACCCCCAATCTAGCTAGCTAGCAAGCAAGCAAGCACACACACAAAAACAACTTAATCTCACTTGGGGTTTCGATCTTAAAAATTTCAATAAGCTCTAGAATTGACCTGAGCCTTCAAGCAAAATTTGAACTGAACTTCAGTTGAGATTTGAAAATAAACATTTGTTTTAAATCTAAACTAGTTGGAGTCCTTTTCCTTTGCCTTTGCAATTCCTGGTTCCAGATTCATCTGGAAACAGAGGCACCAAAATACTACAAGAAAGTTTGTTCTCGCAGTATTTCCAGCACAGATAGAAGGAGACAGACAGTAGAGTCTGTATTAACCAAACCCTGGGTGAGCAGTAGTCCTCGCTATCTGAAGGTTGGTTACATTCACTGGGGATTACACTGGATCCTCTTCACTGCAACCAAGGTTTGCCAAGTCTAGAGTGCAGCCACAGCTGGCTGGATGTAGGGAAGCCAGCTGGCAAGATAGCTGCTTCACTGTGCTCCAGGTTCTTCATACTCACAATGGACCATCACCACGATGGCAAGCTGGAACAGAGGAGCACACCAGTGTCATTGAAATTCAGCTCCTGCAATGAATGACACAGGGAGCTCGGGTTATCTGCATTTTAACTTGTCTGAATTTTAGCAAGGTTTCAAATGTCCTGCACCTTTGGATAATCAGAGTTGCGTGGTGCCAGAAATACTACAAGAAATACCTTGTAAGGATGAGATCTTCAGGCCAGTTGTTAGAGCCAAAAGACTTGGATAGCAGACCTACAGTGGTCATCATCATAAAGTCACCATTTATCAACAGTTAGAACACAGTGGTATCTTATATGCAAACACTGATTCCCTATACTTGGAACAGCAAAGAGCTATGGTAACTCTATGGTACCTGTTGACTTTTGAAGGGTGCTGCAACATTAGTAAGTGACATTGCAACAGGCTGTTCTGTCCCCCTTAAGGGCAGTGAGACCCCAGAGTCAGTCAAACCCAGATCATTCCTTCCTGGAAGAATAAGTGGGTCAAGGTGGGATGGGGGGAGGCATCAGGTACCTGAGCCCTGTGACTAGCTGCTGAGGATTATAAAGGAGTGCTCTTAGCTCAGTCAAGGGGGAACCTTGAATCAGGAGAGACCTGCAGGGTGGGACTCGTGGGGCAGAATAAGGATAACAGTGGGCTGAGGCAGTCTGCCAGGACTGGAGCAAAGCCCCAAAAAAGAAGGCTCTGGAGACCCTGTCCCAAGGGAAGAAGGAATTTGAGCCCAGGGACCAGGCTAGGAGGAGACCAGGTCTCACCAGAGAGACTGGACTGAGACCAGCAGAGAAAAAACTGGGGTAGCTAAGAGAGAAATGGAACCCAAAGCTCTGAAACAAGGATTAATTGGAAGCCCTGAGAAAAGAGGGGGTTTGACCCTGGAAAGACTAGATGAATTGTATTTGTTTTGTGAGAACTTCATAAATTAGACCCCAAGAGAGGAAATGTTATTTCAAAACTCCGATGATGTATGAACAGATTTGGGAATGAAGAAGAAGTATCTACAGTTCCATGCCATGGGGTGGTGTGTTCTGGGATGCCACCCTGCAACAGCCATTGAACAAACACAGTTTGAACAAAATTATTCCGATAATAAGAAATTTCTAGTATTTCCACTAGCAAATAAAACAACATTAACTTAAGTGTCAGGGCAGTTCACACGGGTTTTTTTGTCTTGCAGTCCACTGGCCTCAAACAAGAACCAATTTTTACAACCCACCACATATCCAAGTGCAGAATATCCTCTAAGTGAATCACTTCAGCTGTGACTTTCACACTTGCGGTCTCCTTGACTGAAAACTTAATCCTTATGCCCTTGGGAAGTGTCTTATTTTATATCAGTACTTCTTATGCTTTCAATTCCCTACCTTGGGCTGTTTTTCACATTTCAGTCTGTCATCTTTCTAGCCCTCTTTAGAGCTTGACATTGTATACCTCCTCCTCCAGTCACTTTTTTTAGTTCTGGTCTCATGTAGCATCTGAACATATATAAACACTTGCTGTGTCTCTAGTCTATATGGTACTTTTCCTCTTTTTTTTTTTTTTTTAATTTAGTTCAATTTCAACCAAAATTTGATCTAAAATTTTAGGAAACTTATTTTTCCCCCTCGTTTTCCATCTCATTTCAGACCTGAGTGGTGATCCTTATTAATGAGGTGCCTTTTTATAGCACAAATATTTTTTCAGTGTATCATTCAAAACAAAGTCAAGAATAACTTCCAGCGCTGGCCTGGTTGCAGAGGAACAGGACAGTATGTCTGTCAATCATGTTAGGGATCCAAGCTCTGGTTCAGAGGGACTTCTTTGCTCACCAGGGGCCCACTCCTATAAGGCAATTGTTCTCAACCAGGGGTATGTATACTCCTGGGGGTACACTCATTCCAGAGGGCACATCAGCTCATCTCGATATTTGCCGAGTTTTACAACAGGCTACATAAAAAGCACTAGTGAAGTCAGCACAAACTAAAAGTTCATACAGACAATGACTTGTTTATCCTGCTCTATATAGAATACACTTAAATATAAGTATAATATTAAATTCCAATTGATTTATTTTATAATTACACAGTAAAAATGGGAAAGTAAGCAATGTTTCAGTCATAGCGTGCTGTGACACTTTTGTATTTTTATGTCTGATTTTGCAAGCAAGTAGTTTTTACATGAGGTGAAACTTGGGATCCGCAAGACAGATTCCTGAAAGGGGTACAGTAGTCTGGAAAGATTGAGAGCCACTGCTATAAGGGACTAAACAGGAGCTGGGGGTGCTCGGCAGCACATCATAGGTTCAGGATCCAGGTTATTACAGGTCTAGGAGTACTACAAAGGCAGCATACTCAGCCCCTGATGGTATCTTATTGGTCTCAGTTCAGATCACAGTAGAGAAGTGACCACATCACAAAAACCAAAACTTTGCAACTATGGCAGCACAGCAGCTAAGCAATGAATAGGCCTTGAAGTGAACAACTCTCTGACCCCTGAGGTGCGGACTCAGGTTTCAGCACATTGGTAGGTCAGTGTAAAGTAGTTTGCTGTCTGTGTTTGATAGAAAAAAGAGAGAGGAGAGACAGCTCTAGAGCTCTAAGTTCACACACAAAAGATTTTTCAAAATGATATAAACAGAAATACTTTTCATTTGTTTAAACATCTCATTTTTCTTTTTAACAGCCTCTTAGGGGATTTGTGAAAATGTTTAGATGAAATATTGGGCGACAATTACTAGGTGGAGTAACCATCAAGTAGGAACAGGCAGCGGCTATTACAGCATCTCTCTGCAACCCTAACTCATGTTGAATAATACTTACTCTCATGAGAGTCAGTCTCTTTGAAGCCAATGTGAATCCAAAGTACACTGAATATACTGAGGGCCAAGACGATGTGTTGTGTATAAGCATTGTGGAATAAGCACCCAGCACATGCACTCAAATGTACCTTCAATTTAAAGCCCCAAACAAATATAATTGGTTCACTTTAAACATCATTTGTGATGTTTGCAGACTTTGTTTGCCCGTCCTTTCTTAATGCACAGAAATTGTAAACATTTTCATAGATTTCAGGGGTGCTAATTAAAGCATTTAGCGCTTTACTGTTTGGGCAGTGTAAATCTGATGTAAAAGAAAATTAGAGCATTCACATACACAGATGCATGCTTGTTCATTGTAGCTATAAAATATAGCTGCAGGGACTGGCAAGACCACCAGCCTCTTACTCTTCAATACAAGCTATTCAGCAAAAAAATTAGACAACGAATTCTAGTTTGGAAGGCTTTTTAATGGGGTTCATTTGTTTTCTCCTTCCAATACCACATTCGGCTACCTTTTCCCTGGTTTGTGATACTGGTCATTCAAAGGAGCTGCTGAAATGGATTAAAAGCTGATTTGAAACAAAATCTTTTTCTCAGTCTCCCTGGGTCACAGTCCACACACATTGCCTCCCCCCCCCCACCCCATATCAGCACCTGTTGTGTGGTGAGCCAGGGTCTCTCTGTTACAGAATGAATCCATTTAAATATCAGTGACAAGGCTGTGGCCAGAAAGGAGATGGCATGTGGGGATATTTTATTTTCCAGCGTGGGCTGGTGTTCCAGTCTGGGATTTTAAAGAATACATAGTGGCTTATTATTTTTACTCCAGAGAAAGGAGCTTTTTGATCAGGGGAAGCTGAGTCACCCCTTGTTTAGTTTTATCATTTTGCTGGCAGTGAATGTTGACTCTTGATCTTTTACTGTCCTCTTATTTTGATTTTCTATTGAGGCCCATCCCAATGTATTTCCTTTAATCATGTCTCTTTGATATGCAGGGGAACTGAATACTTCTTCATTTGGCTTTACATGACGACATAGGCAAAAAGCAATACAAATCCCACGAGATTCCCCTCCATTTGAAGTGGTTCACTTAGAGGATGCGAGTCAGTCCTAGAGCTTTTTCCAGGTTCTGAGTTAATTTTCAAGTTTTTTTTCCCACAGCCATCATAAGACAAATAGACCATGGGGTCAGGTAACGTAAGCAGCAGACGACAAAACTATTGCCAAAAAAATGTAACCACCCAATAGCCTCGAAAGGAAAAAATTCATTAAAGTGACACTTGTTAATAGTATTGAATTCAAAACACTTGTTTTGACATCCAGATGTTGGAAAGCGCCATATCCTGATTAACAAAAATATTCTCTGGTCTTTCAGTTCTTCCTTCCTTATTTTGATTACAAGTCAAGTTTTGGAGAAATTCTTTCCCACTACTGTCCACTGATCACATCCCCAAAGTATTTCAAAATTTTAACTTGGTTCCTATAAGGAAAAAATGGAAAGCAGAACCACAAATATTTATGTTAATGTCACTGTTTATTATTGGAAGCTTAGTTCAGTGCTACAGCAGCATACCAGCAGATATGCAATCCAATTCCTCAAGGCATTCAACAACACACACACACACACAACTGTTATAACATGGAAATAAAGTGACAGTGTGCCAAACATAAAAAAATCTTCAAATACAATTTGTTTAAATGGAAAGTTTTGAAAAAGAATATAAATATTACAGTCTGAAAGAAAAAAAAACAAGTCAGACATGCGTCCAGTTCAGCCTTATAGGTCAACCATTCATTGGGAAAACAAGTTAAAAAATGAAACCTGCAAGTTCTTAACAATGAAGCCTCAAAATGCCCCTATACAGTAGAAACATATTCTTCTTATTCCTCTTTTACAACTGGGTAATTATTTGTAACATGGGGGATAATCGCACTGATTTCCCTTGTAAAGCACTTTGAGATCAGCAGATGAAAGACACTACATGAGAACTAGCTATTAAAACAGCAACAGTAATAAGTAAATATAGCCATTATGTGCCTTATCCAAGGTCACACAGGAAATTTGTGGCAGTGTCAAGAATAGAACTCAAATCTCTTGAGTCCAGTTTTGTGCCTTAACCACTTCCCTATTTAATGGATGGTTACAATATACATATCCTGTATCACCAAAGCTGCTCAGTTTGCCAGCATCTGAATGTTTATTGCCTACTTCTGTGTCTTATTTTGTTCAATGGGAAACAGATCTAATCAACCATATTACAGATACTGGGCAAAATTATGCCCTGACCTAACTTGGCTGTGCAATGTGAGAGGAGGAAGCAATGACTTCCCCCTGCCCTGCAAACCAATATAAAGGCAGAAAGAATCACGGTCTCTTCGCTTGAAAGAGCACAGGGGCAGCTCTTCAGAGGGGAGACAGCAGGAGCTGAGAGTAGGCAGGGCTCTGGCTCTACCCCATCCTGGGCTCCATTCAGCAGAGGAGAACACTATTTAAAAGGAAGTAGTAAATTCCTCCCCAATCTTTCCCCCAGCAGGCACTGTGCCTCTGGAGGGTGCCTCAGTGGCAGAATGCCTGCTGGTCCCCTTTCTGGGATGGGATGCATCTGCTGTGCCCCCAACACAGAGCAGTGTATAAAATGCCAGGCTTAGTCCATCTGGAAAAGGGAACCGTTTTCCTGCGTGGGAAGGAAGACAGAGCTCTTCTACTAGGATGGAGTTTCAAAACATAACAAAAATAAAATATAACATTGTTCCAGAACTTCTAGATTCTCATTCTAAAGACTGGTTATAAAAATTCTTCCTGATCGGAACCTCTGCTCTGGTTACAGCTCACATCCCTTTTAAGACGTCTTGCTCTGCCATGAACTATTTGTATAAGAAAGCTTATGTTTGAACTGAATTGGCACAAATACTCACCCATTGGATATTCCTTTTCTGCAGTAATCTGATCTCTTTCAGTGCTTCACAAATCACACTATCCACTGAGGACAGAAGCCTGTGTTTTCTTATTCTCCAAAGAGAATAAAAAATCGTCAATAACCCTGACAGCTTCCTGTAGTGCGGCTCCCACAGCTTATTCCAGATGAGCTGAGCAGTAAATTTGCCATAAAAATGTTATGATGTATGTATCTCCCACAGTATTCAGAGATTAGTTAGTGAGTTATATACCTTCATCACTACCAGTCTGCAATTAGCTCACAGTCAGCTGGCCTACACCACTTTGAGACGTGATAATGGTAAAGGTAAACTGAAGAAATCAGACCAATAGTAGCAAAGCCCATGAAAATTTCTGTGTGAATGGCTATTTTGTAGTATCTTTCCAAAATAATCTTTAGGATCACATGACCTTGCACCTTTCTCTACCTAACTGAGCATGTCATGACTTATACTTGCACCTGTTTACACGGTTTCAGCCAGTTCCACATTGAAACTGAATTTACCTGGTGGAAAGGCGGGGGGGAGGGGGTCATTGAGTGGTTATAACAGGAGGCTGGAAGCCTCAGTTCTATTCCTAGCTATGCTACTGTGTGACCTTAAGTACTCAATTAACCCCTCTACACCACCCCTGCTTCCTCATCCTGGAAAATGGACGCTAATCCTCTGCCCACACCACCCCAATTACAATAATGGAATAATTATTGAAATGTACCATTATTATTAACCAGGGGGCTGCTGCTCCCTAGCTGTTGTAAATAGTCCTAACTCTATTGATTTGGGCAGTTGACACCAGCTGAAATTCTTCTCACTGAGTAGCTGCTGCTGGGGGTTTTTTTGTGGTTTTTTTTTTTTTTTTTTTTTTTTAGTCTATTATGTCATTGCTAGTTTTTAGACCTAGGGAAAAGAGAATTTCTCAAGAGTTCTGGAATTTCTCAAAAAATGGATGTTTCTCAACCCTCCCTCTCCTTCCCCTTCTGAAAAGGTTTTAGAAATGTGGAATGTTGTGGGAAATTACTCAAAATGTAATAAAAATGTACATGAAAAAAACCCTTCTCTAACTTACAATTTCCTTGGCTGGAGTGATGTCCCAGGGTTGGATCCAGCTCAGCAATGCTCTTTGGCCTTTCTCTAGCTTTCTCTTTCCAGGACCACGTCTCTCATTCATTCTTTGCTTCCAGGATCCTATCTTTCACCCACACACAGCACATAAATATACAGACACATTCAGTACACACACACCCTTTCGGTGGAGCAGGATGAACCCAAAGCCTCTCTTTTCCTTCTCTGTTTTAAAAGGCCCAGGCTGCCCTTAATCACAGCACCTTCATTCTCCCATCTTTGTTCTTCAGACAAGTATTGATAGATCAACACACAGTTTATTTGCTGGATCTGGCGCTCTTTTTCCTGGCATCCCTATCCTATGAATAGCAAGAAGGACACTGCCTGAAAGGAACTGTTGTTACAATTGTGTGGTATTTTACAAAGCTGCTTTGCAGTGAGTTCTCCCCTACCTCCCACACTATTAGAGCTGATCACCATTTTTTAAACTGAAACATTTTCTTTGAAAAAATGGCCATTTTTGTCCAAAACTTGCCCTTTTTTTTTTGCAAAAAAAACCAAAACAACCCTTTTCAAAGTATGTCATTTTTCATAAATTTGTTGGCAACTTTATTTATCAAAATGTTCATTGAAAACATCATCATCACCACCGTTTCTCTTTTTTGTTTGTTTGTTTGTTTGATTACCAAAATCATTTTTCAGCAAACATTTACTGGAAATCCACTTTTTCCACAAGTGAAAAATGTCGGTAATCACTTTGAAAGTGGTCTTGATCATGTTTTCGATAAACATTTCTACTAAATAATACTGTGAATATATTCCAAGAAAAATAAAATATGCATCTGTTTCAAATCCCTTTGTAAGGAAAACAACTGCCACATTTCAAACTCTAGCCACTATCTAATCAAGGAGTCTCAAATGTACAGCGCTAGATTTAGCTACATCAGAGAGCAACTCTCTCTCCACTTTTCCCATCTCTCCCTCCCATTATCCCCTTTTGACACTGAATTATTATTTTCTCTTGCCTTCTCCACAGACAAGAGGAATCATTAGGAATTAACAGGCAAAGTGCAATGATTAATAAGAGCAGGATCAGGGGTAGAACACTTGTGTGTACTAGAAATAAAGTCAGTGGCATAACTCACATTGAGTTCAATGTACAGGCCTTGCAAGGGTATGTACACAAGCATCAGTTCAGCAGAGCATTTAAGCATTTACTCAGCTTTAAGGATGTAAGTAGTTTCACTGAAGCTGATTAGACTACTTGCATGCTTCAAGTGCTTTGGTGGGCTAAGCCATAAATCAGGATACCTTAGGTAGTTACATACATTAAAAGAAAACACTGTGTACGCTGAAAATAACTTTCCAAGCTTTCGAAATACTTGTTTCAGTTGCTCCTGAGCCAAATGGTGCACCCCTCACTGGGTGAAAGTCACCCTGCCTATAAGAACTATGCACCACTGAAGACCCTGCTGAACCCTAGTTTTGACAGTTTATGTGGAACTTAAGTAATGCACCGGTCCCATGCTGGCCTTTTGCACAGGAATGAATTTCACCCAGGGAGAGCTTCGGCTTTGCCAATACAGTGTTTCAAGGTGCAAATTCCACTCTGATGTTGTCTGAGTCCCAGGAAACAGAGCTCACTATCTGAGAAAGGCAAAAGGCGCTCGAATGATAAGATATGGTACGTTCTATTGTTTATATTGATTAGCATTTTGGAAGATTGAAACACTGTGTCAATGAGCACAATCATTGCTAGAACCCCTCACAATGACTTTGAAAATCTCCAGCCTTCGTGAGAACAGAAAGGCGGCCCTAACAGCTCAGAACTAGAATAGTTTTTTTCCAGGTTGACAGACAGCGCTGACCTATCCTGTTTTCCAGGACAGTTGTTCTTTGGATGAACAGCAGTGCCCTAGTGACAGTGGGGAGGATACAAGCAGCAGCACGGAGAGCGGGCTGTAGCATGTCTATTCTCTTCATCCATATCACGGCTCGGATGTATTTATAAAGGTATAACACTACAGTTTAAGAGCAAGACCAAAACACAACCAATCACACTGCTAGGCTGGAGCAAGCTGTCGCCAGACAAGCGGGAGCCAGCGAGAGCTTAGCTGAACATGGTGTGGGGAGAAAGCCCAGTTCTCAATACATGGGATCTGGCTAGAGTTCAGACAATTGGGTATAGCGTGCAGGCTTTGAGGGTCAAGGGTCACTTCCTCTGCTGCCTCCAGTATTCTTTGCAATGTTTTTAAATGGATGAATCCATCATAAAGGGACATGTGAATGGGGAAAAGCCATCCATCAGCACATAGTGTACAGTCAACAGCTTCTACAAGGGTTTATTTTTCACATGAAATGTGACAGACCAGGAAGAGACTGTATTCAGAGCTCATCAATACTGGGGGGGGGTGTTTTGTTTTTTTCCCCCTCCTACTCTAAATCTGTGTGGAAATGCCCCATTGAATTAAATGTTCAGAGGGACGGGGTAGATTCCTAGATGGAGACTCACAGGAAGTATATTTTTCACTCTGGGACTGGATTGTCAATATAAGGGCCTGCCCCTAGGAGGAACTGAGTGCCCTCCATTCACACTAGACAAAAGTGTTCTCTCACTTACACTGGAGTAAACCCAGAGTAACTACATTAGCCAAGACGATTGGCTATGGCTTAGGAACATTTGGCATAGCCGAGCCATGAAGGCGCCCTTTGCACTCCCCAATCCCAGGGCTTCTCTACATTAGCCTAATTCCTGGGCACAGGTTACAACAGCTGGGGATCAGTGCAGTGTAGGGGAAGCCCTTACTGTGGCAGCTTCATATCCAACGCTCTTCCTGTTTACAAGGAAGATCCAGTCAGGGCCAGATTCACCTGGTTTAGGGCCACTGTGTCCTGGTGCCAACGTGCAAAGCAACTGGAGTGTAATTCAGGAGCATATGCATTGACTTCAGGGGAGTTAGTCCAGATTTACATGTGTAATTGAGAGCAGAAGTTAGCCCATGGACTTCAGGGGCATGGTAGGTGCTTGGACCCTGGCGGTAAACAGCACCTTACAAGGTCAGAACCCAAAAGCCCTGTGTCTACCTGTAACAGAATGAGGCTGGGATTTTGAAATAAGCTTAAGGCATCCAAATCCTATCACTTTCCAGTGGTTGCTGGAAGCCCTAAGGCACCTTTGAAATCCCAGCCTAGAGGAACATATGCAGACATTGTGGTGCAGTTCAACAGGTTGTCCTCAGAGTATGGAAATGAAACAAGACTGCTGCTTGGTATCATACTACCATTGCTATGTTATGTTGCTTCTTATGTGCTGTGGTGCTCACATATTGTGCAAACACCACTTCTCAGAAATCCCTGGTTGGTAGCTCATGGAACTAAAATGCTTTTTTAAAATTCTTGTTGAGGTGAGGGGGCATCTATGAGATTTTTTTTCTCCTTAGCTTCGTTACAGCTCAGTCTACATGACCAAGGGTTTGCTGGTTTACTCTGATCCTGCCTGGGGTGTGACGAAGGTTCATCAAAGGCAAGGTATTACCACAGAACATTTCAGGTTTGACAAATCTTTTCTGACAAAACTCTCTTTCATTGGAAGATTCCCAACCAGCTCTAGTCAATAGGATATTTTCCTATGGGTCAAATCCCTGAAGCCCTAGAAAGAGCTGATGAATGTCCTGAATGCAGTCGTTCTAGCATGCATGCGAAGCAACAGGATTTGGGAAGGTCACACAGGGAGTGTGCAGCCCCTCCATGTCACAAAGCACTGTTCTTTAAGGACTTCCTGCATCTCAGAGTGCAGCAGGAAGGTTTGGGAGGCAATGGCTACATGAATCCACTGGACATTTCCCCACTGTGGAAGGGGAAAAGAATACATTCAGCAGCCAAAGGGGTCACTCCAGTTCTAAAATGTGCAGCAGTGGCTGTGGGGTTGTTCCATGGCTGGAGGAGGATTCTATTCCCTCCTTCGCCAGAGACCCATGGCCAGTTTATCTGGACTTGCCACTGGAGACGACCTTAGAGAATAGTTTGGTGGAGCTAAGCTGCTCATTGTTGACTGTGCTACCATGATGCTAATAATAAATAATAAACACAGAAGCCCCAGTCAGGGATCAGGGCTCGATTGTGCTAGGTGCTGTACATACATATAAAACAAACAAACAATCCCTGTCCCAAAGCCTTGGCAATCTAAGGATGGATTGGAAAGCATATTTACATTGACATGCTTTCATGTTTGTGTAAACAGATGACTGCCCAGGAAGGTGTGATGCTTGCACAAAGCTCCAAACCCTTTGCCCATGGAAGGACTGATCACATCCGATAATCTAATCACAGTTGAAATGTATGCAGGATCCTGATAAGCTGAACATGATCTGACATTGTAGTATGGGACAAGACACAAAGATATACTCAGAAATACTCCTGTACCCTGTACACAAGGGTGGCAACTCTCAAATGCTTGGCAAATCTAAAAAGATAGGTAAAACATATCTGATTATACGGGCATATTTTGGAAAAAGCAACTAACGGAATTGCTAAAATAGTCTGAGTGCCAATATTTAAAGTATACCCAGATTATTTTGCTTTCAACATTAATGACATTAGAGAAGCCAGCAACACCAATTAGCATTCATACCATAGCCTGACCAATCAGTGAACACTTTCCCTGCATGAAAAACAATGTTCTGTATGCAATAAAATTACTTTTAAAGTAAATGTAGGCAAAAATTACATTAATCTATTTGCATGTTCAAGATACTTGCTCCACGTGACACAACCAACTTAACAGTACAGGTTATTAGTACACTGGCACTTGAATTTTACAGAGGTTAGCAGGCAATCCCAAGAATAATTAACCAAAGATCTATTCTTCCACTCAGCTTTAAATTGTGACTATATTCCAAAGCTGAAAGTGTGGAAAAGCATTTAGATACGATTTGCAGAAAGAATTACAAGAAATCTCACTGCACACATAAGGAATATGTTGACAAGGAAGAATAGCTGACCATTAGTCTGAGTAAACTATTACATAACAGCTAAGCTATAATAAAACCCCCATTCCAAATCAAATAAGTCTCCCAGACTGCTTAAAAATGAGTCACCAACACCTTTATAAACATACAAAATACTTGACAAGGAAGTCTCTGATAATTTTTTAGTAATTATGTCTGTGAATTGTTCTCTGTTGACATCACTATTAGAAATAGTTTCCCATAAGTTTGCATTGCCTGTTAACATCTGCTCATTAATCACTAAATCTTTGAATATTTCCTTCATTACAAATTTATTAGAGAGTTTACATGATTCTGAAACTGGCTGTTCAGAGATTTTTAATTAGCACAAACAATGGTACAGGACAATATTTAGTATTTTCATGTTCTTTAGAGAGGGATGGGGTTTTTTGAGTAGATTCTACATGGTTTGAATAGCTTCATATCAGAACATGATTTCATAAAACAAACAAAGATGACAACTTCTGTTTGTCTCAGATATATGTAGGAAACAAAAAGCTATTGGATTTTTACTTTTTTTGTTGTTGAAAAACATTTTAAAGCCATATGTATAATTTATCTGTGTCTTGGATGAGATTTTCAAAGTTTTGCCCTAGTGTATGATTCAGAAGGAAATCCAGAGCCAAACTTGAACGTCGAACAGTGGTTTCTTAATATGGTCTGGCCAAACTGATGAAACTGATAAAGAAGTAAAATGAGCCAGACAATGAGTGCAATAAAGAGAATAATCAGGGCCTGAGAAAATCTCCTCATCGTCGGAGATGTAGATTTGAGGAACGTGTGGCCTGTTACAGCACAATGTCTGGGAAGCAGGAAGGTCCTGCGTTCAAATGAAGACTCAAGTATCACCTCAGGCAAGTCACTTGACCTTTTGTGCCTCAGTCAGTCCAGCTGTAAGACTGGATTCCATTGAAAACCAGATGTTGCCTCTGAATTAAGCTATGCTGAATAAATAAGTCACAAGAAAAACAGTGTATTTGAAAAATGTTTTAGCCAGGGATTACCATAGGCTGCTACTAGCGACAGACCAATCAGGGTGGTTAGAGGCTGTGGTGGTTGTAGATATTTCAGCCACAGATGAAATATGTAAATTATTTTGCTTCCTATGTAAATATTAGAAGAGAAATAAATAATGAATTGCATGGTAATTTGAAGTAAAAAAAAAAGATGTATTGAAAAGTTGCAAAGTAACACATGATGCAAGGTAGAAATAGAATAGGCCTTTAAATTAAGAAATTATTACAGTGACACTAGTGAGTTGCATTGACTAAGAGCTCTTCCAATACATAAGTAAATGAAACACTGTATAGTCTGTCCACAATATGCAGGACTAGAGTGACTCATTAACAATATAAAGAAATTTTTTCAACACCCACCCACTGAAGACTCACACTGCACTGACCTGTCTGTAAAGAGGCAGATGCCAGCCTGTTCAGAAAGATCAAAAGGAATCACTGGAAAGAATCTGTGAGGAGCCATATGCAAAACAATACTAACCGTGCCAAGAGCTAGGACCACACCCTGGTGTGCCTTAATGCAATTAGAGTACATTGAAATCTCTGTAAAAGGCAGCTTGTGTTATATGCTGATATTCCACTTGGCTTTGCATTTCATTGTCCAACTTCAGAGTTCACCTTAAAAGTTATGGGATGACAGCAGCCATTTTATGACTTTTTCTGCAGAGAAATGCAATAGGAGAATTTTGCTTTCCTGCAGGTAGGACTTTGGGTCTTTACACTTCAGTTTATGTTCTTTCTTTCTGTACAATCTGCTCAATCTCCCTGTGGTTCTAAACTCCACTGGTGGTATCATGGCAGAGTCACGGCCGTCCTCATTACCACAATTCAGTTTGGCACTGAAATAGACACTCAAAATGATGCAGCAGCTACAAGTCAGTAACAAACTCTTGTAGAAAGATTTCAATCCATGACTTTATAGGTAAACTATTTAGATGAACAAATTGTACTATGAAGAGCCAGAGAGAATACCAAATATGTAACCATCAGGGTTTTAAAATAATGAGTGAAATCCTGGCCCTATAAAATCAAGGGCAAAACTACCATTGGCTTCAATAGGGCTAGAATTTTACCCCAATGTGTTATGTTGGCTACACAGTCCTCTGCTATAATGCAGCCTCATTGGGGGAAGAGGGGGAGTGAGGGGCCAGGGACAAGGACCTCCCTCCCTTTCCCCAACAAACTCCTTAGATAGACATGCTAGGAACACAGTACCAGGTTGGGGTAGGAGAAAGGATAGGGAAGGGGAAGGGTCACCTGACTGGTGCTCCTTCTGGGGAGCAATTTTGCAGGAAGGGATGGGAGTAGATGGTACTGGCTGGCTGCAAGGTGGAGGGGGCATGCTGTGCCCTTTAAATAGCTCTAGAATTTTATGCCCACCCTCTCCAGAGCAAGAGGCAATCTCCTCGAGAACTGAACCTCAGAAGAGTGGCTGGGCGCAGGGATGCTTATGCACCATCTTTTGCTGAGGGCTATGCCTCAGGGCTCAATCTTGCCCTGTGGATGGAACTCAGATAGAACACTTCCAGAAGGGACAAACTGCAGGGAGAAGAAAAAGCACTTAATGCCTGCTTCCGCTCCCCCTGAACTCAATGGGAGTTTTGTCACAAAGCAAAGGGGAACAGAATTGTACTTTTCAAGCACTGGCATTTACTCAAGACGAGATTCTGCCTCCCGAGCTCATGCTGAATAATACCTTACCCTTAGAGTAGCCCCTCTGAGTGCCCTTTATTCTCAGTCAGCTACTGCTTAATGTGAATCTGGCCTATGCAGTTTTCACCTTTCTTCCCCCCACCCCCACTTCACCTCTCCTTACTTTCAGAGAGGTTTTGGCACAGTGAGCAAAATAGCTGTGGCTCCATCAAGGATAGGTTGCTACCCCTTGGCTTAGGGCTGACTCTACTCTTTGCACCTCTATTACACAAGCAGGTTTGGTTTGAAAGCCTTCTGTCAAAATGAAGAGGGAGGTTTGCCCCTTTTTATTTCCTGCAAAATGCTAGGAATGTTTGAAAGCTACAGTAACCAACGAAACAGAATAGGAAATGAGAGACATTCATCCCCTTAGAAACAGCTTTATTCCCCTCAGATTTCCAAAGGAGCATAGACATATTCTGCCTGTTTTGGCACCAAAAGATATTAAAACAGCTTCTTCAAACATCAGGATTTTTTTCTGCCTTTTATAAGGGTTGCACACACTGGACATCAGAGCAAGAACACAGAGTTCAGCTTTAAAGATTCCAGCTATCAGCAGGAAACTAACACATGTAAAGTTCTCTCAGAATACACGGATTAATCAGAAAGAATATAAAGCCACATCTCCCTCCAAAACCTATTCTCTCGGGGTAAAAAAAAAAAAAAAAAAAAAAAACACACACACACCACACAAAGTCCACAATTCATAATAGCCTGTCTTCTAATAGCCACCTTCAAAGCTGTTGAAAACTACAGAGGAGCTCTAAGAAGAACATAAAGGCCACCTGTGCTCCCTTTTGTCAGGGATATTTACTTTTCAGCTTTGGAAAACAGAACTTTCATTATGACAGTGGTTTAGCAGATTAATTAAAGCAGTCACTAGGAGTCTGGTTCAAAGCCCTCTGAGGTCAATGGGCTTTGGATAGGGCCTAGCTCAGGGATAGTCAATAGGCAGACTGGGGGTCAAAGCCAGACCACCAGATGCTTTTGAACAGATTGCAAAATCTAGGAGCCGTATCTGGGGATTAGCTCTCAACCAGTCTGATGCCCCCTCCTTCAGTTCCTTGCCCATCTCTCTCCCTTTAGACTTGTCTGCTCCCTCTCCAAGGACTTTTAAGTCCTCCAGCCAAGTCATGGTAGTGCCCCTTTCTAGAGAAGCAAAGTCCCACTGAATGAACTGTTTCAGGCAGCCCTCTGATCCACTGCCCAGACTGCGCTGTTTCCCCAGTGGAAGATAGGGGAACCCAGACCCACCTGCTACTCCAGGTTCCAGCCCAGGGACCCTATACCTCAGCAATCAGTCTACCCAATCTTAGACCCTGCCACTGTTTCCCTAAATTCTTTCCTACCCTCCTTTCTCTGTCTTCTGGCCAAGCCCTGTAACTGCCTCTGTTCCCTGTAGCTACTTCATTCTTTCTCAGCTTCTTGCTATTCCAAGGTAACATCCCAGAATTTACTTCCCCACCTCCTAACACCTCTTTAGCCCTCCCCTCTAGGAAGTGACTGTAGAGGTCCACCCTCTAGACTTTTCTTTTGTGACACTTCATGGTTTTATACCAGCTCAGCCTGCCCCCGGCCCAGCTGGGCTTCATCTTCAGTTAGAGCTTATCAGCCCTGATTCTCCTCCAGGTGTAGCCTGTCTTGGGGCTAATTGGCTGTTTCTACCTACTCAGGCTTTGTGTAGGGGTGGACACCTTATCACAGGGATGGATAACCTTGTGAGCAGCAGTAACAACTGTAATTACAATTTAGGCCCAAAACCTGTGTAAAATTAAGCCCAAGTTTTTGCAGCATCAGAGTTTTAGATTACAAACTCCTTGGGACAGGAACATGTATTTATAATTATCTGTAAAGCATCATGCACATGGTGCTAGAGAAATATAATAAAGATATTGTGTTAATGCTCTCAGCCAGGGGTTCTCAAACTTCATTGCACCGCGACCCCCTTCTGACAACAAAACTTACTTCACAATCCCAGAAGGGGAGACCGAAGCCTGAGCCTGCCCAAACCCCACTGCCCTGGGTGGGAGAGACCAAAGCCCAAGCCCCACCACTCTGGGAAGGGGGACTGAATCAGAAGCTCAAGGGCTTGAGCCCCAGGCAAGGGGCCTGCAACCTGCGCCCTGCCACGCAGGGCTGCAGCCCTCAGGCTTTGGTTTCGGCCCTTAGCAGTGGGGCTCAGGCTTCAGCCCTGGGCTCCAGCAAGTCTAAGCCAGCCCTGGCAACCGCATTCAAAGGGGGTCGTGATCCACTTTGGAGTCCTGACCCACAGTTTGAGAATCGCTGCTCTCAGCAAAAGTTAAAGCCCCAAAGGAGGGTGGCAGTGGTCGACACCATTTTCCAGCATCAGGGTGAATCCCTCTCCTAGAGCATGGGGGGTTTCAGCTAGTGAAAAAAGATGTACTTTACCCCACCCTCTGGCACTTTTTCTTAATTTAGCCCAATGTGGAGAATTTAGAACCAGTACTCAAGGTGAACAAAGCACAGTACTATCATCTGAGGTTGGAGGTTTAATGCAGTTTCACTTCTTTATATGTCGAAGAAGGTGGGCAACCATTTCCTGTACCTTGTGGAATGTGAAGAGATGGGATGAGGGTTTCTGTACAGAAGTGTGATGCAATACAAACTGGGACCGAATCCATAGCCCGCTGAAGCTGATGGAAAGACTCCCAATGAGTTTTGGATCTGGTCCTTGATGACTTGTAACTGAGCTCCCTGGAGAAGAAAGAACCTGTCTTCAGCAGCCGAAAATGTAAAATAGTCTTGAGGTAAGTGCTGGCCTAAACAATGCTGAGACTTTGTTATTATTATTATTATTATTTATTATTATTGAAAGGGCCATTTTCACAGCAGCTAAGGCCAGCTACAAGTGATGACTCACTTGCACCACTGATCTACACAAATAGCATGTGCTAAGGTTACCATCTGGTATAACAATCTACATCACAAGGCTCCACATTTCCTGTTACCCAGGGTAAGTAAATTTCAAGCGTGAGGGAAAATTTTAGCAAGTACTGTACCTTTGCAGAGAGAATAATGTGTCTTACACAGAGGAGGGGAAAGAAAGGGAAATTATGAGGTAAATGTTATTCCCCTCCTTCTGCCCCCTCACCGCATAAGAAGAAAAACATATTAAGTTTGCAGTTCTCATTTCTATCGTATTTAAAAAGTCAAATCTATGTAATGAATACCTGCCTGGAGGGATTCCAACAGGATGCTGACAGGCTTTCTGGACACTGTTTGAAATGGATGATGAACATTTCATTCTCCCTTTTTAACGGTGGGATCGTATCATATACAACAATGATATAAGGAGCTTTAGACCCTGAAAAAATGTAATTATGTTCTACTCTCGCTCACGAGACTAGACGATGCCTCTCAGGCACAGCCTGCCCCCAGGGTGCTGAGGAGCCCCTCTGTAGCTGGGCCATCCTTTAAATGGGTGCAGCGTCTGCTCCTTGCACCACCCAAACACCTTGCACATCCTCAGTCTGACTCTGTATGTACATATCGGACGGCAGCTCTAGATGTGGGTGATAGACAGAGAGTTCTAAGTACATAGATGTAGCTATGATACATGATAGGACATAATTCAGCATACCTCCATTCTCTTTAATAGCTCTGTGCTGATTAATAGTAGCAGAGGACCCGGGCCTATCTAGATCTGTGTCGCCAATATTACACACATCCAAGTAAACCGGTGCAGCTATAGATATAAAAGGCATTGTTTATAATTAAAGCCAATATGCAGGGCACTTTTGGGGTCACCCTGAATTCTGGCAAAGCGCGTCAATGTCCCACAAAACTGTCCTTTTGTTTCCTTCTGTGATACATTCCCCACTACCTCCCCTTTTGGGGTACAGAATCAGGGGCCACCAGTGAGTGGAGAGCTTTGAGTAGGCAGCTTTATGGGCTGTCTAGAAGTTACACCATTAAACCTCTCCCCACTCTCACCAAGGAACACTTCTGCATGTTAGGCCCAGCACTTGTCACCTCTAGCAGGAGCACCCGTGGTATCTGGCCAGCTTCTTTCAGCTAAAAGACAGGAACCAGCTCCTCACCTAATCAAACCAGTGTTTTCTACTGGAAAAGTGCTTTCACATTTGGCAGGAGCTGGAGAAAAGACCTGGATTTGTGAAGAGAAGCAGAGAAAAGCCTCCCAGACAAAAGAGAGGTAAATAATAAAAATAAAAAAGAACAAGTTACTGAGTGCCAGACAAGGGACTCGTTGGTCTCAGGAGGTCAATGACATATTCCACTGTGTTGCAACAAGGGAGATAGCACAGCTCAATATAGACAAGCCTCTGCTGAGACCATAGAGGCTTCATCCTCCATTCACACCTTACCCAGGATCTGATGTTAAAAGAGAACTGTTGTTTGTTGATCTAAGGGCTTCCATGGCTGCTTCTGAAGTCTGGTGTGCATGATGGAAACATCAGAATGAGGCCAGCAGCTGTGAGAAAGCAGCATTTCATCACAATCAGAGGTCTCTCATCTTAGCGCATTCTTCCGCGCTGTCCTTGGTATCTGAAACTGCACTTCGTCCTAGAGTGCTAGTTGCCTAGATGCTCCTCCTTCAAATTCCTCCTCCTCCAAACTCATTTCTGCATGCAGTCCCAAACCATTAGCCCGCCTCAGCAAAAATGCTGGAACCCAACCATGCTGTAAAGAGAGAAAATGAATGTATATAGGCAGATCCACAGTTGGTGTAAATTGTCATAGCTCCATTGAAGTTTCAATACTCCAAGGCGATTTCATTCCTGAAGTCAGTGGACAGTTTGCACCAGCCGGCATCTGCCCATTCCCAAGTTAGAAACTTGCTCTTAGTTTCCTCATGCAGTTTATTCTGTCCATCTATTTTGAAGTGAAAACTTCTTAAGGCGAGGAGCCTATCTTCCTCTGTGCTTTGTATAGTGCCAAATACTTTGTCAATGCTTAGCAAATAATAAATAACTAATAGCCTCAGTGTGCCTCATGGGCTGATATTTAGAAGGTCATGGAATTGAAATCCTGTCTAACCTACTTGCTGGCCACTTTAATCAACTCTGTTGTAGAGTGCGTCTAACAATGTTAGGATCAGTCTGAAAACGTTATATATACATACACAGAGACAAACACAGCTGCTCTGTAACACTGGGGAGAGATTTCTCTCACTACCTACTACCTCACTACTCTCACTTCCCAGCTACTCAGGCCAGATGCTAGGTGCAAGATGTGGGCCTTAAAGAAAATAGTAAATCAATGAGTGAATGTGGGAAAAGAATAGGCTAGTTCACTGATGGGCAACCTGGAGCCTATGGGCAGCACACAGCCTGTCAGGGTAATCCGCTGACAGGCCGCAAGACAGTTTGTTTACATTGACCATCCGCAGGCACGGCCGCCCCCAGCTCCCAGCGGCTGCAGTTCACCATTCCCAGCCACTGGAAGCTGTGGGCGGTTATGCCTGCGGATAGTCAATGTAAACAAACTGTCTTGCAGCCTGTCAGTGGATTACCTTGATGGGCCGCAGGTTGCCCACCACTGGGCTAAATTGTAGAGGGCCAAACTATTTCCACCCTCTGAGTTAAGACAATTTTTAAGAAGATTTAAATGGGCTAGACCCAAGTACAGTAATCCCAGGAAGCAGCAAGATATGCAGAACGTTACACTGTTTTCCTGTGATATTTATCAGCTACTAACTTTATGCTGAAATACGAGAACAAGAGTATTGACCCAGAAGTTAACGTGGCCTGAAGCTAAGCCAAGGTCATTCTTATTTCTTGTGCTGCCTCAGTAAGGCCTAAATCAGCATTCATTTAGGGGATGGTGCAAATCAAGAGTTACTCCTTTGACATCACTGGAGTTACACTGGTTTAACTGATGGAGAAGCAGGCCCAAATCCTAGTTCCCAAAACATTTTGACATATTTTGTCCATTTTGAAAGTTCTTTACTTTTTGAGCTTTTGCTTTAAGTCACCGATACGCAAACTTTTATTTTTCAAGCATAACTTTAAAGGATGAGGCATTGGATGTGACAGCTTCCAAGAAGTTCATATTGTGTTTACCTATAGGAATACTACCAATGTTAGACCCAGATTTTGATCTTCCTTTGTCTTATATCTTTGTAACAGCCACATAATTCATTGTATGTGTTTCTTATTTCTTTATTGTATGTGTTTCTGATTTCTTTATTCCCTGCTGATTTTTCCTAAATTCTCCTCAGAACACAAGAACCATCTGAATGCCAGGAGCCCAGCACTTCTTAGCAGCCCTATAATAACAACACACCCTGCCTGAGCTCAACGCTCATAAGTCACTCTACAACAAACCCGCCATTGTGCAGAGCCCAAGAACCCATGAGCAACCTGATGACAAACCACCAGTGATAGAATGAAAAAACCCCCACTGAATTAAACAAAATTCAGTTTCAAACTTCTAAGCAATTATTTTATGTTTAAAAACCAGGGTGTGGGGTGGAAGGGAATGCTCTGAAATTCTGTACATAAGTTCCGAAATATAATATTTCCCTGGCACATTTTTTATTATTTCTTAGCAAAATAAATAAATAAAATGAAATATACAACCGCCCCCAACTGTCTCACCATCTTCCAGGCTATGGCAAGACAAAGTATGACCAGACTCTCAGCACTGCTCCCAAATTCTATATATCACCAGTACATCAAGCACTTTTTTATTGTATATGTTCATGTAATATTTCAGTCAAGAGCCTTTGGGGTGGAGGGGGCAAAGATCGTGTTCTTGTTTATTTTTGCTAAGCTATCTTTCTGACTTGATTCATCCAGGTTTAGGGCCACGAAATTATTATTGTAGGGTCTGATCCTGTACCATGGGAGTTCACAGGAGTCTTATCACTCCCATTAGTAGGAGCATACCCATGGACCAAGATTTTCAAAGGTGACCAGTGATTTTGGGTGCCTCAGTTTTGGGTATTAAGTTTCTGCCGTTTCAAAGGCACCTGATTTTCAGAAAATGTTGACCTTCTCCCCCTGAAAAATCAGGCTTTTTGAAAGTGTTTCAAGTTGGGTGCCCCAGAATCATGCATCAGTTTTGGAAATGTGAGCTTTAGGTCTTCAGGTCTTGCTAGACACTCTGACAGGTATGCTGGGAACCTCTAGATATTGAGTTGGTAAAAAACAGCATCACCAACACAGCTTTAGCATTTAAAATGCTTGTATAGACTGAATAAATATGCTACTGCTATCAATGTCATTTTGAATGAGAAAGAACAGGAGATTTTTCACATACAAATATACATTCCTAGATGGGAAAAATGGTAAAGCTCTCAAGTTGGCTTGTGAATAACCAGAATTATCCACAAATACACTCGACTAAAAAACAAATGAAGGAACAGAATCCTACAATTCTGCCAGTTATCTTATTCCTTTATGGTCACCAGTCCTATCTGTGATTCCAGACCCCTCCGTTTTCCGAGGTTTCTTGAAAAACACATCAGTCGCGATATGAAATCTTTGATTCCCATCAGAGAATTACATTTCAGAATGATGCTCCATGCTAGTAATTTTTTTCCTGGCCTTCCACATATGGCACTATTTATCTTCAAAGTTTTCCTCTTTGGCTCGTAGGCTGGTTTGTAAACCAGATGATCTTGTGTGGCCTAATTGTAAAATGATTTGTTGTGTGATTCAGTAGCATTGTTTATTTGTACAGTGGTTTGATGGAATTTGTAAACTGCATAATATTGTTTTACAGTGTTTTCTGTTATGAAGGAGTCACATTTTGGTCTAGTATTTGCAGAGGCAATTATAATTAGATGTAGTTCTCAAGATATTTTGATCTCTTTTCTCTTCCTATATAAGATAGTGAGATTAAAGCAGAAAAGTTCTTGTTTAAGCAGGGCACTGACACTGAGTTTGAAGACTGAGTGACAATAATACACCAGGTTTTATATTACAAAAATATTTATGATCAGACAAATAAGATGTAAAGCTGAATGGTGGAAATTTGATGGGTGTTCAGCATTCCTAACAGTCTCCATGTTTTACTATGTTTTGGAATAGAATTTTAGCTCCCCTTTCCACAAATATCTTTTGTATTATGACTTCAGAGATGTATTATTTGCCATTCAGGGCAATGGTAGCTTTGTTCTATTTGTCCATTGAATATTGTTTCGTTATGAGTATAGCTGCCAGGCCTATAAAATGTTCTAAGGGCTTTCTGACCTTCCCACTTAGTTTCTGTCGTTAAAGACGCCTTCAGGAGTCTGTTTGGTGTTCTAATGGGCAGATTTCTGAAGGGGTGTCATGAATGTAAATCCAGCAGAAACTTTGAAAAACTTGGATTCCAAAGCCTTGCTCAGGAGATTTGGTAATGGGCCTTTCACTTCTAGGCCACTGATTTGAATCCAATCCACTCCACTCAAAGTCATTGGATCTTATGGCTGTTTGCTGGTCTGTGTGAAGAAGTGGTGGTCTCAGTCCAATTCCTTGTGGACAAACGTCCACATCAAACACAAAATTTCCATCATTACAATTGGTAAGCTTGTGGACAATCGCAGCATATCAGCAATCAATTGAATAGACATAAGGTCTGGGTTACCCTCTTAGCCTTTGAAGTGTTTCTCCCTGACGAGGGTTCAGCCACATTGACAAAGTGTTGCATATGGGAGCTGGCTCTGCTGCTGACCACATGGTATGATTTCATTGGATGAAAGAGTGACATCTGTTTCCAGGACTGTTGGCTTTTTTGCTTTCACCCTCACTTCATTTTTCATATGAAAAAGGTAAAGCACTGTTAGCCACTGGACCCCACCAGCAGTATGTGGGATCCAGGGAATTCTCCACTGAAGATTAGTGTTGATCACAGAGCACACTGTCCCCTTTGAAATGTTATCCTTCTTGTGTATTCCTTTGCTGTGAAGTGTTTGTGGCGAGAGAAGGGTAGTGATAAAGGGCCAGACTAAGTGTACAGATGGGGAATTGCCACTGTGTGTGATACATGAACCTCCAGTGTCTGATGAGTGTATTATAACATAATTGGGTACAAGCAGTAGAATCACTGTCTCCCAGATTCATTCACTAATGATTCCAGCAGGAAATACAGATGTACTAGTGATTCATACAGAAAGGCTGCTAAAGAGTTTGGCTGACCTTTCATTTTTATTTAGGCATTAGCTGTTTTTCATCTCAGTGTACAAGCAGGTACTGTGAGAGATTATCTCTGGCAGAGTTTCAAAGGGATATATCAAGACGAAGAGATAGGAGTGCATTGTAACAGAGGAGAGTAACCCAAATTTATACTGTAGTTTTACCCAGACTATTCAATTAAGTTATTTCTCCACAACTCTCTGCCAGGTTATCCTAGCAGAAACAGGTCTTGTCATCCTTTACTGCCTTGACAAAAACATTTCTTGTTCTACATTTCTCTACAAATATGTTGTTTTAAAACATGGCATTTTTTTTCCTTGGCAATCTTTATAATGAAACTCATTTCATTAACAACAATCTGGCCCGATTTGGGATTCAAGAGACCTTGGTTCTATTCCTAGCTCTGCCACTCACCTACTGTGTGGAAGCGACTCTTTTCTGTGTCTCAGGTACCCCATCTGTAAAAGGGGGGAAAGTAATGACCTTTGCAAAGCACTTTCAGAGCTAGAGATGAGAAAATGCTCCATAAGAGCTACTTATTGTTATTAGGAGCGGTCAGAGAGATGGGCCCAAGCCACAGAGTTTGGGTCCAGAGTTAGATCCAAACTTTCCTAAAGTTCAAGGTATGTTCGATTCTGAGGTTTTGATCTGGTGCAGGAGTGTTGTAAAACACTGGGCTTTATTTCCTGGCCTCACTCACGTAACATGGGTCAGAGTTAAAGTGCTTGCCCCTGTCACCGGCAGAAGCCAATGTCCACTGTTCTTTTTTTTTTTTAAATCACATGCAGATAAAACAGTAACACATCCCAATCCCCACAAACTAATACAGCCAGTGACTAAAACATGCCATTAGAGAAGTCTAGGATGCAGGTCAGGGTAGATGCCCAGGACCCTCCTGACGGATGAGAGGATTATGCTTCCTGGTGTGGCTCAGCTAGTGGCAATGATTATCTCTGAGCCCCAAGAGCTTCTGATCACATGGCAGCTTCTCAGAGCTATGCACACAAATGAAATGCACTAAGGAAATCAATGTCACTCCACTCCCGCAAAGCTTGCTGACTAAAACTCATTGTTAAGGAAAAGGTGATCATCTTCATGTGAGAGCTGAGCCCGAGCCAGAACGTTTCCCGAGAGTTCGGGGTGCTCCCATCTGGAGTCTGAGTTTGCCCACTAAGGAGTTATGGATCAACTGCTAAATTCACTTCCCCAAAGTTTGAGTCTGGGGGAGTCCCCACCCCACATGGCGGCAGCAGCAGTGCGGTAAAGAGGCTGGCCCTACCCCCTGAGCCTTATTTGGTTTGGGGGGGCGGGGGGAGACAGAAGGAAGGAGCTGGCCTCTGCGCATCCCAGAGCCCTGATCAGTTGCCAGCCCATCTGCTGTTGGGTGATGGGGATGCCACTGCAGAGGAGGAGCTCAGCCTTGCACAAGAGAGCACAGGCCACTGGCCACCTGATCGGCTCTGGGCCTGATGCTGCTGAAAAGGGGCTTGCAGGACAGGGCTGGGAGGAGACTGCATATTATGGCTTGCTGGCAGTGGGCTACGCGGCTGCTGTGACAGTCTGAGCTCTTGGCAGAGCTAAGCCCAGAGAACAGCCTACACCAGGCTCACACCAGTAGGTCTGGCTGCCTAAGAACAAATGGAGCCCATAGGTCAGGGTAATTAGGAGAAAGTACAATAATCTGGCCTGACACTGAAGGAGCCCTAGGGTGACTATATTTCCCAAAGGGAAAGCAGGACACCACGTGGGACTAACCTGAACCTTCCTCCCACCCCTGCGCAAGGTTGGTCTAAGCCACTCGCCCAAGCCCACCACCACCACCTACCACGCAGGGCTGGAGTCGCTACTCAACCGAGCCCTGCCTCCCCCCTGCACGGGGCTGGCATCGCTGCTCCCCCCCTCCATGTTCCGCCACACCCCACTTTTTGACAAAAATGGGCATTTGTCCCGTTTGCTCTTGCCAACTGATCAAGATGGCAAGAACAAATGGGACAAGTGCCCACTGTGGCCAAAAAAGTCAGGACGGCCGGGACAGGGCTTAAAAAAGAGACCTTCCCAGCCAAAACAGGACGTATGGTCATATTAAGCCCAGACAGGATGAGCGCAGTTAGCTGGCAGCCAACACAGCTGCAGCGGTAATGCACTGCAGCCAGCAGGGATGGGGTGACCACAGGCAAGGGAAGCCTGTGTGTGAAGGGGGAACCAAAGACAATGGCATCACAACCAGTTCAGCCAATCGGGCTGAGATATCCAGCTCCCAGGAGGAAGCTCTGACCAGCATGTGGACTAAAAGGATAGGCCCCTGAACATGATGTGGAGACCAGGACCTGGCCTCTGTATACTTGTGCCAAATGCAAGTGTAATCCACTCATCAGTGTGTGTTACAAGTCCCCCTCTGTGCCCAGTCTGCAGAGGATATGAATCCGCTACAGCACCACTTAGAGAGCCCTGGCTGACCTGCTGAAGCTGTAGTAACTCATGCTTTTAGGTCTGAAGGTCCACAGGCCAATTCCCAGTGTGTTTGCCAAGCTGGCAGTACCATATAACCATTATCTGCTACCCCAAAGAGAAGAAGGTGTTCCTAATCTGGGGCTAAAAGAGACTGAGGCTGGAAGAGCAATTTAGTTGCTGGCGAAGCTCCTTTGTTACCTGTCTGGGATTTTGTGCTTAGTATATAGTGTATAATTGCTGTGGTTAATTAACCACATGTGAGTCTTGTTAATTGTTCCTTTTAATTACCCTCGGATTCTGTCCATGCACTAAGTGGCTGATAAAGATATTGGAATATTTCTATGATTGCAGTTATTGCTAGGTAAATTCCTAGCTGCTGAAAGGTTTCTCTATGCCAAGACAAAGGAGTAGGAATTTAGGAATAGTAGGAACCAGTTGCAAGTTTTATAAATACTATAACAAAGACCAAAGCAAAAACAAATACAATTTACTTGTGTCTCTGTTCATCTTACAGTGCTTTATGTTCACACGATCCATCCTGTATCCACATACTCCTTGCACACATTCAGTGCTCTTGATTTATGTGCACCTGTCTCCTCATATGTGAATTGGCTTTAGTTCAGACCAGACATCTGCAATGATTAATCTCGTACATTGCACATATAGTAGTTTGGGTTTGTTAAAAAATGCTCATTTATTATATTTTGAAAACTTATTTAACTTTTCTCACCAAACTGAGGGAAGCACCATATTTTATAACATATCTGTACACAGATACACAGATTTAAGAAGATTTGGGAGCTGAGTTACAGCTCCCAAATCTTCTTAAATTGATCCAGACCACCTCTAAGATAGCAGGTTACACACTGCAAATGGAATGCATAACTTGACCGTGAACTGCTGCATATTTTGTACTTCATATTTACATTTTTCCAAATGGGTGGGGGGGGGGGTGTAGCGGGAGCCATTGTCTTCCAGATAAAGACACTTTCTGCTTTTGCTGGATGAGATAAATCTGTATATCCTTGGACTCTCTGCTGAGATTGGCAACAAGTTTACACCAGGCCACCAATTCATGTCACACAGGTTCCATCAGCTGGCAATGACATCGTCAGATCAGTACCATACTGCTGGAATTTTAGTCACTAGGTGACACAGAGTTCCCTGGGGGCCATCTTGATTTGTAGAGATACAGTCCTGTAACTACTATTTTAGCAAATGGCAATTCAGATAATTAGATCCCTAAGTGAGATTTGGAGCTGGAGTGCTAGCAGTTATCCAAGCATTAAGAACGCATGGCACTATGGCCAAAGAGTCTAGGGGCTAAATTCACTCTAGTCACTCACTTAAGTGAGTGCGTAGACCTTGGGTGAGTGTGAACCCTCTGCACAGGGGAAAATTTCATCCTGCTAATGTAAGTGGGTTCAACTAAAGTCTATGGAGCTGTCCTTGCATACTCCAGTAGTGAATTTGGCCATAAAAACTCTCGTTATAGATCAGCCTCAGAACCAAATTCCCCAAACTTTGGTAAGGTGTGGATCCAGATTTGAACATTATAGCTCAGCTCTAGGTCCCTGACCTCAGAATCTGAAAAAATTTGGATCCTCCTCTGAACTTTCTGGCCTGCACCCACCTCCAATTAGCTGCATGAAAATAGTATATAAGAACTATCTTCTGAATCCCACAGTGTGTTTCAAAACATAAAAAGCACATAAAGTTCTATTTGCCACTTGCATGTAGTTCCCTTTCTTATGACTAAACAATCCATCCAACTCACACCTAAAAAGTTTTATTGGGCTCAGCCTATAGCATGTGCAAACATTACAGAAACCCAGTGATCACTGACCCCTTCCCCACTCCTGCCAACATTTTGGTTTGGATTAAAACAACAAAAAAGGCAATGTTAGTTTCTTGGACCACCACAATATGTTTTAAGAAGGCTTTATGCCCATGGGGCTCAGTATTAGATTCCAGCAGGTTACTTCATTAAACGAGCATATCAAATTTGATTGGGAATTCTCATCAGCTTTCTGTTCCGTTTAATTTTATTTTTATACAGATGAAGAAATTACTGTTACACCCATACCCACTGACAAGCCAACTACATTACTTCACATCTACTTTATAACCACATATAATTACATAACCTCTTGGTTTATTTTCTCCCAGAACTCATGGCTCCTCATAGAATCTATTCTGTCTGATCTAAGAGGCAGATTTTGGCCTAAAAACTGGTTTTCAAGACAGTTACATGGTTTGGAGTTTTATTCCTATATTGAATATTCTGTTTATTAACCACATTTTGATTCAAGCACTGTAGGACGAGTGTCTCTGATCAAGTCTGGGTAAGCTGTATTAGTAAAGGGAAAAGACAAGCCCAACACACAGAAATATTCTGCACAAATAGTCTACCTTTAATTATGCATAGCTGTTTGATTACATTTCTTTATGATGGGGCAGTTCTCATTTTTCAACCCCACATCATAAAATCTTTTCTCAGGACATTCTGTTCTATTTTGTTTCTTTCTAATTATACCCACCATAATTATTTTTCTAACTAAAAATCCCCATCAACCCTCCCCCATGAAACATTCTTCACTTGTAGAAATAGAGAAACCAGGACTTCAAAGTGTTTTGACAAACAGGTGCTCTGTAAGAATGTGTAAGGATTACTTTTGGTAAGAATGTGATTGGAAAGTCCTATCATTGGCACTTTTACATCAAAAGCAGCATCTTTCAGCAGACCTTCATATAAATGGAAATTAAAGGCCTAATAATTTTACATTACTGCAGTTTTATGCCAGTGTAACACCACTGAAATTAATGAAGATCAACCAGTGTAAAACTAGACTAACCCTGGTGAACTGGGCCCTAAGATTATTTTAATGTTCATTCCAAACCTAATTGTTTAAGAAGATATTGACAGTCCTCGGGGTCCTTTTGTTGTTATTAGCAAAATATGCTAAATAACCAGGTACAAACAGATGGGTCTTTTCTTCAGCACCAAGGCATGCATAGTATTTCTTGGATAGCCTCTTAACTCCCACTGAAATCAACAGGAATTGCACTTGCTTTGCACTCCTTGCGATCAGCTTCTATGTTTGAAAACACTTTTTAATATACAGTATTAATAAATTCATCTTAAAACATTGTGGTCTAGCCCTGTGACCATCCCTCATTTGAGTTACGTTTACTCATGTGACTAAGGCTACTGATGGTCCAGGGAGTAAAAGTTGTGGTATTGGGCCCCTTGATTCTTAATTGCTCAGATGACGTGACTGTAAATTGCAGAATGGGGTGGGAAAGACTCTTCTCATAACAAACTGTGGAATCAAATTACTTGTCGAGAGAAATAGAACCATGTAACTATTTCTCTGCTATGAACAAACCACTATAAACACAGTGGTTTGCAAGTAGAGTATAACACACACACTTAGCCAACACATGACAGAACAAAGAGCAGGCAGGATTGTGACCTCTTATGAGGCTGTGTGGGAAAACTGCACGAGACAAGAGCTCACAGTGACTATGTAGCTCATCAATGTCAATACTGTACAATTTCAATGAGTTCTATCTCGAGGTCTGAGCTGGGCAAGAGCTTTTGTTATGTGGATCAAGAACTGGACTCAGATCACCCACTCACTTCACCTAGCACAACTGAACAGACAGAAGTCAAAATTACTTTGTCACCACCAGGTTGACCTGGTCTGGATTCAAACCCCAGATCTAGCAGCGAAAGCCCGCCACGCAATTGGTAAGAGACTGAAGGCAGTCTCTGTAGAGAGGTTCTAGACTGATTATGCGTGGTGCAGATCAGGGTCTGGCACCAGCGATGAGGAGGTGTAACAGAGGTTTACAATACCACTGCCTATGTTGTAACTATGAATACAAAAGACTTTACTCTCCATGACTGTCAATCCAGAACACCTTTTGCTGGCACTATATTCACCTGGAACAATTTTCTGTCAATCAATATGCCTGTATTTATCCTGCAATGAAAGGGAAAAAAGCACTGCATGGATTATGTAATCTTTGCACTAAAACAGAGCAAAGAAGTGATCCATCCATACAGAGAACAGTTTTTGTTAGATTCAGGCCCCAGAATACAATCTGAAGAGCAAGTATGCAAAAATTACTTCCCACATTAGGCTGAGACATACAGTACTGAACTGAGGGATTTCTTATGTCAGAAGAAGACTGCCATACGAATACGACATAAGCATATAATTGAAATAATTTATTTACCACTAGAGCACCACAAAAACAGACATACACTGTGTTAAAATACAAGGTAATGGGTCATCAAAATACAACACAGCTGTTCTTATGTTCCTTCTTTTTTTTTTTTTAAACCATGCTGTCCATACAACTGTATTGCTGCTAAACACACAAAAAATGCTGTCCTAACCCAACCAGCCAAGTGCTGAGATGTGTTCCTCAGCCGCACCCCTTCCCTTTGAGTCTGATCCTGTGAGGTCCTGAGTATCTCCTGCCCAGTGCTGAGTATCCTTAATTCCTCACTATCTTCACTGCAAGCTGAGAAGATCAACACCTCACAGAGGGGCCCCATAGTATGCGCCTCTGCGCCTCTTTATTTCCACTTACACCTCTTTCTAAGGCTTTACGCTGAACTTAAATGGTGCCAGGGCCTCCCTCTCCACAGGGGTGAGTTTCACCCCAAAGGAGCTCTGTCTGCCCTTTGTAGGATCAGGCCCAATATCCTTATTCACTAACGGGAACTATATGTCTAAAAATAAACCAAAAAAGAAAAGATTTAGGAGCTGTAAAATAGAACATTTCAAATACTATCAGTGCATTTCTGAGGAAAAGATACAAAACAAAACTTCATTCAATTTGGGGGAAATGACCTAATGCAATTATAAGGCATTATTCTCAGATTTTTTAAAACATACCCATCTCCCTGGCCCAAACTTTTGCCTGCATCCAGCACATAGTGAGTGTAGTTGTACACTAATAGCATCTCAGATCCCGCTATTTCAAATCATCAAGCTTCAATACCAGGTTTTTGCCACATTTCAATTGTGAATGGCAAGTTGGGTTTTTTTAAAATTGTCCAACCCTTGTCCCCTCCTCCCCACCCATAGAATTCAGATATTGAAGCTAATAAAACAGATGAGGGCTAAATGCTGCAAACGCCAGCAGTCACGGTGCTTTCTACCTCAAAGAGTTTTGTTTATTTCCACGGGTCTCTTCGGGATAGTAAACACGGCACCTGCAAGTGTTTGTAGGATTGGACCCTTCATTTGTTAATTTCAATTTGCTAAATAAATAATAATAAGAGAAGAACCACACACACATACAAACCCTCATATACCTCCTCTGCACTGAGACAATAGGCAGGGTCAGATTATTCACAGGGCTACATTTTGATCTCGGCAATGAGCGCAGGCTCCCAGTGAAGTTAATGGGAACTGTCTGTGCAAATCAAAGGAGCAGAATCCAGACCTTGAGCCTGATTCTCCACTATATTACTTCAGTTTTACAGCAGTGTTGCTCGGCTAAAGTCAATGGAGTTACACTATCCTAAATTCAAGTTAATACAGTGAAGGATCAGGCCCCTAATGTTTTGTTTTAAAGCTTCAGGGGTAAAATCTCAGCCCCATTTCAGTCAATAGCAAAACTCCCATCAACTTAAATGGAGCCAGGATCTCACCCTAGGTCCTGTTCCTGTATTGTATTTGAGGGAATGTGCCCTTTACATCCAGTTGTCATATTTCCTTGCACAGTCTTCAAGCTTTGCCATTCAGAACAATTTATAATGTAAAATCAATTGAACTGTTCCTTTTCATGTTTTTACACCTCTTGGTTCTAGGTTAGGGATCTGTTGCTATTCATTTTTTTTAAACAACGTGTACGATGTAGATCTTTTTTTACTCTCTCTAGAGTACTCTGCAGATTGTTAGGGCCCAAAGGAGTTTCCTAGGAGACTTATGTTCCTTTTTTTTAGAAAGAGGAAAAAGAAAAGGTGTTATCTGAAGAAAAAAAAAAAAAGATTAAAACAAAGACACAGAGCCCGATCCTCCAAATCCTTCCACATGCAAACACTCTCACTAGGCCTCATCTGCTGCCACAGAAGTCAGTGGCAAAACTTCTGCTGACCTCTGTGGGAGAAGGATCACTCCCATAGACTAACTGCAGGTGAAAAATCATTGCTGTGACAAAGGCCAACACAAGGCCTCTAAACTGATTAAGTCCCACTCAAGCCTTGTTTTTAGGGCTTCAGTGATGCATGTGCTTTGTCTTGGCCCTCTGCACAGTAGTGAATTTCACTGTGTGTAAGGGTTTGTAGGGTTGGCCCTAGCCTCATATCACTTAGGCTGTAAAATCTTTTCTTGAAAGTCTTGCTCCTTTATCCATCCGTTTGACTGTCTTTAGCCGAGAAAATGAAACAAAACTGGGTTTAAAACGCTGAGTCGCGTTGCGATTCACTGCTACAAACGTGGATGAACTAGGATGTGGGGGAGGGGAGGAGGAGACCATTTTAATCCATCCTTTTTGTAAAACAAAAAACAAATGGAGTCAGGTAGCTTATGTCATAATGATGAACAATATACAAAGCATATGTATAGCAAATTATTATAAAACATGTATTTGTAGTGCAAGTCAAAATATAGGGACTCTACTCATACTGGCCAGCTAGAGGGAAACACATGACTGAGTGATCAAAAAGAGCCCCAAATTCAAATTCAAACTCATGAGAGTTGACAGTATTACAAAATACAAAAATATGGTGAAAATTTACACATTACACATAAAGTACTTAATTTTTTTAATAGTTTACAATAGAGATCTACAGATATGTTTCCAATTAAGCTGGCTTTTACTACCCACCTATTGTAATACTATAGGTATGGTTACATATACCAAAAGAACAAAACATCCCATAGCATAGCTATACAGCAACATATTAAGGTCTGAAGATTAGACCAGTACATGTTAAATATTTCACTGGTTTACTAAACTGACATTTTAATCATTTACAGTAAAAAAAAAATCTTATAGACTTGTCTTTGAGACTGAAACAGAGCGTCCTTTATTAGTAAGTTTTTCAGTATTTAAAACAAGGGTTTGAGACTTTAAAAGAAGCCTCCCTAGGCTGCTGGCATGTAAAATAAGGCATTTTTAAGGCAGATTTTCTCAATAATGTAATAACTGACTTCTGTTTTAATTGAACTAAACTAACCATTATTTTCAGGATCGTTTGAGCTTGAGTTCCCCTAAGCATTCAACATATTTCTGGCAGTTTATTTGGTCTCCACTTTGTCCACATTTGTTTCTTTTTTTCCAATGGCGAAGAAATGTTCATGTGATAGTTTTTACATACAAATAAATAATGCACTGTTAACACTAAAACTAAAAAGAATGGGTAGGATGTCTATCGCATAACAATACAGAGAGATCAAGTAAGGCATGGGACAGATACAGCAACTCCACTTAATGGGATTTTCCTGTTTTTTCCTTTCACATAGTAACACTAACACATTCTTCCAGTGTTTATTTTTTAAAAGGTGTGGTTCTTTTTGTTTTTGTTGTTGTTTTTGGTTTTTGTTTGCTTCTTGTCTATCTCACTAACTGAGTAGGTGAAGTGTAGGATAAAGGCCTTCAATGTTTTGTTTCAGATGCCAGTTTTAAAAAAAACAAAACACACAAACTTTCAAACAGTTCGGACTAGTACCGCTTTTCTTCTTCTTTTTAGGTTTTTTTTTTATTATTTTTGTATTTTTTAACACTGATGAACTTAGATTTTCTTTTTTCTTTCTTAATCTCTTTTTCTTTCTTCCTTGGTTATTTTTACATATTTGTTTATTGCTGTTTCAGGGATATCTTTAGCTGCATTTGCAAGATTTTACGATCATGTTGGAAAGTTGTTCAATTTTGGGTGTTTTGCCAATGTAGTACAGGATGGTGAGGGGTTCTAAATCCTGGGACACACAGCACGGAGAGGCAGATGCTTCTGGATTTATGGTGTTATACAAACTGAGTACCTTGAAGAAGAAAGAAAAAAACTGGGATGAAAACATTTATCACTGTGTCCACAAATCAATGCCTACCTCCATCTCTAGCATCACTTGCTCCTATAGACTTTGAGCCAAAGTCCAGTGAAGTCAGTGGAAAGGCTCCCATTGACTTCTATACTCTTTGGATTAGGCCTATAGCCCTGGTCACACTTTACACTTTAACAATACATCTCATCCCATTTGTCTTCCTTGCCAAATACAACTTCATGCCTTCTACATCACTCACCCTGTGCCTATCATCAACAGATGCCAGTATACAGCAAGACAGCCTTTCCTGCTACAACAGACTTCTAAAAAACTGTTCCATAGCACTTTCCATCTAGAAATATCATTCCAAACTCTGTTCAGTTTTGTACTGTGTTGTGCCAGCTTGTAAACCGTCAGGGGTATGTATGGCTTCTGGCACAGATAATTCACTGTACAACACTGTGTGTGACTGCAGGCTTCACAAATTATAACGGATAACACATTTGGTGCTGATGTTCAGCATTCTTTTGCTTTGAGGCTCTCTTATACCCTTGAGGTGCTGTCCCGTTTATTTAGATTGTTAGCTTTTTGGGACAGAGGCCTTGTCCTCTTACTTGGCTGCAAAACACTAGGCAATAAAATGATATAAGTAAATCATAATGTGTGTGCAAAACTTCCATTAATGGTAAATAAGCTTAGTCAGAGTTGAACGGAAAGGTTTTTTATCTGCCAAGAACTGAGTTGAGTTCACGCTCTACAATGTTTTAAAGTGACAGTGATACACAGTAATCAATTGCTGGAGGAGAAAGGCACAACACTAAACTTAGGTCTTGGCAGGTGAGTAAGAGAGGAAATTCTTTTAAAACTATTTTATTTGCACATACATTGACCTGATTTGTGCACAGATATGGGGGCTCGAGGGCACAATGGACTTATGGGTATTTTTCTAAGGCGACTACCTTGGAAATTCAGCCCTTTAAATCCAGATGTATTAGATGTACATTACATTCTGTTAACGGGGTAGGCACTGAAAGAGCCATATTTACGCTTTCAGATTTTAGTTGACTGTTAACTGATGTTGGTTTTGCAAGTGCATCAAAGGGAGAAGTGAACCCTTCATTGAGTTAGGCATCGCTTGGTTTTTCTCCCATGCTGCTATGTCCATTATTGCTGCTATGGATTAACTGTGACTTTGATCGCAAAACTCTTGCCTGGAACCAACTACGGCCAAGTTAGCCGCTTTCATGCCATAGGAGATGCACATGCAGAATGGTTTTCTCTAAGGGAAGTATGTAGGTTACCCACTGATGATACACAGGTATTTCCGAGGATGCCATTAATGTGTTAGTTAAACACTAAGTGACCTTTCCCCAGAGCTTCAGCACAGGGTTCGCAGCTGAGACAGAAGTCCCGTTCAGTGCAGCAACACTAACTACTTTATTAAGCAACCTCTGCCTTGTTGGGTACCTGTCCAAACCACATATTTGTGACCATGACAGTTATTCTTCCTTAAAAAACAAGTGCTGCTCCAAACTTTGCATACTACTGCTGTGTATCAGAGGGAATTTAGACTCCTCTCTTGCATCTGAGCCTGCTGACCCCACTGGACTACACTGATGCAGCCAGCCAGCCACATATATGCAGTGCATTGTTTATATTCAATATCAACACAGGCCTGGACTATAAGATTTTCTCATACTAGAGAAAACAAGATTACTGTTCAGTGTACTGAAATCCAATTGCTTGCTAATGCTAATCTCATATTTTAAAGAAGGCTTGAGGAATGGGAGCCATCATTCTTGGTTTGAATCCAGCTGCAGATTCCATGGCACAATGCTGAAGAGTCACTCATCTGGAGACAAGTTTAACTTTTCACATTTACTGAATCTTAACAGTAGACCAAAAGCTAGGGAATAAATCACATCTATTCAGTTTTTAGGAAACTTGTGAAAGGTGGCAGATCAACAGTGGTAACCGAATCCCTCCAGTTATCCAAACAATAGCTAAGGTCCAACCAGTGGCAGCGAACGCTTCCCCATGCGGATACCATGCTTTTGCAACTTTGTTGGTGGAAGAAAGGGAATCCTTAGTGGGAGCTCCATTTTCTCAGGTAGTCTAGCAAAACTAGAACATGTTAACCTCCAGGAGACAGCAAGGCAAGGCCCAGCTTGTCAGCTGGGCCAGTGGTGAAACTCAGGCACTCTCTCCTTGATGTTTATAACATGTGTGATGTATCCATATGTCACAGTGATGGGCTCATTATTAAGATGAAATTCACTCCTTTTGCAGAGGGCCAGCAAAAGGTCACATAAGTCCCACTTAATCTCTAAATGGAGGCCTTGTACTGGTCCCCTCTACAGGGCTGAATTTCACCCTAAGAAAATCATTAAAATAATACATGTTTTGCACTATGAAAGCTTTTGGCATTTGGGGGCAAGGATGATATAATTCAACCCAAGATTTTTACATAGATGTTCTAATACAAGTCACATGAATCAAAGTTCTCAAAAGCTAAGACTTACTCTGCTGTGCTGAGTATCTGAGCTCCATAAATATGGACAGGCTCCTGCACAAAAATTAGCATGATACCCTTTAGGTTCATGAATCCATTTCCAGCCAAGATCCCTCTTGAAGTCAATATAAAGTTGACGCAGGCAACAATTATCCTGCACATTTCTGGAAATAAAAATACAGACAAATGCATTGGTCAGAACCACAATGTGTGTGTATGTGTGTGTGTGTGGGGGGGTGAATCCATTTAATTGCTTTCTGCATAATGCTTTACAGGTGAGCTCAACCCTGACTCTCATACTAATTCACACTGTAAGATTCCATACAGTGCCCAAGCAATGATTTCAATTCCAAGTACTAAGGACCAAATCTCCGGTCTCACTGAAGTTAGACCCATAGATGCCTCACTCCTGATGTTAAGATACAGTTTGACAGGTTATCCCATGTACAGGGGAAGCACTAATCAGTCACTAGTCTACCAATGTTGAAGCAGAGGCATATATTTGAGAAACTAATCTATAGTTGTCTCCTGTGTGGAAACAACAGTGCCTGGGAGACTTAAGATTTTGTGGCTCTGCAATGGGGAAACGTGCAGGGCGACTGACCAACCCCTATGGAATTATGTGACTCAGCTGTAATTCTTTAAACCATGGCATACTGGCAGAAGCTACACTCCTGGGATTCAAGAAGAAAAAGAAACAATTACTTAGAAACCAATAGTAGCTCAGAGTATACTGGAATGCAATGCGTAGCCACAATTATTTTTGCTCACATATACAACTGTTTGCCAGATTTAAGTTAGGAAGGACTGTTTCCCCCAGCTCGTACAGGTACAGACTCTGCCAGGGTGAACTTCCTCTGAGGAGGTCAGCGTCCTCATATGAACTATTTCCCGTGATTACATGACTGGTGTGGTTGGGGACTAGTACTGGTGGATCTTGATTTCCTGTTTTCTAAAGGTCATGAGCACTCTCAAGTCTCATTAACTTCTATGGGAATTGCAGGTGATCATCTCCTGTTAGGTTCAGATCCCATATGAACATGTCGGTTTTACTACAGACTGACCTAACTTGTCTGAGAGTTCTATGTTAACACTCAATAAAAAGAAATTTATCAGATCATGTTAGAAACAACCCAAGTTACACCTTTAGGCATGTAGGAGTAAATATAAGTAAACTGACTTTATACATATACTTACCTAAAACAATAGGCAGCATCTAAAGCACGCTTCTTCCGCCGACTGGGCTGTTGCGACTCAAGTCTGTAGGAGGGTAATAACATTAGCAGAAGATGTGGGGTCTTCCCACTGTATTTTTTCCTACTGGACCTGAAAGCTTTCCCATCACCACTGGAATATATGTAGGAGTCATCAATACCTTCAAAAAATACATTTTGGTGATAAACATTGTGTTGCTTTTTCTTCACAAATTATATAAACCATCTCTTTAAAAAAAATCTGTCTCTTAGAAAACCGGTGGTGAGGACATCAGCTAGGTGTGTCATGGGGGCAGGGAATCACAACCTGAGATCTCTGCATTAAGGTATATATAGCATCATATACCCTCATGTTTGACATATTGGCCTTCCCCCAATTTTAGTCTATCTAAATGGCTTTTTGAAGGCAATTAATAGATCTATCAAAATTAATGATGAAATAGACTGATTGGATCACCTACCCATGTGGGAAAGTCCAGTTTCTAGTCTACTAGTCTACGCTAGTTTTAAATGACCCGCATTTGCCACTTTGTGTGAGAGACCAATCCAATGGAATCTCACTTTTTTCAGATTTATAGCTTTTAAGGCCAGAAAGCATCATTAGATCATCTCTTGACATTTCACCTACACTTTTCTTTGCTTAATTTCATTTCATTATTCCTATTTTACCCCATTATGCCATCTGAGCAATTCCTCTTCCTTCTTCATATCTACATCTTTCAAATGCTTGTACACTGTTCTCCAATCTTCCATATTACTAACCAGTACATATTATTTTGTCCTGCTAATCTTTCTTCATAAATCAATCCTTCCAGCCCCTTAATCTGGTACATACATGGCAGTGGGGACTTTAAAATAATTTTACTGGAACTAGAGATCACTGATATTGGGATTAATTAAATTTTTTTGGAAGCCATTGACAATGATCTTAGATCACTACTAGTCTTATTCAGTAGGACAAAGGACTTCAACAGATACAACATTGTAGGTCATGTATACAAATTTGGCACATACTGTATAGTTCTTCCCCAAATGATCTATGCTACAGTTAAGAGTTAATGCATATTGAAATGTTACAGCAGAGATATAACCAAGTGAAAACACCCAGGTGCAACTGGAGCCATTAGCATCCCCCAAAGATTTGGGAGTCCATTTGCAGGTACTCACTAACAGCGGGGCCTGATATGATTTTACATCAGCCGCAAAACAATTACCCTTCCAAAAATGGTATCTTGTGATCGGCCAAACAGTGTCTGGCACCAGGACATTCTTCATGTTACGTGAATGGCTCTTCTGCCCTCCAAATTCAAAATGACATTACTCATTTGTTTGGGGAAATGGAAAGCAAAACACCTGACTACTGCCTTGTCTATACTAGAGAAATTTACCATGTTAGGAACTGCTTAGTCCCTCTTGCACACTTGTAAAACACATCCTGTTCACAGACAAAAGTGCTGCAAACAGTTTGCATGTGCTCTAAACACTGTCTGGATTAGACCTGCCTACACCAGTGCTAATCAATGGTTTAGTCTGCACTGTTGTGGCCCTGCACCATTTTAGTGCCAGCGTGGACAGCAATAAAATAGTTCAGACTGAAATATTGTGTCGGCTCAGTTATGTGCACCAGTGCACTGGTGACTTCAAAATCTCCCAGAATCCACTGTTTTGGGAGCTGTGCCTTGAATTGTGAGATAGATACTGATAGGGCATTGAAGCTAAACTGGTTTGGAACAGGCTAGCGTGGATGCACTGAACCATTTGTGCTTATGGCAGTGCAATCTCCTTGATTCAGTTGTGGAACAGTTACATTTTATAGTGTTGACATGGCTTTACCCATGTGTCCTCAATCATCCCATTCACTCCCACCCCCCAACAAAGAGTCACAGCTCTCTAGTTCATCATCCTCAGGCCCCCAAATCAGTTGTATTTTATATTTTAAAGAGACCATATAAAGTTTGTTATTTCTATCTTTTAATCAGCAAACATCACTGCCCTTCGTACACCCTACCTTCCCCCCCCCCCCACCGTTTTTTGTTGTTGTTTTGTTACCTGCAAATCTTGCTTCTAGCTCTTCACTTTTATTTGGGATAATATAATTATTTGAAGGCACGAAGGTGCAGCATGGACAATGTAAACTTATCTTAAATCCAAAGTTCCTCTCTGCAAAACATGAAAGTGGGGGGATCATTTTTACATTTGCAGTGACCCTGAAATAATTCAGGTTATGGAGGAGGAGTTGGGGTGGGAAGGCAAGAGAGAAGAGCACTACTCATCACCTTTGTGATGGAGCCATTCGTGTACAGCTTCAGTGACATCAAAAGACAGCCATTCCCCTTCAGCTCTTGTTTTAACTACCTTGCTATCAATGTAGCGCTGTCCTGGTGAAGGTAGTTCTTTGGATTTAACAACCTGAAAGAAACAGTGAACAAGTCAAGACTGTCTGTAGATTACAGTTTTTCAGACTTATCAAAATGGACACTCTGTAAGAGCTTCTAATAACAGAGTGGTATGCTAATAAATAATGTTACAGAAATCTACACATACACACGGTAGATAGACATTCAGGCATTTTGACACAAAAATGCATACTAAGCCGTGATGCAGGATAAGGCTTGATCAATGGGAGACTTGCTGTTGACTTCAGAGAGCACAAGATCAGGGACTAAGTCATCTGCATATTGTGGTAAAAGTGACATGAAAGATACTGGCAAATGAAGTCTTTTCCATCTATTATTCTGTTCCAGAACCAGTAGTGCATATGGTCCACCACCAGTTACTCTATAGTTCTGTGCAGTCATAGGGACACTGGAGTTGCCAAGTTGCAGTTCATAACTCTCCCTAGTGCAATAGATCTTACCTCTAATATACCTGATGCTTCAAAAAGGGGTGAGGAATCCCCATATTTGCACCTAGACTTACAAAGTATTTTCCTGGGTAGACATAGAGTAACCACTTAAATAATCAGCTTATATCCTGAAACAAAAGCACTGTCTTCCATGTAGTTCTCCAAGGGAAATCTGGAGAAATGACAGCAACAAAATGCTGCCCTGCACTACAATGCTGCAGAAGTGGTGGAGCAATGGGAATAAACTCCAACATTCAAGTTCGTGAGGCTAGTCCAACATTAGCCATAATATATATGTTGGGTAAATTAACACATGCACACCACAGGCTAAAAGAAAGCCTGTTTGTGCTTTGTACATTGATGATACTGTTATATTGTTTAAGAACAGTTCATCTGAACATAAGTATTACCTTGTTAGAGTTACTAATGTGTAATAATACTCTGACTCAGGGTTACTGGCCACATGAATGCTCATTGTATTACAGACAACTGCAAGAAGATGTAGCTTACGCAGTTGTTTGTAGAGGATACAGCAAAATAAAGCAGTGTAAATCCTAGTTGAATATAGCCTTTTATTCTATTTAGTTTGTATTGTTTAGGATGCTTTTTTTAACCCAAATTTTCATTCCAACTTAGTTTGTATTTTATGCCAACAGGTTTATCACAACCTAGTACTGAGCACACACTTCATTAGCAAAACCCTATTTCTACCTCTATAAGATTCTGCAGCACCTTTCCAGATTCTCAAGTGCAACAAATTCTTCCCTTTATTTCCAAACAACTAAGCAATCACCGCACTGCATGCAATCACAGATTCCTTCCATATCTAGGAAGAAAAACTTGGACTTATGGCGTCTGTGAACTGCCCAGTTCCCCGCCATTACTACACTGATGCTTTTCTTTTTTTTTTATTCAGGAAGCTGGAACGTCATGCCATGTTAAGTACATTTTAATCAAGACCTAATGATAACATCAGTTTGCACCCATTGGTATGCCAGTTCATGGATTTTTTCCCCACAGTCTGAATCCATCTCTAAAATGAATGATAGACAGACATATTCATTTTTCCATCCTGTGTTCTCAACCCAAGTCAGTATTTTGTTGGTACATAATCAGCAAATGAGATGGTAAAATTCACCTGAAAATATCATGGACAACAGGAACGAAAATAGGCCATGTGATTGAAATAGGTTTTTCATCATGAAACAAAGGGAATTAGTCTAGTCTCAGATACTGCCCCAGATGCAGTATTTCTCCACTGACTTCATTGGAGCCTCTGCATGCCATGGATCAGAGAACTGTATTTGGATCTCTCCTCTCAGAAAGCAGCCCTGGATTTGTCTCTTGACAAGAACAACAGAATAGTAAGTTCTTACTCCAAGGAAGGAGCCTTTCTTCCTCCCACAGACTCCTACTGCAGGACTGGGAGAGAAGGGGTACACAAGATGCTATTGGTCCAATCCTACAAGCTGCTGAGTCCCTCCCAGAAATGGGTGAACTCCTTCAGTGGGCACTGCGGGCATTCGGCACCTTTCAGAACTGGAGCCAATTTTTTCACAATGCATTCTTCAAACTAAGTGTTCACAAAACTCTACAGCAAGCGACTGAAGGCAGCGAAAAGGTTCCCGTTCCTCACCTGTGCCTGAGGGGGCTGAGGGAATCAGTATTTACAGCTGCGAAAATCCAATGGCAGCACAGATAAAACTTTGGGTTCCCTTGGAATTATATTGGGTCACTTCAAGTGTTCCTAAGAAGACAACACAGCGGTCATGCTGCATGGATGGATGGATGGACGCATGCTTCTCAGGAGAGAGCTGAAGAGGACCCAGCACTTCTGCTCATCTCCGCCCTTCTATGCAGTCACACCTCACAGCAGGTTTGACTCTTCATATCATGATATGTCTCTAAAGTGCAAAACGTGCAAAAAGCCATTTGCTAATGCAAGTAGATTTGATATGGTTGGCCTGAGACAAGTTAAGAATCTTCAGGTGGGCCCTGAGAGAGTAGAGGGGACTGGCCAAGGGAGGGAACCAGTCCCCAAAGAGCATGTCTTCCTACCCCCTTTCTTCCCCTCTCCCCCATGACAGCCTGCTGGCAAGTGGAACACTATCTGTATTCACCAGGCATGAGAGACAGAGCGTATTTCACTCACCCTGCACATACGGTAGTGCATTGAAAGCCAGTCTTGCTATCAGAACTGAAAGTATTATGAGAAATGTGTAGAAACAGTAGAATGGGAATAATTCAGTGTGAAGGTTACGTGACCATCATTACATTATTGGATCGGGAGACTTATCTCCTCCTTCCATTCACAGCATCTGCAGGAAGAGCAGAAAGCTATGGCACCTCAGGCCAGGTTATTAATTCGCAAGCTAAGCAGTGCTCAGCTAACCTATGTTATCAGTATCGCTAGTTAAGCAGTCAGACTTGAGCAGTACTTGGATGGGAGGCCTCCAAGCACTATGGGTGCTGCTTTAAGTGATATTGGTGAATCAGCAGGAGTGTTTCTGTCTTCCCTCTAGGTTGAATCAGCACCCCCATATGGTGTTAGGAAGATACATAAAATCAGTGCCCTGACTGCTGCTGATCAAAAAAGACCCCATGACATTTTTTCCCCAAGGGGTAAGGGCACACTAGCCCCACTGTGCCAGCCAAATACCAGTATGGATCGTTACAATCTACTGACCAAAATTCCTCCTGCACTTTCAGTCAGATAAAGTATTCTTCACTTCCTTTCCTACACTGCAGCATAGTATTGTTGTGCACTGTGAAGCAGCCACCCAGTAGGAGACAAAGTGACTCCTCTTTCTAGATAGTGCTTGGGAATCCTTACAGGAAAAAGGTGTTCTATAAATGAACAGAGATTATAACACTCCACATCCTCTCTCCTATCTTACCCTGTTGTCCTTCTCTCATACTTTTTGCTGTGCACTTTATTTCTGGTCATACCCCACAATGGCAACAACCTTTCCACTTCCCATACACTAAGACCTGCCATCTCTATCACATACTCTTTAAAGCCCATTCCTTTTGGGAAGCTTTTCTTTCTATGCTGCTCTCCCCTCTGACAATGTTTCAGCACCTTCTCTGACCTGAAATATTGTCTTGTGACTTTCATGTGCATGAGTTAGATCAGGGGTGGGCAAACTTTTTGGCCTGAGGGCCACATCTGGGTGGGGAAATTGCTTGCAGGGCTCGGGAAGGGGGTTGGGGTGCAGGGGCAGAGTGCGGGAGCGGGTGTGGTGTGCAGGAAGGGGCTCAGGGCAAGGGGTTGGGGCAGAGGAGGGCATGAGGGGGCTCACAGAAGGGGTTAGGGTGCAGGAGGGGTGTGGAGTGCAGGACGGGGCTCAGGTCAGGGGTGCAGGACAGGTGTGGGGTGCAGAAGGGGCCTCGGGCAGGGGGTTGGGGTGTGGAGGAGTGCAGGATGCGGCAAGGGGCTCAGGGCAAGGAGTTGGGGGGGGGTGCAGGAGGGGTTCAGGCTCTGGCCTGGCACCGCTTACCTAGAGTGGCTCCGGGGCGGCAGCAGCAAGCACCAGGGCCAGGACAGGATCCCTGCCTGCCTGCCTTGGCCCCGCCACTCCGGGAAGCAGCTGGCACCACATCCCTGCGCGGCCCCGGGGGGGTGAGGAGGAGTGCAAAGGGCTCCACGTGTTTCCCTCGCCTGTGGGTACCTCCCCCAAAGCTCCCATTGGCCACGGTAACCCGTTCCTGGCCAATGGGAGCTTTGGGAGATGTACCCACAGGCAAGAGCAGTATGCGGAGCTCTCTGCCGCCCCACCCCCAGGGGCTGCAGGGACGTGGCCTATTCCCAGAGTGGCGCGACGAGGGGTCCAAAGCCCCGAGGGGCCGGATCTGGCCCACGGGCTGTAGTTTACCCACCCCTGAGTTAGACTATGAGTCTTTGGGGCAGGGACCCTGCCTGTTTAAATTATCTGCAAAGCACCATGTACTTCCACATACGAATGGAGGATAGAAGAAAATAGTGGAGTAAAAAAGGAAAGACATCAATGACTCTGGAGGTGCGGAGAGGGGCACTGAGGTAAAATCCCCACTGGATAAATCAATCACTTCACATGTCCCTCTAGAATCTCCTCTAATCCCTCCCTTTGACCAGGTACAAAGAGTCTGATCTTCATTTGGATCCCAACCTGGCTTTTTGTGCAATATCACCTGCGTGTGAAGGTGACAGATTCAACCACGTGCAGGCTTAGGGGGCAGAATTTACATGTACCAAACCCCATCGCACACATGTACCGGCGATATATGCACACAGGGATCAGTGCCAATGCTCAAAAGCATCCATGCACCGGTCTGTGTACACACGGCTTTAGCGGTGTATGAGCGAAGCCGCCTTTGAAAATCAGGCCCCAGCTAGGCAAAAGGCGAGTGAAAGTTGTGTGAAATACCTGCAGCTTATAAAGGTAAGTGTGTGAATGATCTTGTGTGTGTTTAAAGTGCTTTTGTGGTCTAGCTTCCACGTGGGCTCGCACAATCATAATTTTAAAAAGGGTTACTGCACAGTAGTACGGCATGCAAGTGCATATGGTCACGTGATGGAAAGATTACCCAGGGAAGACGACTGTATCCAGTAAAGTTCTGGATAATTACACATAGTATCACTTTTATTTGGCAGTAATGCTTTGACGTCTGAGAGCAATTTCTTGTTTTTTCCCTGCTCTCCTATTGCGTACGGTACCCCTCTGTAAAGGCAATGGCTGGGAGAAATGTCTTCGTTAATCTCGCCAAGATCCCCATTACTGTTGTATCTGAGCGCCTTGTAATTTGTAATGTATTTATCCTTAAGGGATGGGATTATTCTAGACCAGAGGTTCCCAGACTTGGGCCATTCCTTCACGGGCTCGTTTTCTATGGCACTGCTAAAAAAAATGGCACTGCTAAATATTCTGGACCAAGTTTCTTTTTACAAACTCATGAATTGAAGGCACCTTAACAAAACTCCCAGGTGTCTCTTGCCCTGTTGCCTATGCTTTATATCAGGTATGATCATGTACTATCATGGACCCTGTGAAAGAAACACACACACTGTAGTTCATTTGGAGAAGCTAATGAAGCAGTGTAGACAGAAACATGCGTAAGACCTCGTCTACCTGCAAATGTTTAATGAACCCTAACTCACGCTGATGAGCACTCGCAGGACTAGTCACAGGGATTTCAAAGGGGCTACTCACAGGAATAAATGCTCATGGATGCAAAAAAGGGTTCCACAGTCTCATAAACTCATAGCTATTAAGATCAGAAGGGACCATTATGATCATCTAGTCTGACCTCCTGCACAGTGCAGGCCACAGAATCTCACCCACCCACTCCTGTAACAAACCTCTAACCTATGTCTGAGCTGTTGAAGTCCTCCAATCGTGGTTTAAAGACTTCAAGGTGCACAGAATCCTCCAGCAAGTGACCCGTGCCCCATGCTACAGAGGAAGGCGAAAAACCCCCAGGGCCTCTTCCAATCTGCCCTGGAGGAAAATTCCTTCCCGATTCCAAATATGGCGATCAGCTGAACCCTGAGCATGTGGGCAAGATTCACCAGCCAGATACCCAGGAAAGAATTCTCTGTAGTAACTCAGATCCCACCCCATCACATCCCATCACAGGCCAGTGGGCCTATTTACCATGAATAGTTAAAGATCAATTAATTGCCAAAATCATGTTATCCCATCATACCATCTCCTCCTTTGCAGATTACAGTAGGGCATCTTTGCAGAATACACCCAAGGCACTGTAAACAAATGGGGCATTCACAATTATGCTGCTTATTGCCTACAAGACCCCAAAGTATTATATCTTATGCTGAAATTTTATAGTGGTGGTAGCATAAGGACCAAAAACCCCTCTCTCTGCCATTCCCCATTCTGTTCTTGCTCTCACCAAACATGCTGCTCTTTACTAATTCTATAAAGGGACTCACTATAAAGTTTGAACAGTTATGAATTAACCCTGAAGCTCAAAGGGGTGCATTCACTGCTTAGCAAGGAGGGACATATGTAGGCATCTCCCCATCCATTGTGAAGACAGTAGGCTTTTCTGAGACTGGAATTACGAAGAGTAGGGTCACTATATTCAATGATGAAGAGGGTTCAAATTTCATCACAGGTAGATGTTGGAGGAAACTACAAATGCATTTCTAGTACAGGATGTAGTCTCAGTTGCTGTTGCCACTCGTTCCGCTTTGTTTTTAATAGACACTACAGTGCCTTAGCTTTTAAAAAGACATTTAAAAAAAAAAAACTAGGAGAACAAGACAATTAGCTGAAATCATTAAAATCTTGGAAGATAAACCTGCTTAGTGCATGTATGAGTCTACTCACTCCCAAGAAAGTACTGCATTTTTTCAGTCAATAACCAGGCAAAACATATCAGCTGCCAGTGTAAAAACTGAAGACAAGGATTGTCTTATTCTGTGTTTTATAAAGCACTGTGTACATTTACACTGCTATTTATACAATAATAAATAATAATGGAGAGTTTCTGAAACTAGTAGAAACACAGCTCTTTTTTCAAGATAGACCAGATCTTAAGATGGGGTAAAGCAGTGTGGCTCTGTTTCACTTCAGTGGAGTTATGCTGATTTCCACCAGCTGAGGATCTGAATGTCTAACTTTTTAAACAGTGCAAATACAGAAATGCTGTTTTAACCTTTTCATTGGCCTTTTCACACAACAAGTGGCGAAAACAGGGGATGAATGAATGCCTTCTAAAACAATAACAAAATAATAAAACAGCATATTCCCTTCCCCACACACAGAAAAAAGTAAGAATCCCACAGAGAGACAGATGGAACCTCTCTTCAAATAACTAGAAACTCTCTTCAAATAATTAGAAATTCTCTTCAAATAACTAGAACTCCAAAGCAACTTTCTTAGAGTAAATATAATTCAGCTGCAAACTAGAACCTGATCCTGCAAACACTCACTCATCTGAATAACTGTACATACATAGATAGCCCTATTAAATTCAGTTGGACTATTCAACTGCATAGTTATCCAGAGGCATAAGGGCTTCCAGAATCTGGTCTATAGTGTAATCCAGGTATGGTGGCTTGGCCAACAGCTGCTGGTACTCAGCTACTACATTAAAAAAATGAAAGAACAGAAAAAACTATAAACAAGTGTTCCAGGAACCTTGTAATTTATTACTAGGTAATTTTGGCTAATCCATCACCTCCTTAAAAAAAACCAACAAAAAACCCAACTGCGGTTTAGCAATGACTATATGCAAATGCAGACTGATACTGTGCTTTTGTACATCAATTAAAGCCTAGAAAACTCTGGTCACACATCAAAGGCCAAGCTTTAACAATAATGAGGGTATTTTATATCTGGGGCTGGGTATTACAGTCACTAAGTATTAGGAAAAATTTTGGGGAATTTACTCTTCCTTTAAAAAAATTGCTGAACAATTTTCAAAACACAAAAATCAAATGGCAACCTTAAAATAACTATCTTGTCTGCTATGTTAACACCTTAAATAGGGTTGCAACTATAATCAATTAAGATGGGTTTTAGCTCTTTTTTGAACTAGCAATGAGGGTATTCTCTTGAAAAAACCTGTCAATCTGTTTCCCCTCTCCTGATCTCCTCCTTCCAAATACTGTTGGCTCACTTATAAATTCCATCCTTTCATCCTCTCCTCTGCTGCTTCAGACATCTCAGACTGTTTTGTATGACAGCATCTCGGCAGACTCACTAATTCTTCCCTTACTCATCAGTCAATATCCTTTACTATATGGTCCTTTGTCAATAATGTAAATAACCTTCTTTCAACTATTTATCCCTTGTACTGTACAGCCCTAAACAATGACAAATTATGTACTGATATTGGTCAACAGAGGAGCATGAGAGATCAGATCACTGTGCATAATACCATGGCTGTAAATAGTCACTCAGGATAACTGCTTTTACAGTTTACACTGTGACCCCAGGTAAGATGCCAACAGTCACCAGATGCTATCTCATCCTGTACAATAAACGTGAAAAGGTTTCCAAGTTCTGACATATGCAGCTTTTGGTTCCTCTGAAGTGTGTGCCACTTGCTCTAGTGAGTAAGAGACTCATTCCCTGTCAGATCCCAGATTTCACTGATATTCTCAGACAGTCCTCTTTGACTTCACCCAGCTCTTTCTAAGGAGTAAGGTTGAGAAAACAACCTCCATGTTAGTCCTCAATTTCTCCTCACTCTACTGCCGAATTCAGGAACTGGGATCAAAATCTTGCACTCTAGCAAGAAAAATTTATATGTTTATTGCAAACCACTTTCATCTCTGATTGCTCTTCTCCTCTTCTTTAATGATTCTGTGTGAAAGTTCATGTGGTCAATTAGCTGTGAAAAGCTTTTGCAGCACATTTCACAAGATCCCCCCACTATCTGATAAAACTGATCGAAATGTATTTGCTTGTTTAGTGGTTCTCACCATCGGCACAAGAAATCAACCATTTATTTTCTATAAGATTTGCTGCATCAATTTTCAAGATTTTTCTGGAACAGGTTTTGCAAAATATTCAGAATCAGCATCTGCTCTCTGATCCATACAACCCTATGCAATATTATAGGCCTACAGGGGTCTATGGCCCTGATCCAAAACCTCACTTGAAGTCTATGAGGGTCTTTCCACTGACTTAGTGGGTGCTGGACAGGCTCTAACTGAGGGCAGAATCTGGTCCTTAGAAACTAACACATGAGGTGCAGAGTTCTTGCCAAAATCCAAAAGTACAAAGTACTTGCCAAAATGTTTTTTAAATCTATAGCGCTCTGATACATTTGCTTGGAACTTGCCAGACACGTTCTTCATGCAAGCTTCCAATAAAGAGAACATATTGCACACAGACCCAAATCCTGTTTATATCTACAGGCAATGCAGCTGCACTGAGCACAATAACTACCTAGCTACATCGGCCTGCTAGCTGCTTTGAAGGTATGGAGGAGGGATGGGGGAGTGTTAAAGCAGATCAAAAAGGAAGCTGACCACCAGTTCAGGTGGTCATCATGGACAGGTCTCTAAATGTGATGATACAGCACTGCATCATCTTGTGGCGATGGGATGGGCCATGCAGAAGTCATCCCTATCCTCCAAGGAAGGCCCTAGCCAGCCAAATGAACGTTATGCATGAGTGGGTACAATGTGTGGTGCTGGGGAGACATCCCTGGTTTTCCTCAACCTCTTTTCTACAAATGCATGTTTTATACTTAACCAGGAGGGAAGACTCTGCATTGTGTAAGCAACAAACAGGAAAGGATGACCGGGAATCCTTCTCCTGGAAGATTTTGAAATACTCAATGCAATTTCCTGCAGTTTAGAAGAAGATTTTAAGATAGCTCAGAAGCCAGATCAAAATGAAGCAAAACAAAAAAATCCTGTACATTTATCTAGCCATTTAACAGTAACTTGCCAGAGGCAAGTTATGTTTTATTAAAGTACCAACAACTAGGAGCCAAAGCCAACAAAGCGAGAATGGGTTTTCCACTCTCCTATCCCTACTCTCAGAGTTCTGTGCGATCATGTGCTCATCTCCCATCTAAAATTAGGTCTTTCCTGCTCCTCCTATAGTCATGTCCCCTGACATCTATAGCTCACATTCATGTACATTTTATTTCCATACTTTAGCACCATACTTACTATCCAATTTCAAATGTTTTGACTTACTACATCTCCCAAGATCCTGTCCGGCTCCATAAGTCACTCCTCTTTGTTCCTTTCCATCTCTTGGTTTGCCTTGTTTTCCTTAAACTCCAGTTTCCCCTTATGATTAACTTCCCTCCCATCCAAACCTTTACTCTGTCCCACTCCAGTTTTCTTTCAACTCTTCCTGCCAGGCACCTGCTCTTTCCACTGCAACTTCTTCAGATTTCCCTGCCTAGGGAGTTCTTATTTCATGGGAGAAGGGGATCTGTGTTCCTGCACACCAGCGAAAGAAGGGGCACCTTTCTCTCTTCTTTTAGCAGAGAAGGGGTCCCTGTGCTCTGCTTCACTCTTCCCTTATTTTTGCTCATGCCTGGGTCCCTTTTTACAAATTATTCTAGCTCCCAAGACAGAGCTGTGTGGCAGAAGCCCTTTCTCTGTAGAGTGGCAAAGGAGTCCTGTATGAATAATAATCAGAGCAAAGTGTCAGCTCCTTTTGCCAAGGGACCTCCACACTCTTGTCAGTGCCCAGAAGACATTGTAATACCATGGTGGTCATTCTTCTGACCCAGGATTTATTAAACTGTCTTTCTAACTCAGTCATCTCTGCTCCTTAATCAGCCAAAAGGATGACTTTCAACAGCTCAAGGTTCTTTATCACTCCTGAAATTCTGCCCAAAATGGAAGCTGAAGCTTCTCCCACCACCACACCCCCAGCTCCTGCTAGTTTGGGGGTAGGAACCCAGCCCAACCCTGTATCCTACAGGGTATTAACTGCTATATGCTATAAATACTAAATACTATACTGCACCCCTGTATTCAGTTGCTCTGACACTCTTTTGCTTTAATAAGGTATACTTGCCACTAACTGTAAATAATCTCTGTCAGTCAATGGTCTACATTTCCATGTGCAATGAAGTATAGCTGTGAATATGTAAAAAGAAAAGGAGTACTTGTGGCACCTTAGAGACTAACCAATTTATTTGAGCATGAGCTTTCGTGAGCTACAGCTCACTTCATCAGATGTATACCGTGGAAACTGCAGCAGACTTTATACATACACAGAGAATATGAAACAATACCTCCTCCCACCCCACTGTCCTGCTGGTAAGGACAGTGGGGTGGGAGGAGGTATTGTTTCATATTCTCTGTGTATATATAAAGTCTGCTGCAGTTTCCATGGTATACATCTGATGAAGTGAGCTGTAGCTCACGAAAGCTCATGCTCAAATAAATTGGTTAGTCTCTAAGGTGCCACAAGTACTCCTTTTCTTTTTGCGAATACAGACTAACACGGCTGTTACTCTGAAACCTGTGAATATGTATTCACCTGTGTGAATTTCTAATAGGATACAGATTGGTTCCCAGACCCTGTCCCCAACAGTTGCTGCAATCCAGCCAGGAGACAGCGACACTTCAGTCGGTGAGGCAAGTTTCCAAAAGCACAATATATAAAGTTTTTAAAAAATTAGACTCTGCCTAATCAACCGATATGCATTATTAGCCAGAGGTACTCTATATAAGGACTGGTGTGTGCTAGGCTTCGCACAACAAGTTGTATTTGGAACAAAAGGGAATTATAGTACAAACAGAAAACGGTTAGGCAGAAATAGACCCTGAGATACACTTTATACTGACCCGCCACGCCTCACCAATTCATTTTTTCCTTTTGCAGGGAACAAAACCGTTATGCCTACATATTCTACGAAGTTTACAGTTTCACAGCATACAGTGTATTTATAGTGAAGGCTAAATATCAGATTGCACGAGTATAATTTCTGGAAAATATCAAATAAATTGTGATAACTATCAAAATAAGCTGCTTTATATACAGTCCATCGCAAAACCAGCCAAGTGAAGTCAAATGCCTCAGGTGAGGTTTAGAATACAGATAGGTTGTCCCGGTTCAGATTCCCAAATCCAGTTTCTCTGACCAGCATTTCCGATAGCATGAAAAAAGCATTACTTAAGCAAGCCCATTGAATCAATTGGAATTCTCATTCAAAAGAGAAATGAGGCCCCCCAGTTCTGTTCTCAATTACAGTAGGGTTAATCTGGGGTTGCTCCACTGAAGTAAATGTAATTACTTCAAATTTACGTGAGTGTAACTTGGCCCAAGCTTTTAGTATCTCGTTCTAACTGTACTCCCTAACTGAAAACAAGACAAACCACTGTCTGAATTGTAAGTGTGGTATTTGGAACACTGGCTGTGGCTTACATTTAAATCTGACTTATAATGGGGTGATACATTCCATGGCCTCATCATTCTATACCTCAAAAGGGGGCCCTTAAAATATTTTAGGTAACTTTGTCTGAAGTGTAGACTCTATTGTTCAGCTCTTAGGGGCTTATCCAATGCCACTGGAGTCTTGGATTGGGCCCTGAGACACAAAGGGTAAAATGCTGCTCCCAGTTTCTTCAAATTCTTCATTGTAACCTGATGTCCCCCTTGGGCTCTACCCTGGTGCTGTGTGCTTATTTCAGCTTGACTATTTCTTCCTCTAATGTTTCATGTGGTGCATTCCTCTCTTCTACCAGCCTATCAGGTACCCATATATATAGCAGCCTTAGATAGCAGCCACAGTAAGACCAGCGTTTCAACTGCATGCTTCCCGATGCTTTATGATGTGTTACCAAAACATGGCGCCGGTTCCACGGGAAGTCATTTTAACATGTTATTGTTTGACAGTCTGTACCTAATAAAGCTACCTTAAAAACAATGCCTCTCAGAACAACTAGAGTGGATAGAGTCTGCCCTGCTGCGCTTTTCACTTCTCCAGCTTTGCTAAGATACCTATATATTTTTGGAATGCTTATTCATAAAAGTTGGGCCTTTTCAGAAGAGTGCACAGGCTTTATTCATAAATAGAGAAGCACCTTAATAAAAGAAAGATGTGCTGAAGTCTTCAAAGCAGACAAGAGCACTGATGAACAAAGACATTCCCATAACATCCGAGCTTTATCTGATCAACTTCTAATAAAGCCGGCATTTGGCATAAATCTTTAAAAACATAGCAAGGGCCACTGGAGAATGCTAGGACTTGTTTATTTAATCTTATTCCTCCTCCAAAAGTACTTTAGCCTCCTAATATTCTCTAAAGTCTTCATGTACATCCAAAAGTGCATCGCGTGAATGCTCTCAAGTTGATGGCTAGGGAGGGAGCAGGAAAGATCATTCTCTGGTGTTTGTGGCTGTGCTGTTTTATTTCTTTCCAGCTTCCCACTCTCCAGAGTGCTGATGTTCAGCAGCCACTGTGAACTGATTAAAGGGAGGGTTCAGGGAGGAAAACGGACAGAAATTATAGCTCTTTTGACAAGTTTAAATCTCTGTGGGTCCATCCACCTGTTACAGGCTTGCAAAGATAGTAACATCTGTGTAATACAGAAGAAATTTGGTTCCTGCTCCTGAGAGCCTTCCTTTGATGACAAGGATGAAATAGTTAGCACCTGTATAGCACGTCATATCTGCACAGGGCTTTTCACTGATCCTCAGAATGCCACTGTGTGGTAAGTAAGTGTTATTATTCCCCTTTGACAGATGGGGAAACAAAGTCAATCAGAGTTACTATAAGTGCATGTCTGGGACCAGCTTGTGGAGTCATGTCATTACCTCAAAAATAAGCTTTCATTTTAAGTTTTTAGCCATTGTGGCTGTAAAGAAAATCTTGAATATATGCCCCTGATGTAACCAATGCAGTCATGTCCGCCTGAGTCCACAGGGAGACAGAAACAATAGCTTTGAGAAGTGTAAATTCCCTGTGCATCTCAATGGGTGTTAACTCTGAGATCTATTATGTGACAGGAGGAGAGGATTGTAGAAGGCCTGGGCCAACCTCTCAAACAGCATACTCTGGCTACTGGAGTAAATATAAGGAGGCCTCCTTGCTGCCAACCCTGCCTCTCTGGGGGCGGGTAAGGGGTGGCAGAAGGGTCCCCTTAAGGGAAGAAAGGCCCTTGTTACTGCTGCTGGAGTAAGAATGGGGCTCCATGCCACTACCCCACCTCTCTGGGAAAGAAGACACTGGCACCATCACATCAAATAAAGGGCTGAGGACCTGGGTGATTTGTGTTTTGGTGCATCTAGGTCCTTGATTGCCTTAATAGAGTCCTGAAGTTAGTGCCTTTATTGGGCCTTAGCAAAAAGCAGTGCACTCATTTTCTGATGAGGCCTCAAAGGAATGGGTGAGTACTGTCAATAGAAGATCTTAGGGAAGCAAAGATGCTGGGTGAGTACTGTCAATAGAAGATCTTAGGGAAGCAAAGATGCTGCCTTCTATCTTTTTCAGCTTGAAGGGGTGGTTCTGTAAGGTGAGGGACCCAGGTACCTGGAGAACTAGCGGGAGAAGGCAAGGAAAGTTTATCTTTGTGATAGCTGTCACATGCTACTTTCCTAGTTTTAATCTTTCCCATCTTTATATTTTTGACTGCAACTGTTCCCAAGGTAAGACTATGACACTAACTCCAAATACTAGGACCCAGTCCTTCCATGCATGCTCCATTCACTTCTGTCTAACCAGGTCAGAAAGAACACCAAATGGTCCCAGCCCCGGTGCACACGCTCAAATCATAGCCTCTTTGACTATGAGGTGAAATCTGCTACATGGCAAAGTTAACCAGGTCTCTTTGTTTCTATGGAGCCCTCCACCCCTCATGTCATCCTTGCACATACCATACTGGGGAACACCTCCTTCCCCTTGAAGTGGCTCCAGCCCCTCCCAACCCCCCTGAATTCAGCTCCAAAGAGGTAGGTAGGGGACTCCCATGCACACTCATTCCTTGAAAGTGGTGGGCGTGGAAGTACTTTTTAAAACTAATGAATAGGATCTCATTAATGCAATGCAACTCTGACACACAATGCAAATACCCACCCCTGAACTCAGTGAGAGTGGGAAGCTAACAATCAAATTATATATCCCCCATGTGGTATGCAACACCACATTGTCCCTTCCAGGCTCACTAGTGCTGGCAGGCCTAGCACAAGCTGTCCCTCCACATATCCCACAGCAAAGCAGGAAGTGAGGGTTGTATTTATGCATGAAAGGGGAATATGGGATGTGCAGGCTGACTCTACTAGCAGCCCTGCTGCTCTTGTGTGAGACTCGCTGTCCATGCATGGGACTGTGTACCAGAAGCAGTGACAGGGGCTGGCTGTGAATGTCTCTGCAGACGGTAACTTTCTTTTATTATTCCTCTCTCCTTCCTGCCTCTATCAAACCAGAAGACTTAAGAACCTGCCTCAGCACTCCCTGCTTTACCTCCCATATGCAGGTTCTATTCAAGCTCTCCTCCATTCACAAGACATCTGTCCTTTTTTTTTTTATCCCCTTTTCCCCCCACCCCTTGATTTTCCCTTCCTCTCCAGTTCCAACTCTCCATGTTGGACAACAATTCATCTTTGAGCCAACTGAGGCACTTCAAAGAACTGGTCTTCTGAAGACCCTACCAAGTTCCCCTTCTTTTGCTGCCTCCTATTGGGCCTGCAGGTCTTGGAGTGGTCAGAAAGAGAATTTAGCAGTACTTAGAGATGGTGGTCCTCATGTAGGCAGAGCCACTAGTGAAGGTACCTTATAGCACAGATTTGCCATTACAGAGCTGGCTGAATGATTGGGGTCAACCCTTTTACTGAGAGCTGTATATAAGGATGTAAGATTGGTAACTAGGCCTCAGTGAAAAGGAAAATAAAAACCACAAGAGGAGGGAACTGGCGATAAGAATGTCCCAGAGTTTCAGGAGCCTTTAAGAAGTGAATCAAAGTGTCTCACTTCAATACTCAGTGGACAGGTGGCCATACGAACGCATCACTCCAGTAGGTGTGCTGCAGAGGAAACGTTGCAATTTCAGTTTATCACACTGGGGACCTAAAACTGTATTATAGTCCCAGGCCTGGTGTCTTTAATCAGTAAGTAAGAGCAAAATAATAAGCACAACCTATTCTTCTCATACAAGAACACACACAGCTAGCTGGCTTTAGCCTTCTGTTTCTTTGGGGAAGTCTGATTTGATTGCACTCCCATCTAAATTTACTACTGATATAAAACCTTCCCTCATTACCCCCTGCCCAAAACAAAAAAAGTAGGCAGCCCTCACCAATAACTGTATATATAAGGCCAAAGTAGTGCCTTTTCCCAGGTGTCCATACTTTACCTAGGGCACAAGCTTGCTCAATTCAAGCCCATACCCCCAATAATGAGCTTCAGCTGGCCCTCATTACCAGTCAGGTACTCAGTTAAGAAAAGGCACTTTTTTAACCCTCCTGTCCCTCATTGCCCAAATGAAGAAATTCAATGGGTTTTTAACTCAGGCTGCCTCAAATACACACCTTTCAGGATGCTGATTAGCTACCACAGAAGCACTGTGACAGTAACTCCTGTTGATGGGAGCCAGGTGCCTAAATACCATTGAGGAGTTGGGCCCTTAGAGGAAGTCTCAGTAGGGAGACCAGGTGAGTACACAGACTGAATTACCCTCAGGTAGGGAGATGCACATTGGTGTGGTAGCATAGCGAGCTTGCAACGTCACTCCCCTATGATCTATCTATCTTGTTTATAAATAGAGGGTTTCGGTCAAAGACTCTTCATCAAAGACTCACTTTAATTTTTTCTTTTAATGCATGTTACTGAAACTTCAAAATCGTATCATATATTTGAACTTATCTCCCACTCCATCACGGGTATCAAATAAAGCTAGGTTCCAGTCTACAACCAGCTGCAGTTCTGAACTCCGGCACTCCTGCTGCTGATTTCTAAGAGGATTCTGAGACCCTTTGTTTTGTGAGCTGGGCACCTGAAACAGAATTCCACATATCCTTGGCCTAAATGATGACTGCAGTGCATACTCTCATGGCAGCTTCTCAGGGATGATGGCAGCAGAGCTCCAATTTCAAGAAAGCAGCACAAACCCTTAAAGCAAATGGTAATACCCCTATGCCACTGAGATGTACTTTACTCCACAAGCAGTCTCACTGAAGTCAATGGTACTGCCCAGAGTCTCTCCTGTGGACTTTACTGGGGTTTAACAGGTTTGATCCAAGGCAGAATGCCTAGCAGAGAAGCACTGCTACACTAGTGTCATGTGGTTCCTGTAATACCCATATGATAACCAACATACTCCTTTGGTGAAAACTCCTGGGAGCTGAGCTCATAAGTCACCATACCACATTAGCTGAAGTGCCTGCTGAACTTTCAGAGTAACCAACAAAAAACCATTTTATTAAAATATAAACAAGTCTCACCAGGACCTATGGAAGAGAGGCGAGAGCATGTAACTCTCTGTCTCTGCTTCCTCCTTTCCCTTTGATCTATGTGGCTATCCTATAGAAACCACCCGAGTACCACGAATAAAGCCTGAAATTGTAATCTTGCTTTGAAATGCTATAACGACTTTTGGTAAGGAAGAGTAAACAGGCTCTGATCCAGTTCAGCTGGAGATTAGGCCTGATAACAACAGTCCCATTTCTCACATGTAAACTAGTGATTAGATCAAGAGATGGAGAATTAGGATCCTGGATTCTGTTCCTTGCTCTTGCCACTGACTCAGTGTGTTATTTGGGGCAGGTCATGCAGGGTCAAGTTTCATAAGCACCCTCCAATGTTGCATTCCCAACTTTAGACATCTGAGGTCTAATTTGCAAAGGTGCTGAGCACATTACAGTTCCCCCTGTCTTCAACTGAAGTTGCTAGCTACCTAAATTTGGGGATGCTTTTGAAAATTGGGTCTTACCTCTTTCTGTCTCATTTTGTTCCATCTGTTTAATTGGGGATAATAAATTTTGTTTACTTCAGAAAGGTGCTGTAAGACCTAATTCGTGAATTAGTATTTGTAGAGGACTTTGAGATTTTGCAATGAAAGGAGATGTAGAAGTGCAAAGTATTATTATTATTTACTAATTTACTAGCCTGAACTGTGAAGACACTTGAAATTAGTTTTTCAGTTTAAGATTTTGAGCACATGAAGCCTGATTCTCTCCTTGCTTACATAAGTGTAAACTGGGAGTCACTCCACTGAAATCAATGGAGTCACTTGAGGGTGAACCAAAGTAAGACAGCAGAGAATCAGGCTCACGGAATGTTATCATAAGGACTTAGTACAATCATCCACAGTAATAGTCAGAGCTTTACCTGATACAGTTCTATTCGTTGTTCAGATACCCGTGCCTTTGAATTCTGCAAACGAAAAACTCTAAACTCTGCCTTCACCAAGTTGGAAGCATTTTTCTCCATCGCTGAGACGTCAAATCTTACGATTCTGTAGTAAAGGCTGTAATAGTTTGGTGGGATGGCATCTGCAAGAAGTTAGTGTAATCTTTTAAAACGATAAAATACATTGTTCTTTCAAAGACCGCAACATAAGATAGCTTCAAGAAACAGTAAGGGAAATGTGTGCAGCATAATTCAGTTTCCAACGGCCAATTTAATATCATTAACAATTTAACCAGAAAAATAAACACATGTGTTTAACTAGGGGATAGCAGATTAATAGCGATTAACAAACCATTTCAAACTCTATTTCAGGGCATGCATTTAACCCTGTTCTTTGAAAGTAACAGTGGAAAATCCTGGATGCTTATAAATTGGAGCAAGTTCATGAGAGTTGATATCTGGAGAATGACTTCAGACTTGCATAGGCTTAATTGTATTTTCCAAGAAAACAGAACTTAATGGCAAGCACTTTGCCCCGTGTAGGTTTCATTATTTCAAAGCCGACAGTAAAAATGCCCAGCCCTGTACAATGTGTTTTCTGTTTTAAATATTTTGATTGTATTAAACTGCAAAAAAATAATTAGAAGGGAAAGGGAATAGACAAGCATGTACAAAACAGAGAACTACATATCCAGTGACCGACTATCAACAATACATGATCATGTATATTAAAATGAACTCCTGCTGTGCACTGAAGAGGATCAGGCAAAAGCACAGGCACTATTTTAACATTTGGAAAAGCTGAACCAAAATCTTAAAAGACAGCGTTACAAAAATCATCAGTTTAAATTTCAAAAGGCTTCCGCTCCTAAAGCTTATCTGATGTTAACATGGCAAGCACTTACACCCAATGCCATGTAACATAATGGGTTCAGTGATCGTCATAAGCTGTTCTACCTAATTACGTCCACGAGCACAAACAACAAACCATGTATAGTGCTACTCCTGGGGGAATTCTGCACCACTGCATGTGCGCAGAATTTATGTCCCCCACAGATTTCTTTGCTTCCCCGCAGAAAAATGACTTTCTGACAGGGAAGCAAAGGGAAGCCACAAAAGCAGTGTTGCAACCCTCCCAGCAGTATGTTTCAGGTGCTCAGGGCAGCCACCAGAAAGGTAGATCACTGTGGGGCAAGGGGAAGGACTGGGGAAGACCCGGCTGGTGGCTTCTATCCTGCACCAGGCTCAGCTGCTAGTCCTGGTTGGGCTGGAAGGAAGAGACTTCCTCTTCCCCTGCACGGCATCTGGGGCTGAGTCAGACCCACCCCCAGATTTCTCCCCCAACTGCAGGAAGCTCTGCAAACTGCCCCCCGCACCCCACTTCCTGCACCCATCGCTCCTCAGCTACAGGGGGAGGGATCCCTGTACAGGGAGCTGCTCCCCCATCCACCCAACCCCCTTGCATCCAGACCCCCTCATACCCACACCCTTCCACTGAGCCTCACCCCCACCCATGAGCCCCACTCCCCCAGCATCTGGACCCCCCCATTGAGCCCCTCATACACAGACACCCCTGCCAAGTTCAGTCCCCCCTACATCCAGACCCTCCCCCTGCTGGTCCCCAACCATCTTCACCTGGACCCCCTGCAGAGTTCCATTACTGCTGCACCTAGAACTTCCCCGCTCCCTGCCCCAAGCCCCTGTGCATCTAGACTCCCCACACACACTCAGATCCCCCACTGAGCTGCCTACACCCAGACTGCCTCACACAGAACCCTCTCAACCCACACCTGGATCCCCCACACTAAGCCCCTCCACACTTGAATCCTGGCTTGCTGAGCCTGCCTGCCCACACCTGGCATGGAGAGGCAGGGCCCTGGAGTGTTTCTGGGGCAGGCCCGGTCCTTGTGCTGTGTCAGGGTTGGGTGCAGCCTCACTGTTAAGTCCATGTCCCAGTGGGGAGCTGCACAGTGATCTCCCACCTCTGTGCAGCCACTAGCCTGTACTCTCTAAAGCCATGCTGGAGCCTCCACATTTATTTGACAAAGAACATTTGCTTAATTTTAAAATACTGTGTGCAGAATATTTATTTTTTTGGTGCAGAATTTTTAATTTTTTGGCACAGGAGTAGTAGTGTTGCTGAAAACGCACTGCAAGTGTGACATTCTCCACATCCTGCTGTTTGGCAAGAGGTCCTCCAATTGCAGAGTGGGTACAGTGAGCCAAATTCAGAGATGAGTCCAAGTGAATCTAGGGGCCTCATACAACTCCCACTAAAGCTAAGGGGAAGTCTAACTTTTCTTTTACATTTTTTTAAATTGAAAACTGTATAGAAGAGAAATAAAGATGAAAAACACATAATGGTGGTGGTGGGGAAAGCATTACAAATTGACAAAGTGGGCCAAATCCTCTGTCCATGTAACTCCATGCGCTTCATCAAGGTTATGCCAGCAGAAAATTTGGGCCACCATCTTTAAAACACAACATTCTCCCCACCTCAATACACTTGTCATGAAGTGGAAGCAGTTGGCACATGGCACATTATAGGATTGGGCCTCTGGACAGTTAAAAACCCAAGTGTGACTCTCGAGCTTTCTCAAACGTCCTGGAGAAGACTCTTGCTCAAACCCTTTTCTGTAGTATACTGACTCGCGGGCATTAATCCATTCTCATACTGATGGAATGGAGTTCTTTCTTCTGTGATGCATTATACAATTCCTAGCTGTAGCAAAGGCAACTCCAATAAGTTTGAGTCTATTTCTAAGCCACTAGTTGTAGAGGATGATTGGGACAGATCATTAATAATGGAAACCCACAAACAAAGAACATGTTGCATGTTTACAATGTCTTTAAGGTATTTTTCCACAGCTATCTGAACTTTTGAACAACCCCACAGTTCTAGATAATTTTCAAAAAGGCACCAGCCTCACATTTATGTTTAGTACACCTGTCACTGTTCATTGCATCTATTTTATGCATTCTGGATTTGAATATGGTAAAGAACAAATACAAGGCAAGTACCAATGCAGTAAAGAGAAGGGCACCATCAGCAAAGAGTGAAATCATATATTTCTACTGTCCTTATGCCCTTTACAAGGGCAGCTCCTCTAGATATATGGCTCAAAATCTCATTAAAACCTGGAAAATGGATAATCTTAAAAAGTAATTCTTAATAAGAGGAAAACTTCAGATGACAAAGAACTGATATAGACCATAGTTTGGCTTCTCTATACATAGTAGATAACCAATTCTCAGAATACATACCAAAGCCCACATAAAAGGGATTCCCAAAATAAAGTTCCACTCAACATGGTCAAATGCCTTTCTCACAGCTAGTGCATTGACTTACCAGTCTTTCTTACTGATCCCATCAATTAAAAAATCTTCTCAAATTAGCAAATATACCAAATCCTAAAACAAACCCCAACTGATTACTATGCTGGGCAACAACCTTGCCACCCTGCTGGCTAAAATGTCTGCTATAATCTTACCATCGGAATTCAAGGAGAATTTGGTCTATAAAGCCTCGCTAACAGGAAGTCCTTATCTTGAGTAATACAATGGTCGTGGGCCTAGGGTGACCCGATTTTATAGGAACAGTCCTGATATTTGGGACTTTTTCTTATATAGGCACCTATTATCCCTCACTCCCATCCTGATATTTCACATTTGCTATTTGGTCACCCTATGTGAGCCTCTCTCAAAGTACTAGGGAATTGCCTTCTTCTAAAAGCTTCCCTTTAAATATCAAACAAAATTTAGTCTCAATACTTTTGAGAAATTCTATCAGAAAGGTTTCAGAGTAGCAGCCATGTTAGTCTGTATCTGCAAAAAGAAAAGGAGTACTTGTGGCACCTTAGAGACTAACAAATGTATTTGAGCATAAGCTTTCGTGAGCTACAGGTTCCGATGAGTGAGCTGTAGCTCACAAAAGCTTATGCTCAAATAAATTTGTTAGTCTCTAAGGTGCCACAAGTACTCCTTTTCTTTCTATCAGAAAGGTGTCTGAACAGGAGGGGTATATGCCCATTTAGAGCAGAAATAGGTTTCTTGATTTCTTTTTCTCTTATAGGGAACTCCAAGATTACTACCTGTCCCTTGTTCAAATCTTGTCCTACTAGGAAAAGAAAATATTCAATAGAACCCTCAGATTTCACATCATGGGAGGAATATAATTTTGCCTAATAATGCCTAAATATATGATTGATTCTTTAGGATTAATTGTAAATTGTACTTCCTTGTCAATTATTTGAGGTATTGGCCTACAGTTTTATTCCCTGTGGATAAACCAAGTTAGGAAAGGGCTACTCCTCCCATACACACAGGCAAATGCACACAAATACACAAACACACACATCCTGTTCATATGCTTTTATTTGAGGTACATAAGATTCTATTCATCCCTCTGTGTCAGAATTAAATTAAGTTCTACTGTATGTCCACATATGTCTTCCTCTATTTCTACTGAACAAGATCTAGCAAGGGTATCCTCCAGGTTGCTCAATGTTGTTTATAGAAATTATACTTCCTTCTCCCTTTTCTGTTTTTTGTTTTAGATACAGACTGTTATTAATCCATGAATGCATTCTTGAAGGATCTGCCAGTAATTTCCTTGACACACCTCCACAATATATTTTTTCTGATCAAACAAAATCAATATTTTTATCTATTTATTTAAACATTTTTCCATTGCCAAATAAAATCTAATTCAATCTCCATTACACAAAAGGTGTGGGGATATCAACGATTTGAAAATAACTGAGGACGGGTTACTTAACTTACAAAATCTTTACAAATAACTGCAGAATTGGGGCTTCAGAAATCTATCCATCCTATTGTATCATCATTAAGTCTGTGTATTATAGCCGTCTTTAAGATAGTAGAAAGACTCACATTGACTTTAAAAAACGTTGGATTTGGCCCCAAGTGACTCTAAAATGCTGTAATTTGTACCTTCTTCTGACCCCTCCTTAGCATACAAATTGTTTCAATTTGGCACAGTTGGACTCCCTTCAACTCCCCTTTGACTCTGGCCCAAGAATTTCAATGCATTTACACCAGGGATGAGTCTGTCCCGTTTAGTTTCCAAGCACAGTTTCATTGTTAGAGAGCAGAAGCCTTAAATATTCTTTGAAAGAGCATCACAAATGAGTGGAACTAATTCAATATGTTTCCTGTTGTTAGGAAATGTAAACAACTTTTCTTTTCTCATTGGTAGAAACCATAAGGACTGACTTCACACATCCACCCACACTGGAAAGGCTGAGAGCTTCAATCTAATCCTTCCATCAAGGGCTGGTAATAAATGCTTCAAAGATTTATTTTTATTCCCTTTTGTGTTTATTAAACTTTGGAGGGTTTTCTTTGCTTTTTATTTTCCCCTCCTGTCTTCTTCTTTCTGGTGCTCTGCCCGTTCTTCATTATGACAGTTACAAAACATGGTGTCCCCTTTTTCCCCCCCTCTGTCTCTCCTTTTTATTCTTCTTAACTGAATTATATGAATGGCCATGTAGTAGGCTTTGAAGAAGCATATGCAAATATTTATAAGAGGAGTTTGATTGTTATTAAATGCAGTTGTTATGCTTTCTATGCTCTGGCAGAGATCCCTAACCCTCTGACTATTAGAACCATTTAGGCTGTTTAGATTGCAACTCACTGACAGCAATAGCCTACTTTAAAAAAAAAAGGCAGCAGTCACTTTTGCATAACATGACATTGTTTCTTCCACCTCCTGTTTAGATTTCATTCTTGGCCCTACATATGGATTCTTGTCCAGAGCAGCCCCTCCCCCCCCCGCCCTTTAACAACAATGGCATGTGACAACTGAAGCTGTATGTACTGGGAGGTGGAGGGAAAGGCAACTTGTAAGCTATCACTGAATATCTTTCCAGCAGGATCCTATCCTTGCTGTCAGGCGCCCTCTTCCAGTGAAAAGCCCTCCAAGGAATGAGACAGTTGTCTAACACATCTGGATTCCAAAACCTCACGGCTAATTATTCTGCTCACCCCTTGTGACTCCAACATGACTGTAGAATTCTGCGGGAAGCAGAGTCTCCCGAATGCAATCAGTTGCCTATATACAGATGAGCCAAATCATGCCTATGGCCTTCATTCACGTTTTCAGGGGTCCAACATCCAAGTATTCAGAGGCCCAAATGGACAGCTCAGATGTACACCCCATGGTAAGCTTTTCCCTCTGTGATAAAGACTTCTGAAGACATCCATCTGCTATTCCAACGCCTTGGACCTAGATGGATCATACTGTGGCTGCAATGTGGAGCTCGATGCAGATATCTACTGAGATATAATTCCCAACTTCCTGCAGTGACGCCACAAAGTCAGAAAGTCAGCTCTGCTCTGGCTCCCTATCTGGATCTGCTTTAACATCTCAATTTTTAATCTTCCAAGTTGTCAATGGGTTATTACCTGACTCCTTCAGCTACCACTTCTCTATCCACAGTCCCCTGCTAAAACTAACATCCAACAGGGACACTGATGGAGCAAAGGGTGACATTCTTGGGAGTGTACAGCAGGGAATCTTCAGCTGAGGGCTCCTGGCAATGGAATTCCCTTCCACCACAGATCAGGATACATTTATGTCTTCCCTCTTTCAGAGCATAATGCAAGACATATCTATTTGTAGCTTCTGTTATTGAGGGAGGCCCAGATTTGTAAAGGCGTTTAAGTATTGCTGCACTCCACAGTGCAATCCATCACTTATTTAGGAATCTAAGTCTCATTTTCAAAAGGGATGTAGGCACTCACAAGCCTAAATATCATTGATTGTCAATGGGATTTGGTTCCTAAGTGCCTAAATGCCTTTTGAAAATGAGACTAAGGCTCCTATGTCAGTTAGAAGTTGCAATGCTGAGTGCAGCAATGCCTAAACATCTTTTAAAATCTGTTCTGGAGGGCCAAAGCAAAATGGTAGGTAGCTTGATCTATTCCACAGAATAATACCTAATAATAAATCCTAATCACAGTGGGCAGAGGGGAGGGAAAGGAAGTGGAGTACAAGGTTCACAATCTCATACCCCTGGTACTTCTTTGAATTTGTGTGTTTGGTATCTACATATCATGGCAATGGACATAATATATTTGGATAGACAGTGAGACACAAAAAGAAAGTAAGCGATATTTCCTTAGCATAAGGGCAGTAAGAAAAAGAATACGTTTGGGACCCAATTGCTGACTACTCTTCTGAAACCGTGGGAGAAGTGAGGATTGATGACAACAGAAATCAAATCAGTTGCTGTACCACAGATACTGGCTGCTAGAATTGTCAACACAGCAGAATGGTAAAAAACCAATATGCCACCATGAAGAACATGGATTGTCAAGTCCAAATCCTTGCTATGAAAAAAAAACAAACCCCAAACCCTAGCCCGAGACAGGACTCCTACTCTAGTTACCCAAAAAGCTGGCTTTTCCCCATCAGTTGTATTTACACAAACCAATGCTGATGAGGTCTCTTTACTTAATTAACTTCTTTCCATATTAGCTCATGAACTTTCAAGAGTCATTATGGTCAATGCATACCCAGAAGGGAATCTATCTGTGTAATTTTCTCTTTATATTTTCATGAACTGCCTATCACGACTCAATGTACATCACAGGCCCTGTTCAGCTGATAGCTAATAGACTATCGTCTATGCTGAAATTATACAAGTATTACAGCAGGAAGAGGTGAGTTCTATCCATGCTGTGCCTATGAAGCTCCACATAGCCACGCAGCGCACAGCCAACTACAGCCATACAGTTCTAGGAGGGCATGGATGTACAAGATGATAATTATCCAACTTTGTGCTTAATGTTCCACTGTTGAACCGCTGTTCCTCTGTAAAAATCTACAATACAATAAGAAAATAATATGTTTATCTGCTTGGAAAGTTGGCCACAGTTAGAAAAAGATGTAATTTTCTAACAGAGATGATGCATAACTGTTGATAGTGGGAGGACACAATTTAAAGGTTCCCCTGCCCCCCTCCCCCAATCAGGTAAAGTCACACACCCAGGCAGGCCTCCCCCTTACCCTCAGTCTCCCCTCCCGGAAAGCAGCAGCCCGTCCCTGCAGCGCCCAGCTGTTGCTCCAGCCTCTCCCCGCAGGGTGCAGCTTGCAGCACAGCTTGCCTCTGCGGTCACTTGACTGGCTCAGTTCCACCAGCTGCCGTGCAGGGCAAGGGCCCAGCAGCACCACCTGACTGAGCAAGGCAGGCTCTGAGTCAACAGGAAATCCAAGCACGGGAGTGGGGCAGCAATGGCCGTGCCGTGAGCCCCTGGAGCCCGGGTGGTTTCCTTCCAGCTGTGGTTTCCAAGACACCGCCCCCACACATACACCCCAGAAGGGGGCTCCTGTGCATCAGCCATCCCATGGCCCTGGTTAAATCGCCCACAGGTCCCAGTGCGAGACCCAAACAAGTACTGGGAGATCTGCCCAGCAGTGACCCTGCAGCCGGCCTGGCAGAAATGGGCGGTGGGGGGGGGGTCACATGACCCTGTCTCCCCTCCCCAACCATGTGTTGCCTCTGATTGTGCATGTTCTCCCTTCCACTCCCATTCCCATGAAGCTACGAATCTTTGCAGTCTCAACTTAAAACATAATTCAATCTGGAAAACAAACAAACAAGGCAGTAAATGGCTATACACTCCCACAACCTATGCAGCACTCTCACATGCTGCCCTGCAGACCCTTCAAGTTCTTTACCCAAATCTCAGCTAGCAGAGCATGACTCCGCAGCTTAATGCTGCTACTCTGTGCAATTCCACCCCATACCACCAATACCGGCTGCAAACCGGCTACTCTACTGAACACAATCAGTTCTGGTTCTTCCCTCTCCCGCTTTCATTTACTGTGTGCTACCAAGTGGAGAAGGGCTGCTGTGCAAGACAGCAAGAGCGAATGTATGTCCGTCTTCTGGGCTACATGGCAGTAACAGTTAGCCACTCTGCCAAAACACATCCAGTCCCTGCAGCTGAGGAGACCAGGAGAAAGAATATCAGCTACTTCACTCCCTCAAAATGTGGGGGAGGATGATGAAACTTAACACCAAAGAGTAAAGTTACAGGGACACGTAGGTGCACTCCTGGTTTATCTGAAAAGATGACCTGTGTCTGGTGATGGCCGAAGGCCTCAGATATAGTTGACATTATCATCCCTTTATCAGGCACATACAGCCTCTGCTTTCTGATAGACTGTAGTTGCAATGAAACAATGAGTTAATTCAGGCTTGGAACCCACCCTGGTGCAAAGAGACCCAGGGTCCATTTGCAAACTGTGAAACTAATGCTAACATATTTTTGACAGTCATGGATTAACTTCTTCTGGTGCTTTAAGCCAAGACGAGAAAGATCAGATTTTCTGGATGCTCAGCACCCATAATTTGGGATAGATTTTCAAAGTTGCTCAGCTCTCACAGACATACCTAAATAAGGGTCAGATTTTCCAAAGACTATAGTGACCAGTAGTTGCTACGGTGACACTTGTGTCCTGATTTTCAAAAGCACTGAGCACGTGCTATGCTCTTTTGAAAATCTGGCATGTATTCTGCGGCTGAAATGGGAACAGAATGCTCCTGAATATCTGGCCCAATTGTGGGTGGTGAGACCTACTGAAAATCTGACCTAAATCTTCTCCAATCCCTGGTTCCCTTCTCCAAAAGGCATAAAGCAAAAAACTTTCTCCCAGTCCCTGCTAGTTGCCTAGGATAATGGTGTCAAAAGTGATAAACAGACCAACTACAAAAAAGTGCAAACAATTGTTGGACACAAGTGTCTGCGTGATCAGAAAGCCACACAGTGGGCTATAAAGTAACACACTGGGCATGGCCTAAATGAAAAGGCAAAAATGTTATGAAAAAACATCGGTGTATCCTCTCTTTGCCTCTCTCTTTCTCTTGATATTGCCTATTATTTGCCGTTAACAAACCCAACATTAATCTGTCACTGGATGCTGTACAACATCATGGGCACCCATTCCTTCTTCCTTTCCTGCAGATGAATGAACTATTAAAAAAACAAAACCAAACGCTAAGTGCTGTCAAAATAGAGACAGCAAGAGCTAAATAGTTTCGAGAAAGAGATACTACGCATGCCTGCTTCATTCCAGCCCACACACACTGCCACCCGCTGCAGGAGAATTTTACCAAAATAGAAAGCGATAGTGAAAGAGTCTGGATGGCTGATGGGTGAGGTGAGAGGAAAAGGCCTTTATAAAGAAGGGTGACCATATTTAATGTCAGTGGATAACAAAAGCTGGGTTTTTTCAACAGCTATTATTCCCTTTCAAAAGAAGGCCTGCTGTAAAATAATTACCTGTATGTCAGTGTGCTCTTACTAACCCATGCTTCCTGCATTGCACGACACATGCCAATGACATTATGTGGGATCTAAGAGGCTCCCATAAAGAGAAACAGGCCACAGAACAAATTAGAACACACTTATTTTTGGAGACAGAGAGACCTTGTTGAATTTAGCCTAAACAAAGTGTTGCAGGGTCACCCATTTGCAAAACAGCATGGGGGATCTGATTGCGACTCACGGCTAGGAGGAAAGTGAGAATAAAACCTTAAAATATATACACACCATCACAAAGTCTTTCCACGCACAAAAATCCCATTGATTGGAAAGGGAGTTATATATGTGTGCATCTAACATCTGCTTAGATTGAAAAGAAAATGACCATGGAAATCTAGTGGTAGAGACGGGAGACCAAAGACTAGATACTGTGCAATCAGACGTACATGTTTAAATATATATTTGATTAAATTACCACATGGATTGCGAGGTTATTATTAGTACTTCATAGTCAGACACTGCTATTCAGTCAAACACAAAGCGGTGATCCTGGCCCTTTAAAATTCCTCCTGTCTTGAGAGTGCATTCCACTGAATAAGACTGAGTTCCTATAAGAATGACACTTCTCCCCCCTCACAAGAGAAGTGGAATTGTAAAGGGCCAGGACTGTACAGAAGAGCAGTTCCACTATAGATGAAACATCTACGACTATCTGGGGAAACATTTTAGGGTGGTAGGACTAAGCACAAAGCCCTGAATCAAAATCCTGATCAAAATATCTCTGAACTATAGAGGTGTTCAAAAGCTATATTCAAATTGTTGAAACCTCTGACTAGAGTAAGAAAGGGGTAGTTGTCTGTGGCCTCCGCTAGAAAAACTCTCTCTCTCTTTCTTCATGGCTGTGCTAGACTATTATATTTGCTGCGTGAGTGCTGTATAACATTACATCTCCAGGATTATAAAATAATAAATGAAGTTACATATTCCTGCCCAGAGCAAGAGAATCCAGATGGGACAAAGCAATCAGTGCTGATGGCACAGTGACAGACCAAAGAAAGACTTAGTGTAACCAGTGTTGAATGCTTCACTTTCTTATAAATGAATATGGAACCCTTCCCAGATTATGAATCTGCCCCTCTAAATTACACTTTGCAGGATGAAGCAGAACAAGCAGCACTGGAGTGGGGAAGACTAGTAATTATTCCTTCTCTCTGTCTCTCTCTGGAAGATCAGACACTCACCCCTTTGCAAACATAAAAAAAAAAAAATCAGGCCAGCCAGCAACCTGCACGTAAACACCTGCAAGTTTTTCACAGATGTGTTCTCCTTTACTGTATGCATTCTGCTGCTGCCTCTAGGATTGCTTGGAAATGAATCTATTGAAAAGAAATTCCATGGCACACATTCACTTGTCTCATTCCTTCCCTCTGTTTTATTTATATCTTTTTGTGCTGCTGTGTTGCTTTTCCTCTCCCACGCTGAAACACAGGGGCTGAGCACTGATGATAACACTTGGTGCGTACCAAGAGAGCTATTTTCAGGTCATAATTTGGGCTGCTGAACAATGGTCTTGGACTACTTAAAAGGGGTAGCCAAGTTCCCCAAGAGTACTTTGGTGGTACTAGTTGGCTTTCCATCCTGGACCATCTTTAAGACATACACAAATTAAAATGATTAAAAGCTATGAAACTGAACCTCATTTACACTAACGCCTCTTTACACCACTCTGCTGGTGTAAAGGGGCCTTTAAAAGAATGTAAATGAGAATCAAGCACTTTAGCTAATTTTTAAATGAGTAATTGATACACATGGCTCAAGGCTTAATGGTGGCTATGCATCAGAATGGTCTACAATTATGACACAAAGGCAAAAAGACCTGTACAATTCTATAGCTAAATGTACAGTGAAGCTTTGCTTGCTCTACCCTAGAGTCTCATGCCATTACTGCAGTCACATGGTCTCATGATTTTCTACTTCTGGTGAGAACTGGCAGAACCGAGCTGGAAAATCAACATTGCTATCTTTAGTATGCTAGCTCGAACCTTTCCACTAGCGCAAGTCTTTCCACCAGGGCTGGCAGCCACACTTTAAAGCTCTGGGGTAAAATTCTGGCCCGACTGAAGTCAATCCCCTTGACTTCAATAGGGCCAGGATTTCACCCTGCATGCACAGCAGTCTAGTGTAACAATGGAAGAAGGTTTTTTTCGGCACAAGACGACAGTCTTCACGCTCTCTGCCTCATGTTCTCTCCTGCGTAAGGTTGCCAACAAACGGTCCTTCAGCTTTCGCCAGCTATTTTCTGAACATCTGAGGAAGGAGAACCCTTCCAAATCACCATCGGTATCCTTTGAATGAAATCCCAGGTTATCGTGTATCACCGCTGAAATCAAATATGTAAATAGATATGTGTTGTGTTTGGAAAATTCTCAGGTATGCACTTTGCTATTCTGCTTATACTGGAATGTAAGAAAAATACCCAAAGTGTCTTTCATCTCTTTCCATGGAGTGCTGCTCCTTTTTCAGCGAGGATTTATAAGCAAGAATCACATGCGCTACCTCCCATCTCCATTTAAGAAACTGATCGTGGAACACAAGCTGAACCTCTTAACTGACAAAGTGGAGGCCCTCTGAATTTGTTGTGTTGGGTAAGCTGAGCATGCTGATGCCTATAACATATCAGATTCATCTCCTGCAATGTTTGCAAGATTGACCACAGGCTACTTCATAACAAAGGCCTTTTCTTCCTTTCTTTCCCCCACCTCTTTTCTTGGTTGCAGACTACTTAAATGAAGTTTTCAGAAGGGATCTGTAACAAGAGACATCCCCATTGGCAGAGTGAACATGCAGATACAATGAAAAGCCTGGCTACTTTACTTGTAAACCATAGTGCTTTATACGCAGACTTCTTGAGGGCAGTAGTGAAAATAAAATAAAAATTATACTAAAAAAAAACCCAAGAATGTTTTTTATGAAAGACAGTGTTTTTCATTCTCTTATCAACAGGAGATTAAGTATTGGGCTGGGTTTGGTGTGTGTTTATTATTTTTAAATCTGTCCTCCTTTTGGCACCTGCCTCATAAATTTCATTTATACTGACAGCAGGATTAAACCTGGCTTTGGGATGTTATCTCAGTGCCAATTTACTAATGAGCCATATTTTTAAAAAAATATTGTCCAGACATAGTTTTACTGAATCCATCAGACTTATTGCAAACGTTACTTCTGTTACAAATCTATTCTTCTCTTCAGCATATGAGACTCTTGGCATAGCTACGTTGCTGCACCTGCTGTGCAGATCCCTCTTTTCACGGCTCTAAGATTTCTCAAGGTATTATTGGAACTGAGGCGTAAGGTCAGAGAGAGGCACATGGGAATCATGGAATCTGAATAACTTCAAGGGGAACCTGCCGCAGATGGACAGGATGCACCTGCACTTGGAGACAGGGGTCTGATGCCAATATGGCTGCTCAGGCCAGCTCTGAGGCAGCAAGAATGCAGTTTTCAATACACTGCGCCAAGTGCAAAAAGATTTGTCACCATTGTTTGTTAACAAACTAAATACTATAAATATAAGTCAGAAAAAGACAGTAACCTTATTTCAGCTATGTTTAAAGCCCTGAGTGGGCATACTGGACAGCTGGTGATATTTCTCAGTGACTTCAATGGACTCCTTAGTATTTGACATTTTCAGAAATGGCCTGAATATTTCTAGGTGGGTCTATGGGGCCACTTTTCTATCCTCTTTCCCTACCCCCTGCCAAATATAAATAACTCCTCTCCACTGTGATCACAGCACCATTCTCAGGGCCAGGTTGAGGAGTTTAGGGTGGGTCAAAATGGGAACCTCATTTTCTGTCTGGAACCTCAAACTTAACAGGTTCATTTTATGTAAAAAGGGTCTGGAGCAAAACTTTATGCTGTCTTCCACTGCAGAAGTGGAGGCCAGCTGCTTGTGCTAGGGTTGTAATATTTAGAAATGTTTAATTTCAAGGGGATATTCTCCAAATGAGACTGGAGTCTGGGGCTCTAGGCCTCAGTCCCTGTGCGGGGGAGTGTGTGCAATCTGGAGAGTTTTAGCACATGCATAACAGTGCTCTACAAACATCAGTTCACTATTTAATCCCAGAAACTGGGACTGGGCGACAGGGCAAGGATCACTTGATGATCACCTGTTCTGTTCATTCCCTCTGGAGCACCTGGCATTGGCCACTGTCGAAAGACAGGAGACCGGGCTAGATGGACCTTTGGTCTGACCCAGTATGGCTGTTCTTATCACCTTAGGGTTGCCAACTCTCCAGGAATTAAAGATTAATCTTTAATTAAAGATTATGCCATGTGATGAAACCTCCAGGAATACATCCAACCAAAACTGGCAACACTACATATGTTAAGTAGGTATGGAGATATGTATTATTGCTTCCATCTTACCTATGGATACACAGAAACAAAGAGTGGTTAAGTGATTCGACTAGCCCCCAGAAATAATTCACTGTCTGTCAGATTAGAATGCAGGAATCCTCAGGTCTCAGTCCCAGGCTAAGTCCATTTAATAATATAGCCTTCCATGCTGGGTACTTGGGAAGCCAGCTAGCAGGCTGAGAGGAGGCCCGTTGCTGCCTTGTCAGCAGCAGCAGCAGCCCATGAGGCATTACCCCCCTCAGCCACAAATTGGTTTGCAGTCCCCTTGATTTGGAGGGGTTCAGGCTGTGTGGTTTTTGGGGTACCAGAGGCCAGTCCTGGGTGACTGTAAAAGGGACTGTGAGTAACCCATGATCTTTGGAGTAGAGCACAGGCACAAACTTTCAACACCAAAAACTGTCTTAGTACACTTTCAAGGCTATCCCCCGCACAGATTTACTCTTCTTTTAATGTAAACTGAGACTGGCCTTGATATTTCTATGTCCCTAAAATCAGGCCTGGCCAAAAAAACCGGTTCTGTAAACCTTACAACTCCCACAATACACACAGCCATCATAAATTCTCCTAGCAGCTGAGTTAAGCTTTTCAATGTTAAATTACCAGGACAATGTTTTACCTCTCTGAACACATAACTGCATTTTAATCGTCTGTGGGAAAGGACTTGTAACTGCAAGTGCTGTTGTACAACCCAGTACAATGGTTGGAACCCCCCAAGGTTACCTCCCGGTTATACACTGACACCATGACTCAGTGCTAACAGACTGTTCGTACGATACAAAAACATGCCACTGCTGAAGCAAGCTGCGCTGGTGGTGGTGGGGGGGAGGAGAATTGGAAACATTCTGAATTACTTAAAGAACTACTAAGTAAGCTTTCCCTAAATCCAATTTTCTACAACAGTGTCACAACAACCACAAAGCCGTCATACATGACAAACTTAGTGGTGTTGAAATCAAGGAAATGGCAGTGAAAATACATTCTCAGGCTATTTCACAATTCAGTTTGAGCCGTTCAGACTGTTGTGTTTATGTGTCTCTATCTTAGAGCGGGGGAATCCAACTGCAATCATTTTGCTCGTTTCACAGCATTGTTGTTTTCATGTAAAACATTTTCTTTTCCCTTTATTAATCTGCAGAGAGTTTCAACCAATTGGAAAAGAAGATGTGTGGGATAAATGATAAAATCAGTCTGAATCGTCTATAGTGCAGTGGTATAAAAGGTCTGTGGCTCTGATTCAGGAAAGCACTTAAGCCTGTGCTTAATTTTAAACTTATATCCCACTCAAGTCAGTTTAAGAGCTTTCCTGAACAGGCATGGACTTAAGCATGTGCTTAAGAGCTCTCCTGAGTTACATTCTGTAACCGTAAGAGCAAAGGGTGTGAATTTTGTGTTGGATAGATAGCCCTAATGATTGAATCCCTCTATTTATCTATGATGGTGGCAATGTGAGTTCCGCCTAGTGCCCCGCCATTGTACTTGATTCCTGTCTTGAAGAGACCACCTCCGAGAGTAAGCGTGTAGTTCAATTTCATAACCATTCCATTCTTGCCCTCCCGTCTGAGGCTCCCATTCAGGGCTGACAATTAGTGTCAGCCGTGGATGGGGAATCTGTGAAGCAGATATTTACTGGAGTGAGATTCACCTGGACTGGATGTCAGTCTAGACAGAGCCATCCAGGCCCACAAAAGCATCTAACTTTGAAATATGAAGTTGGGCTTTTAAAACTCAACAGGCAAGTGTTGCTTTAATTATCAAGAGAGCTAGCTTATATGGACAATTCTCTGCATAGAGTGAGCACTACACCCATTAGTGATTTACTGTTGAATTGCTGCCATCTGAATGAATCATGATCCTTCGGTGTTGTCCCTTCCAAGCTATCCCTTCATCTCTCAGTCTACTTGTATGGCTCCCACCAGGAGAGATGCTGAGTGCCGCCCAAACATGACTCTCCATCACTTTTGCTCCTGCATATCAGTTGGAACTCTCCCATAATTTTCTTCCTTCAAGCCACTGAGTCATTTCCCATCTTTAATTATTCCCTTAAAACTTCCTTTCTCTTTAAGCTCACAAATTATTCTTTCAGTGAAGCATTTTGCAATGCCCTCCATGAAAGAAAACACTGTTTTGTTTTTTTTAAAGGCCTAATTTTGCTGTCATGTTCTGTATAGTACAATTCTGTACCTGTCAGAGGAGAACAGATGCCTATATTGATAGTTAAGGTAAGATTGTCAAGTTTCAGCATCTTTTGGAATCGAAAGGCAGCCAAATTAAATGCATAATTGTAAGACGTGAAGTTAAGTAGGCTTCTGCAATTGAAAGTTGCTGATGAAAGCAGTTCCCAGTGCTGTGGTTTTAATTATTACATAAAATGAATGGAAAATAGGATTAAGGATTTTGCACAATTGTAACTCATTGTATTAGGAATTGGAGCGTTTTTTTCAGCTGGAGAGGCATGAAAAAAAACCAATAGAATGAAGTCCAATTGGCTCCAGCTTCTTTTTAATATTTCAGTTTACTAGACAACATTTGAAATCATTCTTCACTGGCATGTAGAGGGAATTACTGGGACACAAATTATGTAGGTGATTTTGCAAATCAATCCTGTTTCTTCTCAGACTCTAGATTTTATTATTTGCTCAGCAGAAAAATGTTTATGGGACCCCGTCTCTGCAACCCTTTAGCTTTATCTCATTTACTAGCTCTGTTTATAAACAAGAAGTTTTCCAGCATTGATTGAGAAATTGACCGAAATCCCCTCTGACTGAGAGAAGTCTCATGGCAAGACAAATTCTGGCTTGGTAAAGCTATGTAGGGATGAAAGTCTTAAAATGGCTATTGTGTCATCGTAATAACCAGTCCACATGTGCAAATGCAATAAAACCCAAAGCTTGCTAAGATGTTAGCCACCTCCAACAAAGCCTAGAGAGCTTTACATCCACAGCTAGAGTGGTTCTTTCAATTTTCCCCTCTCCCCCCCCTTTTTTTTTTTTGCTTTCTTGCACAGTGATTTTAGCCTGAATAAACTGCCCAGTGAATGACTCTGTTCTTTACAATGTCTTCACCTAAGTCAATTACCCAATAAGAATTTAGCAAGCTGTACCAGTTCATTCAAGTTTTCCCTCCTCAAGCTCAAATTCTCCCTACCTCCCCCTCCTCCACAGGCCTGCTCTTCATCTCCAGCTGAAGTGAAATCTGGTAAATATTACACTTACAAGGTAACTGGTTTGGAATGTAAAGAATCTCAAGCACAGCAGTCTCTCTCCTTGGCACCTAAATGTATATGCTTTGTTGCCTAGTGCCAAACTGCATTCAACTGGCTTTATGCAATTCAAATAAAGGTATTAAAATCCTGTGATATATAAACAGTCAGATTGTTTACCAATCAAAGTGACAGTTAAAAGAAATGCCTTCCTAAGGGAAACAGACAAGTGTTACTTGCCTTTTTAGTTAGAAACCTTAAAGAGTGCCGGGTCTTGAATAAATCTTTCAACTTTGGATAGAGGAACAAAATGTTTACATTTTTTGGTATGATCTTCATAAATATAGAACAATGGAAGGAAGATTCAGGGACGATTTGTTATGCTCTTCACCTCCCATAGAATCTTTCCCCACATCATCACACATAGCCATGGTCATCAGCAAGTGGAGGACTTCCTGACATTTACAACAAAGCTCATTGGGCAGTATTTTAAACCAAGTAAAAGCTTTTCCTGCATGTAGGATTTTTAAATCATTTGACCACTGTTCTGCTAGTACAGAATTAGCCATAGATGTCTGCAAAGTGTGGTACTTAATGAGTTAGGAGAGCCAAGTTGGAGACATTTGCTTACAGTATCTCTCGGCAGCTGAAAATGCCTATCTGGATGCATTAAACAGGCCTCTGCCTGCTGCCTAGGAGACAATGTTGATGCTAACGGGTGAAAATATAATCACATTGCAGTATGCAGATTCAAATGTCTTCTCTTTATAAGCAAGCATTACTGAGTGGCCAAAATGAATATCATGGCAACTACCTTCTGTATCACACAGTATGGACTGGCTGTCAAAAAGCACATGGCTGTCAAAAGGCACATTTCTTATCTGCTAATTTAGGGCGAAGTCTTGAGAGGTACTAAGCAAATGCAGCTCCCATGAGCTTCAGCTGGAATTGCAGGTGCTCCAAAAGCATTTCCAACCCCTCTGAAATTTGGCCTTTCAATTCTTAGCATTTTCACTTTCTAGTCCGCATGCTTGGGTTAAGATTCCTTACATCCAACACATAGAAATAGAAAACAGATAGGATTTCCAGCTCATAGCACATCACTGAATGCTTTAGTTGGACGTATTCCACATGCTCCTCGAATACTGAAAGGTTGAAGAAATGATTTAGATAGGGTGAGGAGAAATCTGGAATTGGACAGAACTCAAACAACAGGTAAGAAATACACCATCCTTTCTTATTCTACCATATCCGTCAACAGCCTCAGGACTTTCTGACTGGTATGGTACACTAACCTAACTATAAGAGGATTATCTTTTTATTATGACCTATAGAACCTCCCCACTAAATACTCCTGAGGGAATTCTATGCCAAAAAATTAAAAATCCCCCCACCAAAACTGCACCTGTGGTCTACCCCTTCCCCCACTAAATGGTTCCCCTGGAGAAAACTGGAACACTGTATCCTGCTGGTAGCGTTTGCTTGTGGAACAGAAGGAGACTCAAATAAGGGACTTATACTATTATCTGAGTTTAGAAGTCTCTGGTATTTCCACTCAAAAGGCAACGATGACAGAAATGGAATGTATCCCCACTACTACACTCACTGAAGAAACTATGTTAATATAAGATTTTACACATCCAGCTATAGCGGGAATGGATTATGTGGTAGCCACAAAAAATTCTAATAATGTTAAAACTTTAGAGCTTTCTAAACATACTTTAAACCTACCCTTACCTCAAAAAACTTACTACGAAAGCACCTCTTCTTATCATCTGCTCATTTGAGACTGAAAAGGGGAAGGCGGAGTGTTTCTTTATCAAGGTTGAAAGAAGAAGAGACCACCCTGTAGAGATGCATGTGTGAGAAGCAGACTTACTGTAAGTATTGTTCTGTCTAATGGAATACTAAATAGGAATCCTTGCACCATTAGGCTTGAATGTCCAAAGAGGTCACATGTAGCATAAGGTTCTCGAAGCAATTACAGATGGGCTGCCATGTATCCAAGAAGTCTGAGACAGAATCATGCTGTGACCTGCTGTGACCATCAGTATGAAACAGTGCAAAAGGATTTCTGGGTACTCCTTGTACTATAGGGAAGAATTTTAAAACAGCTGAAGGGAGCAATGTACTGTACTAAGTATTTCTAGCCTACGCAATTAGAGTAGTCTGTCTGTTAGCTTTTTCCATGGTGTCTACTGTGAGCAGGCTTCTGTCAAAAGATGGAAAAGCAAGTCTGCTTCCAGACAGTCACTGCAAAACCCACCAGGATTTTGACAAAGGTATAAGACAAACACAAGGCCAGTCAGCCTGTACTAAGAGCTTCAATTCAGGGAAATATGGGAACACCTTTAGTTGACTGCTCTGCTTTGTTCTACCCTCACCTGCAGCAGTAGATCCACAATAGTGTTGCCCAGGTATAAGTGAGCACAGAATTCAGCACCTAATATACAAAATGGAAACAAATGAGATCACTTTGAATCAAAAAAAGGGAAAAATCCTACATTTATGTAATAGTTCCATGACTAATGGCAGGATCTAACAATTGTTCATCAGGCGTTATTGTTTCAGATTTCTTGGTATTCCAAAGTATCCTTGGAAATGCTGTAAGCATTCGTATAAATAAATGATTTACAGTTATTTTTTGGTTTCCACTAAAACAACATATCTTTTACATATTTTGATCTAAGCAATTCCTCAGATTCAGAAATGGCTGACTGTGTCCAGAAATCTAAGAAAGGGATCGCTGACATGAACAAAAGTTTTAATGTATTCTCCCATTGCAATGAACATGAGATTTATATTGAAACAGAAGATCATTTGGTTGGCAACCGTCTAGCTGTCCTTTACCAGGAAGGCCTTTTGTGTACAATAGAGAACTTTCCCATACAATTTAAAATGGGAAGAAGTTAGTAAAAAAGGGCATATTGCCAAAAAACTTGGATTCAAAGTTTTCAAATTACAATACAGTTGTTATTTCTATTACAAAACTTGGCTAGTCACTATTTTTTATTGGAAAAAAATAGATCATTTTTCTGAAACTAGCATAATCTACTGTGCCCTAGACAGTCTTCTCAGCCTTAAAATGGACTTATTTCAAATACTGGTTATTGTAGATCTAGACAGATGCCTTGCCTGGAGCAAAATCATATACAGACTGAAAAAGGATTAAGTATTTGATACAATCAGTGTGCACTTATGATATTTTAACCCTTCAGTGGCTGGAATGGAAGAAGTGCAAAACCAAACAAAATCACTGAGCAGCACAAATTACTGCAGCACTACAAAGCAAACACAAGGTAGTAGAGTGCCAGTGTGGAGGCAGGGCATAACAGCAGCTCAGCTGTTATTCTGCAGTATGGCTCTCCCTGGTGATAAGGAAGTAACTCAAGGATAATCACATGAGTTAACTCAGGAGTGAAGACACAAGTCTTGTCTGTATTGCATCTGGTATTTTCAAAATTGATTGAGCTTCCTATTTAACAAGACAAGCTTTGGTTTTCCTGGATGTGACTGCACCAGCTAAATAGAGCTAGTTGGATCTAACTGAAGGACATGACAAACGTCTTTGATTGAGACAGACTCATTTTCCATCAGTCACAGCGATGGCAGCTACCTGCATCATGTTCATCAGCAAAGTATTAGTTTCAAAGAGCACGTTCTGCTAAATTGTCAAGGGGTTGGTTCCTTTTTTTCCCCCTCGGTAAGTTTCAGATTTTCTTTTAAGTCAGCTCTCCCACATACCAAAAGAGGTGTCAAAAACTCTGAAAGCATGACAGAAAACCTGCACTTCAAAATGACCCTACAATGCTGAAAGCTATGGAGCTGTATCAGTACCAGTGGGTATGACTGAAAGCTACAAACCACATTAGCAGGTACTCAGAATTCCACAGATACTGAAATGATGTCCAAGCTTACCAACAGATCAAAGTAAAAAGGCCCTATTTCTACAAGTTTTGATCGCTGCTTTTAGTCCATTAACTGTCCCTGAAGTTTCACCTGTTTTGTTTCTTAGACTGTTCTTTTCCTAACAATAACACCCAAATAAATGATCCTTGAAGCAACACTTGCTTCATTTTTGTAGGAGCTCCCTTCCCGTTCTCCTGGACAAACATAAATGGTTGCGGTGAAGTGGGGAAACAGGAGACAGACAGAAAGAATCCAAAACTAACCCAGACTGTGAACTGAGTTGTAGTCTACAGATTGCTTCATATAATAGGATGATTCAGTAAATACAGATTTACAGCAGTGTGAGAAACAGTACCTTTAAAGATCAAAACAGACTAACAAGGCATCTGCTTTTGCAAAGAACAGACTATGGAGCAGATTACTTATGAACACACTAGTATAAAGCAACAGAGCAACCAAGAGGGCCTTTCAGAACAAGTTGTTGGTTTTGTGTTGTATACACATTATAGATATATTTTATTGATTACAGTTGTTATCAGTAGGATAGTGCAGGTATTTAACTGATTAAAGCTAAAGAAGCATAACTTTAAGTAATCTTCCTGATTTAATTTAGTCAGATGATTCTGTTTCAAGTTACACAGGATGTTAAGGGCTATTAAGTACAGTATATAGTGTTTAAATTGGCAAGGGATTTACAGAAAATAGGGAACACCCTTCTGCAAACTAGGATGTGAAACATGGAACTGACCCAGAAATTAGGAAACCAAGTAGCTATACTCCCTTTGGGCAAACAGTCCTGAATTTGTAAACTCTGAAATGGAATGTTTTTATTGAGAAGCATCATGCATATTGACATGTGTTTCAGCGGTGCCCATACCTTGCCCAACTGGAGGTTGCTCTGGTAAGCTGCAAACTCCCTACACTGAGGGTGGTTGCAGCATTGTACAGCAGAATTCCAACACGTGCATTTGGTAGCGGAATGCACTTTACCCAGCTTGATACATATGACAGGAATCACATAACACTGCAGAATGACACTTACATACAGCCAATTAAGACACCTCATCTAATGCCACTGGGATTCTTGAAATACAGCACATGAAGAAGATTTTTTTCAGTATGCTTAAACATTTCAAGAAGTTCTCCCATGTGCCCCTGCATATAAAAAGCTTTATGGACACCTAGAGAGAGTAAAAACAGAGTAATTAACTATGAAGTTTAAACTGAAGCTTAATATGTCTGGGGAGAAATAACCCAAAATACTGGTGTTCTGCTGGAGGGAGAGTCCTGGGAAGTAGTGAGAGATAGAGTTGACAGTGGATATAGCAGATTAGAGATGAATTCCCAATCTGACATGGCAGCAGAAAAAAAACATGTGCTTTTGGACTGCATGCCCAGAGGCATCCCATCACAGAGCAGGGAGGCTGTTCCAAGTCTACATGCAAGTGCTACACCGGCACAGCAGTCCTGATGCAGCTGCGCCGTGGTAGCGTGTCTGGTGAAGATGCGCTGTGCCGATGGCAGAGCGCTCTCCCATTGGCACGATTATTCCACCTCCGCGAGAGGCGGAAGCTGTGTCAGCGGGAGAGCGTTGACACAGCAGCGGTGTGGACAACGCTTAGGTTGCTGCAACTTGTGTCGCCCCGGGGGTGGCGTTTTCACACCCCCGAGTGACGTAAGTGACATCGACTAAAGCGGTAGTGTAGACCAGCCCTATGTGAATCAACTGTGGCCACATCAAGAATATTGCATTCGGTTCCTCTGGGCATCTCTTATGAGAAAGATACTGGCTAACTGGAGAGAATTCAGAGAAAAGCAACACAATGATTAGAGGGCAGGAGGAGCTGGCTAATGAGGAAAAATGACAAGAGCTACATATGCAAAGTGGGTGACAGTAACTGTTGACAAACCTCTGAAGCATCTGAACACCAAGAAAAGAGAGCTTATTTAGGGCAGTACTACCATTACCCTGGAAAATATCTTGTTAGTTAGAATAATTTCTGGCACTGTCATGTGAATGCTAACAAGGTGCCAAAAACATTATCAGGTGTTTTTAAGCACTCAGATTCAATGGTGGTAAGTACAGAATAGACAGACAGATCAGTTAGGCAGAAGAAAGAGAAGCTAAAAGCATCGGGTTAAGGTTGGGTTAGGTGGAATATCAGGAAAACCTGGTATCTCCAGACAGCGAGATATTGGGTACAATTTTCAAAAGCACTTAAGTGATATAGAAGCCTAAGTCCTATTAACTTTCAATGAGTGCTTAAGTCACTTTTGAAAATGGGACTTAAGTTCCTAAGTCACCAAGCTGCTTTTGAAAATTTTAATCATAGTCCCTCAGAAAAAGTTAGCCTATCGGTTCAGACAGTTACCACCAGACTGGACTGAAGTGAACACACACCAGCATTGGCAGGGAGATGGCAGACCTGTCCTATTAGATCTTTTCCATCCCTAACTTCTCTGATCTATATGTTCTGTTACATATATATATTTGAACTCTGCTCTGCTTTAAAAAACAAGAAGGATATTCAGTGCCTTCTAGAAGCAAAGTGATGAACAACTTGCACCTACATCACTCAACACTCCCACCCCCACAAAAGTTTAACATTTTGTAGTTTCCCTGCCCCATCTTGGTCCTGATTAAAGGATATATTATGAACAGCAGGAAACAGAAGACAATCAGCAAATAATATTTTATAGAAGTCTCTCAGTTTGAGAAGTCAAACCAGACACAGAAGATAGTGTACGACGGAACTTAAGAAAGTTGGTCCTTGTATTGACATGTCTAGGATTATAAAAGGTGCTTATACATTTTATTTAGATCATTCTTTCCTAAGAAAGCGATTTGCTGTTTATAAGCATTCCAAGAAAACTATACAAACCAGTCCAAAAAAAAAAAAAAAAAACTATAAATGGGCTCTTTTCATGATTTATCTGTAAATTTTGGTTGCCACCTACATCTCAAACCTTTCAAGTATATCAATGCACATTTTTGTCAGAAGTGGCCAAATCATCTCCTGCTTGCATGTTACTCAATGCTAAGAGAATTATTGACAGGCATTCCTGATTTGCCAGGAGGAACTATATGTCCTTTGTAAAGAAAGATATGATCTTAGTAATAGAGAAAGAAAAAGGAAATAAAACCGCCATTAAGGTGAAAAAGTGAAGGCAAACTAAAGCAGGGCCCAAATCAGGCAGTAGTAACGTGCTCAGAGAAGGGGCGCAAAAGAATGCCCATGCCCCTTCCTGTGGGTGATGCAATGTTAATATTTCAGGCCTTACGGGATCATGGTTAGTTCAAGGCCAGTCCTGATATTCTGTTAGAGACTATTGAGTCAACAGCTGGCACTCTGAACAGCTGCTGAATTCAGCATCATCTCCTTGAAACAGGATCAAAGCAACGCTGTTGCTGTTTCCATAAGAGTAAGTTGGGCCCTTGGATTCAAAGGAAAGTTACACACACTTATCTGAAGGAAGAATTTGGCCCACAGTTAGATGTTAACACTGTCTTTATAAATCCCTGTCCTCCAGGGATTAGGACTATGTCACGAACATGTGGCTTCAGAATTAAATATGACGTGCCTATGCCATTTTACACCAGTTGAGGACCTGCATGCAATTCATTTAAAAAACAAAATATAAATTTATAGTTAATATCAATTAACACTAACAGATTAGATACACAATAGATGCTTAGGAAAATGCCAGTTCTATATATGCTTCCTTGCCTAAACCATTCCAAATATATAGCACCATTCTCCCCTATCATCCACCTGAAGAGTGTGGGAGGCTAGATAATGCCTAGGTTCAGCAGTGACAAGTGCATTAGATGGAGACAAAGAGATGGAGGCTGAGACGAAGGGAAGCACAGAAGAGGTGAAGGAGGGAGACCCATTAGCAAAGTAATATACTCATGGCACCAAATGTAGAGCACTAGTGAGATGGTGTTTTGGAAATCATAACAAAATAATCTGAATAATAATAAAAATAATAACTTGAATGATGGTGGTGCTTCCAGACCTGCACCCCATTGGGCGAGGCACTGTACAAACATAACTGAAATAGTCCTTGTCCAAAGAACAAATCTGAGAAGATGGCATTTTCCATCTCTGCTAAACCCTACTGACGTGCTAAACCCTACTGACAGTATGGCAACTCTTGCCAAGCATTGCACATTGATTGAATAAGGTCAGGAAGAGGATACTACTTGGCTTTGATTTATTGAAGACGAATGAAAATTAATTACTTTAGAAACTCTTTTGGTCATTTTGAGGTCAGAAGTAGGGGAAAAAAGGAATTCTCTGAGTTTAATGTCTTCTTATTTACCAACCTTATTTTCCAAAATAGCTTCCGTTTTTTGAGAGGACATTTATCAGATCCTTAGCCCTTAACAAAGAGGAAACAACTATAAAATCACAAGGCAGGCAGTCAGAGCAGAGATCTATTGCTCCCACTTTCTCATAATTTCCCATGTGCATTTACAGAGTGCTTTGAGATCCTTGGATGAAAGATACTAAAGAACTGCTAAGTGTTGTACTACAGACAGCCATTTAAAACACACACACACACAAAAATGACAATGGTTAAGCTGTTCACGTTCGAAAATCAGATGCTCTACATGCTCAGCAACTTCTTCCAAGTCACTGTTTGCTACATATTTCTATTAGGGGGAATCTGATACCGGTCTTCCTCTTCCATGCAGACACAGATGGGCCAAGAGGCAGCAGAATCATAGAATCATAGAATATCAGGGTTCAATAACAATGTGCTATTAAATAGTGAAATAAGTAGGTAATAAATGAAAGATGGCAATATTTCTTTGAAGCATCCACAGTTTACTGGATAAATAATCCATTTAAAATACAATTTTCTAGTATTGTACTAGAGCTAGTTCTCTAATCAACAACAGCAGCTCCTCAGGTTAAAAATGATATGCCTTGGTAACAAAATATGCTTTCTCTCTCTCTCTCTCTCTCTATATATATATATATATTTACCTGGGAAACCATGATATATATTCTTGTTATTTGGATGAATAATGTAGTATCTTTATATATAACTTCTATTAATGCAGAGAATTAAAGAACTCCAGTATAAATAAAATAGAAAAACTATTTTGCAATGATGTAAATTTTGTGATAAAAGCAACCCAGTGCCAAATTCTGGCTGACATCCCATCCTCAAGCCCAGAATTTACCACCCTCCCCTCACTAGGCTGAGTAGTACTTTACTCCATGAGTAATCCTATTGTGTTTCATTGGAATTACTCATAGAATAAGGTTATACTCAACACAAGTAGGGTGGCAGAGTTTTAGTAAGTTCATTATACTGTGTGTTTTTTGGAGTCATTGGAGGTATTTCATCCTTAATTTTGAACTTCCTGCTTTTGCTGGTGTGCAGTAAAAGCCTAAAGCGAAACAGTCTAACAGTTTGAGCCAGAAGTTTGACCTACATTGCAACTACTATTGTCTGATGGGGAAATATACTCTAGATTCTAAATTCTCTTTGCAAACCTCACACTCGGCTGACAAGAAATAACAATCACTATAAGCTATCTGGCCACTGTTAAAGAAGTAGTAAAAAGCAGGCCCTGCAAAAAGCAGTAACACTGAATGATAAGTGACATTTCTAATGCATAATTCCCTCTTTCTACTGTAGGACTGGTCTCTAGATAAGTCTAGGTACATTGGACTAGTAGTACAGCTGCAGGATGATGAATACTATCAGCACAAAGAAATCTTTGAGCTGGTATGAAAGTCTGCAGTTTAGAGCTGACTCGTTTCTTCTTCAGCATAACTGTTTATATCATGGAGCATCCATGGCTCATCAATTTAAACTGCTAGCCTATCAGGGCAGGAATTGTTTCTTACTATGAATATGAGAGTGCCTAGCACAACAGAGGCCTGATCTCAGTTGGGGCTTCTGTACTGCAAATATTAAGGTATCCTTCACTTTGCCTCCTAAAGCCTCTCTTGGATAGTATTGATAGCAACAGATGGATGCAGCATATTTCTTCCAAGGAGTTGGCTGCATTTAGGTTTGGAGTGAAATGATTCCCGTAAATACATGGCCAAATTCTCGTTGGCATGTGGTTCCGTGCACCAGAAAATCCTCAGCCAGCAGCTGCAATACGGAGTGGAAAGTGGTTCCTCCCATTTTGGCCCCTCCACAGCATCAAAGAAGAGTGAATCTGCAGGGCCTCTGTGACAAGAACTATGGAGCAGGGGATGCATATGTAACATCAACAGACCCTCATCGGCAGGTGGAATCGAACCTGGGACCTCTGGAGCTAAATGCATGAGCTTCTACTGCATGATCTAAAAGCCCCACATGGCCCTTAGCTCAGGCTGTAGCAGATTCATTAATCTTTAAGTGGTCTTGGTGCCACTTGCTGGGACAGAGCACCACACCCAGGAGATGTGTGGGTTACACACACTCCCTGATCTGGCAATAGCTGATAGGTACAGCCTCCCTCTGCAGATTATGTCTATCTATATTAGTGTCCGCTGTTTGTGTGGTTTTTGGAGGGGTGGTTATATAACCACTGTCACTGGGGTATCTTTAAAAAGTTAAGAACAATAAAAGTCCAGAATATAAAGGGTTTTGTCTCCATTTTTCTGGAGCACAGTGTTACTGCTTGTGTAGAGGTTTGGATTATTTTCTCTGGGGCACTATTAAGAATAGCAATTCCTTATCAAAAAAAGGGTACCTTGATCTAAACACTGTCTGGTTTGTACTTTGTCTGACCTCTTCTGCCAAGAAGTTTCACAGCCAAAGCCCTGCCACCAAGAATGCTTTGTTGCCATTTGCTGACTGTTGGAATCTGGGCCTATCCAGTTACGTGGTCCCTGTAAAGTGAGGGTAGATGTCTTGGTATCTCCTAGAGGGTAAGGCAGTCTCTAAAACAAACAGATTTCAGCCTATTAAGTGCCTTCTAGATTAGAACCAGGCTTTTGAGCTTTACACTGAAGCAAATGGGGGAGCCAGTGAAATTGGCAAAGCACAGATGTGATGTGTTTGCACTGGGTATTTCTACCAGTAAGACATGCTCTACCAGCTTTGGCCTTTTTGAAGCAGTTGCGTCCAACCTAAGTAGAGTGAGTTGCAATATTCCAACCTGGGCATGTTTAAAGCCTGGATCACTTTGGCTAGGTCCTCACCCGAAAGGAGTGAACATGGCTGACTGGTCAAGTGAAGGTCAAAGAAGGTGTTTCTCGGCACTGTGGCAAGCTGCATGTTGAGGGGGAGTAAGGCTTCTAGCAAGACCCTGAGGCTTTGCACCACCGTGACAATCTGTGATGTTCTGGATCACTGATGATTTCAGTGTACTGGTTAGTTCCTTAAAAGTATTTTCCACTCCCTACCAGCGCTGGTTCTGTATTTCCTAAATTGAGTTTGAGCTACCGACTCTTCATCCTTTTGCTGATTTCATAGAGACATTGGTGCACCCGAGTGACTGCAGAGGCTGAGTCATTGGAGAAGACATTCAGATGAGTTGGGTGACAGCTAAGTCTATGAGGAGTACTTGTGGCATCTCAAGATCTCTCTGAGTGGTCTCAGGAAGAAGTTAACGACGAAGGGAGCAATTATTGAGACACAGAGGTCTAGCTGTATCAGCAGACAGATAATAGGCCTGGAGAAGATTCTCCATCAGGGCCATTTTTGTATTATGCCCTGATCTGAAACCTGATTACGATGAATCAAGGAGTCTAGCAGAAGATAGATGCTGCTGGATGCCCCCATCTTCTCAGTAATTACGTTAGCAGCAGAATGGTCCCAGCTACAGTGCGGGTACGCACTAGTGGTTTTTTGCACTCTGTACCTGTTTAGTGGGTGGGACACAACACGTGATACTGACCCTGTCCTGTGTGAGGGGGACTAACCCATGTAAACCTGACATAGGTCAGGTGAGTGACATTAGGAAACAAAGTTCTGTTGTCTCTTACCAGCAGTCCTGCAAGTCACACTTTTATTACTCTGTACCTTATTAATCAGTACTCTGTAAATATATCAGATTTGTAAAGTTGTTACTGCTATAATATGCTTGCAATTTGCAAAGGACTATAAGAATCCTGAAGCATCATCAATATCCAATACACTATTTCCAGCAGAAGGGTTCACTCTGAGCATTGATACTTTTGCACTGCAAACCAGTGATGGGCCCAAACCAGAACAGATCCACATTTCCCCTGAATTTTGGAAAAAAGCTGATGTGAATCTGAGCCTTAGGGCTTGTCCCTGCCTCTAAATATGTTGAAATGGAGAGGAGAACACAGGCCCTATTCTCCCTAGAACAATTCTGAGTATGTGTGTATTTGAGAACAGAGGCAGTTCATGCAAGGTGACAGTGAGGATGGCTCCAGCTGCTTAGAATAGCCCATTTTCCCTTACCAAGTGTTCAAAATCACAATCAGCATGCAGTAACTCGTTCTTACACTAGCTGCCTTCCCTCCAGCACAGACTCACTTGTCTTTTTACTCAATTACTATCTAGCAAAGTAGGTTGTTTTTCTTTAAACAAAGGGCCCTGTGGCCTATCTATCCTGCCTGGAACGTTTAAAAATAGTCAGCAAATGTCTGCATTGGTTTGTAGAGAGGAGATGAAAGTAAGTCCCACGGTTTAGATCCTGTTCCTCTAGCCCCACCTCTGCCAGGAAGCGCTCCTGTTCCTTTGGCAAGCCCTGAAGCTGGCTTCTGACACTGAGCCCAGGGCCCAGAGAACAGAATTTCTAAACTATTCCCTGGCTGTAGAAGGAAATGAAAGCAAGTCATTTTCAAGAAAAGCAGGTTGAGCAGTCCAACCTTTTGCTCTAGAGACAAAAAAAAACAAAAACAGGAAATATACAGAGAGAAAAAGTGCAATCAGGAAGGGAGGGGAAAGAAAGTAAAAAGAAAATTGGACATTTTGATTCGTATTGCAATCAAGTGAAGTTCACAGATTCTAATCTCAGCCAATACAATTTAAAATAGTTAAGATAAAGATACTCCAGCTAATGGATAATAGATGAATGGCAGAGACAGAAGAAACAGCAAGTTTTTAACTGAATTGGAATTCTGATGTCTTTTCTGTCTCACATCAATAATTAAAGTGAAAGCAATGCTTGCAAATTAGAACTGGAAATGCACAGAATGATTTTGCATTGTCAACCAGGAAGAAACCTCAGAAGAAACTACGGGATAATATTAATGATATAAATACCTGGAGTGGTGAGATTACTCTTTATAAAATTTCAGAGTGGCCCTAAGCTGTGACTAACAGACCTTTCAAGTCTAATGCCTTCAAGTACAAATTTAGTAACCACTAAATTTCAAGTAGGCACTTGTCTATTATTTTATGCTAGTGTAATAAGCAGCCATTTGATCTGTCAGTGAAAAAAATGTTTGCAGCGTTGTTGTAGCCATGTTGGTCCCCAGATACAAGCGAGATAAGGTAGGTGAGCTAATAAGTTTTATTGGACCAACTTCTGTTGGTGAAAGAGACAAGCTTTTGAGTCCAACAGAGGTCTTCTTCAGGTCAAATAATGAGCAAACAATGATCAGATCAGGCCACTATGCAGCTAGGATTCATGAAGCACAGGTCTTATGGTTATTTGTGATGTCCAAGCAGCCATGAGTGGGGAGGGTATTCTGGATGTGGGTTTCTTTCCATCCTGGTAGAATGGCTACTGGGAGATACAGAGCCAGCCTCCAAGCTGCTGAATCAGCACAGGATAGCCCGGGCGAGGCGCAGGGATGTGACTTACGTGGTCACTTGCATGACTTGGCCTAAGGTCAAACCTGAGGAAGAACCAACACGTAGTAACTAGAAACAAAACTAAATCTCAACTTTTAGCCAACGTTAAATATTTTTTACATTGTTAGTATGTGAGACTCAGGCCAAACCTGCCCTTCATTGGCAAGTTCTATAAATATGAATACACAATATAGCCTGCAATCTTAAAAGCACCCACATGTATTGAGTGCCTAACTCTTTTAGGCACCTTTGAAAATCCTAGCCATAAACAATACTCTGAAAACCTATAGATTTTAAAAAGGAATAAGACCTTAACTACAGGATTTTGAAACCAACCTGTAGAATTCTAACCATGTAGCAATTGATGCTGCAGTCATTATACAGACCAAAGTCCCACTGGAGTTAATGGAAGTTTTCCCTGCTCCCAGACTGAACCCTGAGCCCATAACCAGGAGTCAAATTTGATTCACCCTGCCACATGTTTCTTTCATTCTGCACTGCAAATATACTGGAGGGCAGCATGTCTCTGATCACATCTATGCTTTAACAACAGTTTTGAATACCAATACTGGGTCCCTCCATATAGTATTACACTGGACACAGCACTAACAACTGTTCTGTAAGGAACAATGTTACATTGGCAGGCAGATGAGCAAGATGAGCTAATGATTTTCAGAATTAGCCTCCATAATGATACCCACTAATGATAAGCCAACAGAACTCAGGCTCTGAAGTGCCTAAGTCGCTTTTGAAACTGGGATTTAGGCTCCTAAGTCATTTGGACCCTTCCATATTTTACCCAGGGAAAATAGGATAAGCCCAATAAATTCATAATTACCGTGGTATATGCTAGGCTCTAAACCTAAGTCAATGCGTTTAACCCTACTGGATCCTAGGTTAACACACAGCCTCTCCCCAACTACAACAAGTCAAGTTATCAGTTAGTTATTAGTTAAAAATGAAGCCAGATCTGGAAATGTATGCTCTGAGCAGAATCTCTTGTCTCTGCTCCTCTCACACACATCAAGTGGCATTATGGCTCCATTAGTAAGCAAGCCTTTGAAGCAGAAGATTGTAGGTTTGATTGTCATGTACACCCAGGCCCCTGCACACCACTGGGGCAAGGCAAAGGAGTAAATGAGAATCAGGCTCTTTGGCTTTAATTCCTACTCCAGAATATTTGGGCACATACTCCAGGCTGACCCTGATCAGGCACGGGAAGTACTGCAATAATGGAGCTTTCCTTTGGACAAGGGGGTATACCAAGCCCCTTCTTTTTTGCCTCTGATGGCTGCTGAGCTCTCACTGATTTTATTTGTGTTTTTAAAAGCGCAGGATAAACTCCTAGAAAAGCAGGTTGCTCAGGGGATTGCTATTTACAAAGGGGGCCTAAGGGACCAAATCTCATTGCATTTTGATGGGAACTAGATAGCTAACTCCCTTAGGCTCCTTTGAAAATCCCATCCACAGTGACTGCTCCATTTGCCGAATCAGTCATTCAACAAACTCTGATCTCCACGACTCCAGTGACAATCTGGATTAACTTCACTGATTTCAATGGACTTACCCCAAGTTTTCATCTGTGTAACTGAGATCAGAATTTACCTCCAAATATTTAACTCATCACTTTGTGAGGCACTTTGAGACACATCAAGCAAGAGAGGCACTATCTAAAACCACATTCACTTTCAGCCCATTAGCACAGTTCCTGTTCCCAAACTCCTTTGCTTTCCATCTTGTAAATTCAGCATATATCATTGCAGCTAGTTGACTCAAAACCTGCTGCTTTTAGCAGTCGCTCTGCTGGTTCCAGCTCCATTCAGGATGGACTTTAAGATTTTGCAGATAACATACAAGGACCTTGTTGGCTTAGGCCAGGCCTTTCTTTCTAATCTGTTGCTTGGTGGGTTACCAGATTCTTATTTGCAGCCTTTAGAATCTTTCTTGCTATGTCTATTAAGGTTTTATTTTTACACTTGTCTGTAGAGAGACTGTTAGATATGAAGCCCTTAGCTTCTAGACTAGAACTGGATTTAGGGAGGATGATAGTAACTTATTACAGCATGTTTATCTGCAAGGTCTTCATGGTCAGATTGTCATTTCTTTTAGGGAGGGGGCTGTGGAATACCTGAGAGGTACAGGACATGAACTTATGTCTATTACTCTGTATTCTATAATCATCTGCTCTTGCCATATTGCTGCCATATGTTGCTACCAGATGACATCTGCTATCAAATGCTGCTACCAATAAGCTACAATGTAGTTTATTTTTAAAGCTTTTTACAAAGCCTTATACCGAAGAATATCTCTGAGGGCAATTTATCAAAGGCAAAGAGCCACATTACAAAAATATGTCCAAAAATACCTTGAAAATGTGGTTATTTTTTTAAACCGAGGGTAAAGCATCATAGGCCTGATGCAAAGTTTTTTGTAGTCAATGGAAAGACTCCCACTGAGTTCAGTGGGCTTTGGATCAGGCCCTAAATCAGTAGTACAGACTCTCAACAGTCATGTAGAAGCAGAAAGTTCAGGGACTTAGCTGCAACACATGTGCAGCTGGTCTTGTGGTAAGTGTGGATTAGACAGAACTCTCTCCAGCCCTACCATAACACATGGCCTACCCCCAAGAGGAAGAGAATTTTCCCAGTAAAGTGGATCAAGACAGGACCTCAGTTTGGAAGGGTGGAATGTTCCCTTAGACACATGATACTTGTGACTCAGCCATTGGCAATCTATTTAAAGATCCTTTTTTCCGCATCTTTTTAGGGTTTTCTGTTCACAAGAAAGGAGGGATGTGTGAAAATTCCAACTGACTCGCTCCCAGACATAAAGATGGATCCAACCTGCCATGTTTGGATCCAGATTCAACTTTTGAGAGAGCTTGGACACAGGGTTTTAGTACAAGCCCATTGTAAAGACATCTAACTGCGAGTTTAGATATCCAGCTGCCCAAAACGTAGATCCTGAATACAAGCCTCTTGGTTGGTAACAGCACCAGATCAGTGGATTTCTTCAAGAAAGGTGGTACTTATTCCCAGGCTGACATGCCTAGTGCTCTTCATGCTGTTTGGTGCAATATTCTGTCACTCTGTATTACATCAATATACAACAGGAAGGACAAAGAAAATGTGCAAGCATGTCTCTGCATATCTCAATACTGAGATGCGGCTACTCTGTATCTGAAGGGCACATCACAAAGAACTTGAGCTCAGGGAAGGGAAACAATGGTGCAAGCCACCTATACCCCTACTCTGCTAGGAGTCTGGAGCCAGAACAGCAGCTCACAAACTGGGCAGGATCAGCCGGTGAGCGGGTGGGACCAGAGCACCCAGGACATGCACTGATCCCACACATCTCCTAGGCAACAGCCACTAGCAGAGCTCCTACGCAGCCCCTATTTAAAAGTGCCCATCCCGATAAAGGATGGCAGTAATGTAGCTGCCTTTCTTTCCTCAAGGGTGAATGCCTCCTGTTGAAGCTGCTCCAGCCGGCATGTGGTCAAGGGGTGCAAATTGCCCCCTTCACATGTGGGAATGAAGTTGCTAAAGATTTCACTGACTATATTTTCATTAAATATGAGGTTGCGCAGGGTTAGCTGGAGTTGACTCCAGTATGAAGAACCTCATAAATGGGGAAGTCTGCAATTAAGATCCAAGAGGAAAAGCTGGTGCTATGTTCACTATTCTCACAGGAGTTGTTTCTCAGCTTTGTTGGTCTGCCCCATTCTTATGGGCAAGTAGGGTTTGAAAACAGACAAGCAAGTTCCTATATTCGCTAATTTCCTGCGGTGACTTAGATTCCTCTCTCACCATTCCAGGCTTGCCAGCCACTTCTGGCCAGTACTTCAACTCCTCTGTACCTAAAGAGGGGGAACTTGCGCCTTAATATTTACATGGCACTTTGAAGACTTAAACTGCTATAAAATTGCTACGTATTACTCTTCCTATTAGAACTCTTGACAATTTCAGCTAGTCCTTAGTGCCTGTTTTTCCAGAGCACAAAAACACCAATCCGTACAGCACATTGGGCAGCGTCTGCTCAGGAGCAGCCAAGCTTTGAAATAACAAGGGCTATTGTAGGTCAGGTTTGAGATGCATTAGCAGACATGTACAGACTGGAGAGCTTAAAACAGCATCTGCTTACTGAATGTTGGGCTCATTATTATTGTTTAACACTCATATGGCAGGATCGGGCCCACTGTGCCAGGAGCTGTACAAACAAACAAACAAGACACAGGGCTATCAGTTTTTCAACTTCATGAGCACAAAGTTCACTCCCAATTTTTTTTAAAGGAAAAACCCCCACATTTTGATTCCTTAGTCATCTCTATGATTTGACCAACACTCTGCTTTAGTTGAGCTAGCTACTGAATTGCAAAGGCCCAACGTAAACAAAAACAAATAAGAAAAGGAAACTTCAGCAGCGCTTAGCTTGCCTTTTAAAATTCAAGACGGGGTTTGAATGAGACGAAGCCAGTGAAAACACAAGACACCAACACTGGCCAAATGAGGAAAAATAATGAATTTATACAAGTGAAAAACTGAAATGGAAAGAATGACAGATCAACTGCTGCACTCGGTGTGCACATAATAATCACTGATAGACCTTCCCCAGGAAGTGTTGAAATTACCATCACTGAAATGAGTCCAGCAGTTTAAAATTAAATTATCTTTCCCAGAACATTCCAATTTGGGCTTTGGCAACAACAGCTGTTTTAATGCTCTTAAATATATTTATATATATTTTTAAAAAGTGTAGTATCCTCTTTCAAGCAAGACCTCCCTCTTAGTTTTTGCGAAGTCAGACTGGACTTGTGGTCATTTTGCAGGGTCCTTTTTTCAAAGCCAATGTTCGAATTCACAGTCATCAGATTAAGCAACAAACAGGGATTCTTACAACAGCCCTGAGTTATGAATGAATGGTTATTTGTGAACTAGCCTGTCAAGACAGATGCAGTATTTGTCAGAGTAGTGTGGGTTAGATATGGTGGGAAGGAGCCAAACAAACAGAGCCAAGGTCAAAGTCATAACATTTTCTTTCTCTCTCTTTTTTTTTCCCCTGTTTTTTTCCCCCGTTTTGTTTTGTTTGCTACAGTGTTTGCTGAAATATAATGCACTAGTGAATATTTTCACTCAGCCTGCCCTATATTTTTGTCTGAAAAGCAATATCTTCTCCATGCAAGGAAAGCAAATGAATTTATAAATAAATGAGTAATAGTTTTTATAATACAAGGAAAATATAACATATTGGGCCTGATCCAAAGCTCACTGAAGTCAATGGAAAGATTCCTATTGATTTCAATGACTTTGGGGTCATAGGGAACTTGGATATGTGGTGCAATCTTGTCCAGATTAAAACTATTATTGTTATTTATTTGTATTGCAGTACTGACTGGGAGGCCGTCATGGACCAGGACCCATTGTGCTAAGTTTTCTACAAACACAGAGCAAAGAGACAGACCCTGCCCCAAAGAGCTCAGCCTGGTGGCAAAACTTCCATTGACTTCAGAGGGAGTAAGATGAGGTCTGTAGTGAAAATCCAGAATAGTTTCAATGCACCTCACTGTGCATCATGAAACCACAGTTATAGGAAATTTCTGTTTCTAGGGGCATACCTTCCCCTCTTGCAGGAAAATGTGTATGATGGGAAAAGACGTTCTGAAAATCCCACCAGTTCAAACTCACAGGGTTGCTACAGAGCTTTCTTCCCTAGGGTGGGAACATGGGATAGTATCCATAGGATGGCATTCAGGGTGCAAACTTCACACTGCCTGGGAATTCACAGGGAAATCCAGGTGTGTCTCCCTGGGCCTCGGGGTATGACGGAGTCCATCTGCACTGCTTGCCAGACCCTTCCCCTAAGGTATATTATATGGCTCATGCAACAGCCACAGGCTTCTTCCCCTGAGGGAAGTCAATACTGTACTTCAACAAGCAGTGAGAAAGCACAAGCAGATTTCCACTTGGAACTCCACTGGGTTTGGAGGCCATCGTACTGCATAAAGAAGGTGCTTCCCAGCTCAGAACCAACTTGCAGAGCTCCTGCTGTATGTAACAAAAAAACCTCAACAATTACCCAGAGGTATACACCTAGTTGTTCAGATCCAAAAGCTCAGCACACTGTCATATGAGCTAAAGGAGAACTCCTGTAGTAATTAGTAATAGCACAGTCCCTTCTCCTCTGTCAGCCACTAGAGGGCATCATCATTCACTCATTCATTCACACAGAGCCTGCAGCTTACATTGGGAGGAGGGGGGATATGATGCCTGGAGTTGAATGTGCTCCCCACCCCCTTGTGCAGAGTTGTGGCCTTTGAACCCTTTCCCCCTCTCCTTTACTCCCTTCTGTACCATTCAGCTGTATTTTTGTACTTCTGGGTTTTCCCTCACAATTATTATAGAACAGCAAGGACGGTGTAGACAGTTTTGAAGGAGTTGTTTCAAGAGGAAATGTAGCTGCTGTAGCCAGACCATTCCAGGAAACCAGTTGATAGTAATGTTGCTGTTAGGTACCTACTTGTGGATATCATAGATTTAAAAAGAAACAAACAACAGTTTGCGGTTGTAGGCAGGATGCAAACATACTCTATACAAAATGACAGAAGCAAACTTTTTAGTCTAAACAAATCTGTTCAGCATCCATAACATATTATTAAATTAAAATAATACCTGGAGAACATATAATTCCCAGGCTAAAAGCTGCCCATTTAAATGTATAGCATATGGTTTCACAATGGGAATGGAAACATTTGTGCATCTTCACTAATGACTTGTTTTGTCAAGATGCACTGGGAGTTTCCTCTTAATCTGTAATGTGGAAGCATTTCTAGCACAGAGACACTTGCATAACAAAGAAAGCAAGCTGGCCAACTGGAAGAGACTCTTCAGAATAACAAAGATAATGAACAGAGAATTTTTTTTTTTTTCCTGAAAAAGACTTTTCTCGTCTTGCCTCTGCTACTGGTCCTGATGTTTAGCAATACGTTTTCTAAGCGCTATGAGGGATTTTAGCTGCATGGCTCCAAAATTCTGTTCATACCTCTGCTAATGTCCTATAAAATCAGGTCCCAGTTCAGCAAGCTACTTAAGCTTTAATTGTTAATGGAACTATTCACATCCTTAAAGCTGCACACTTGTTTCTTGCTGAATAGGGACCTCACTGAAGAACAAATCCTAGTGTCCTTGTTTAGCTTTTGCTCAGTTCTTATACATGCAAGAGTCCCAAATTTAAAGCGATAACATCAACCTATGAAAATATTTTACCTATTGTCCTTACAAGTGATACCTAAAATTACTAGGACTGACAAGGGTTAGTGAAAGCAAATAGTTTGTCTTAGTTTTTTTCAGTTTATTTACATTGTGTGTTTGACAGCACTTTGAGATAGTCAGTTCTGCTTTCTTCCCTCTGTAGCCATTTGCACCTTGATCCTATAACAGGCTGAAGCCAAAGGAACTTCATGTGGGTATAGGGTTCCATCTATATAGTCACTTACAGGATTTGCACTTTAGTCAGTCAGTTTCCTCCTTTATTTATGTGGGTCTTTCACACAGAAGCAGAGGACAGAAAAACATCTAAAAATGGTCACCTGTGACTGTAAAACCCCAAACTGGCAGAGGATTAGGGGCTGGGTGGAGTACCAGACAATCTACATTTTAAAAAACTTGACTAGATTCCAAGATGATGTATCTCTTTAAGACTGATATCAATGGGAGTTTTGTTTGAGTAGGCACTGAGACAGGGCTTCAGGATTTTGGTCCTAGGGTTTTGTGGTTTTTTGTTCTGGATGGTCTTCTGAACCCCTCCAAGAGCCTAAGGTATTCCTTCCATATTTCTTTCCCTTAGTCTCCCTCTCCTCAAATCACACAGTAACAGAATTTACCATGCCAGATCAGATTACTGAGCTCCCAAATCTGGTACTCTACTATTGGCTGTGGCCAATACCTGATGGTTCAGAAGAAAGTAAAAAACACCCAGAATGCACTTTGCCATTTGTATGATGAGGGTACATGTGGGAGGACTGATTCCTTCCTGACTTCAGTGGTGATCATCTTATGTATAGAAGCAAGACATTTGACTACCCCCCTCAGTATGTAGAATTACAAATGATACCATTGTTCATAATATTATCGCACCCCTTTTAAAATCCATCAGCAACTTCTTGGCTCTAAAGAGCAGGGGAAGACTCATGAATGATACTCATGTTTAAGCCACATGGCATCATTCCCACCACCTTCCCTCTACCCTACTGGAAGCCTCCTCCAGTGCTCCAAATTCCTTATGAGCAGTAAGAGGCTATGGGGAAATCAAACTCCAGGGAGGTGCTGAGCACCACAGCTAGGCCACTGGGTCAACACAGTGGGGAGGTTTAAAAGAAAATACTCCTTTTGAGAATGCTTCCATATTTTTAACAAAATAGAAAATCCTGAAAGATTAAGTTCTGGGCTCTGCTAAATGCAAAACACACATGAGCTGCACATGAGTAGCTGTTAACATTTGGTAATGATGCAATCAGTGAAGGGGAGGCATATAGCATAGACACCGCTGTACTAGTAACTCAATTATTCTGAAGACAAGAAGTCCACATGCATATAATTACTGGTAAATCAACTCCTTGTTCATAAAACAGAAGCATGGCCTTGTACCCAGCCAGTTTATAGGTGGTTTTTTTTTTCCATTGGTCAAATACTCAGCAGAATGACAGTCTATGTAACGCAATATTCATGCAATAGAGTTCATTCAAAGATAGGTTATATCAATAACTTCCATAAAATGCATGTATAGACAAGAGCTTGGCTTCATGGGGGGGAGGGGGACCTGTATAATATTAGTATAACGTTAATGTGAAACAACTATCAAGAAAAGAAATCATAATTTTTCAGGGTTTTGTATATTTTTAGTCCCACCTCCTTCAAAGATGATAGAATACTCAAAGTGATCACTTACTCTCATAAGGCCCAATCCCCATCAGTTTTTACTGACTGTAATGGGAGTTTTAGATGAATAAGGAATACAGAATTGGGCCTTTATATGTTTACCACAAATAAGCCTTCCAAATCCCTGAACACATGTCTCGTTAATTATATGTATGTATAATAAATGTCCCAGATGTCAGATTATTATTATTTGCAATCTGTAACTGTACTGATATTACATTTCTGCAGATTAACAGTGCAATGTTTGCCATCACTAAATTGAAATAAACATTCAATTTAAATATCAGAACCTGTCTAGTCAGCAATTTTATCCCAGAGACAAAATTATCTTCTAAAATGCTCCTGCCAAGGAAGGTTAAATACCTAAATATGACCTCATTTTAATAAAACCAGGACTTTGGAACTTGAAAGATAATGGTTTCTAGGCACAGAGTTTTCAAGCGTTCTATCATCTACTGTCTTTAGATTTCACATTCAATCTCCTTTTACAGATCTCTGTAAAACAACTCAATTACTGACTGTTTGGACTTTTATTACCTAACCCAAAACAAGATACATAGGGATTGCTGCAGAAACCAAAGCTCAGCTGCTTTTTGAGTTTGCAAAACTAGTGGCACAAAAATAATATCAAGAAGCTTTGGAATCTATTGTCTACATGGGTCTATTATTCTTTGACTCTCTGAATTTCCACATATATTCTGACTACAAGTGTCTTTAACCTCAAATGGACTGTCAAGCAGACTCCAGATGCCCCCTTATTCCCTCAGTGCAAACTATCAGTAAACCTTAGCATAACTTTACTTTGAGCCTTAAACTAACAGCATGTGAAAAGATTAATATGAATAAATTCAAAACTAATCAGATCCCTTCTTTAAATGTTGACACAGTATTATTTATATCCCATAAATACCTTCTTGACTAAAATTCATCCCAGGAGATTGGCATCTTGCCAGTTCTATTCATATTTACGGTATTTATATAGTACAGTTGGCCAAGGATAATATTTAAGACAAAATATGCCTTAGGGTATATACAATATCTCTTATAGTTTTCCTTTTACATCTCCTCATTGCTAAAAATATTTAGTCTGAACTGTATAAAATGCCTCACAAAGACCTATCAGCAATCTGCAGTGATATATAGCTGACTATGAGTATAATTAGAGCATATTTGTAATACTTGGGCTGTAGTCAGTTACTGAACGCTAACAACTTTGTGGTTAAAAACGCAACCACTGATCTTTCCCATGCCTTCATCTCAGCAGCTTTTGACCTTCAATGCATTCATATTGATCTCCTTCTCCTTCCTCATCACTGTCCCAGCGGGATCAGGAACTGCAGAGTTATGACAATTATTCAGTGAAGTCTAGGAGAAAGTGCAGCCAGTGCTGCACTTTCAATTTGTTTGTTTAAAATATGGTGGAGCAATTCCTTCCTTTCTGTCTTTTTTGGAAAGGTTCGCTCAATCCAGTATAACTAGAGAGCAGTGGAAAAACAGTTAACCTACTTACTATGATGTTAACCACGGCACTTGCACAGTAGTATTGGATCTGTTGCTAAATGGCCTTCTGATCCCAAACTTCTGATGCACTCTGTTGGTAGATACCTGAAGTCTATTTTATGCTGCCAAAACCCTTACTAATACTTTAGCACTGTTCCGGCTTTTGACAATATTTTAAAAATAGACCCTCTTTTGTCAACTTTGATGTCACACACTTCAGATATTTTAATTTTCTGACAAGTATACGGCTGGATTTGATAATAGTAACTCTTTGTGTGATTTTCTTTGGGGGGAAAAGGGGGCAGATCTGTGGTCAGGATCAATGCACCTTGCCTTCAAAAACCCTCTATTACACGTTCATACCCGTATATCAAGGAGTTGCTACTACTTCCTATGGCCTTTGTTAGTAAATACTTGCTACCAGGCTCAGGGCATGAGGTGTTGGGTCTCAAAACAAAGTTCTGACTTTCACCAAAATACCAGCAAGGATGGTGTGGCAGTGAGGGTGTGGGTGTGTGTTTTGAAGGAAAACTGCCACGATTTCTACGTTCGGTCTCAATGTTATTGCTACAAATTACACTGAAGCTTTTGCGCATACCCACTTGGCTCCAATATACATAAAAAAATCTTCCTTCCCCCAGGGTAACAAGGGTGGAGTATATTTATCCTAGCTGTTATTGTAATTACAATAATAAAATGGCTTTGACTGCGAGGATGTCCTGTACCTGATGGTGTCATTTAACAGTAAAAGAAGAAAAAGGCAGCTGCAAAGAGTGGGGTGCGGACACTTTGGCTGGCATCATGGGACTATCGCATGCAAGACACAGCAAGCTATAAAGCTACAACTTGTTAAACTAAAAATAAATAAAAGAAAATGCAATTAGAAACTCTAGGATAAAGTTACCAAGATGGCTACATTATCTATTTAAGCAAGAGGTATGTACTTTTCAAAAACAGACAGCAAATATATAGGGCATCAAGTGAAGGGTGGGGGAAGAGGGAGGGAAATGAACAGATTAGGCACTGGAGTTTCGGATACACTGATGGTGAAGTTATGTTTTTCTCTCTCTGGTATTTAACCTTCCTTGGCATGAGCAGCTAGTTTGGTTTTTTTAAGGACTTTTATGCTTTTCTGCACACCCACCGCCGCCGCTACCAAAAGAAAGAGGCATGTTATGATGATTTGTATTCATTATAGGTGGGATCTGATGAGATACCAGCACATAACATTTTTCCCTTTTATTGTTCAGAATGAGATGTGTATCATCAGTGTCATTCAAAAAAACAGCGAAGGGCAGAAAAATGAGAGGGGTTCCAGGAACCTGGCACTAAACAGAAGGGAGAACTTCTTTGTACCTAAATTAAAGGCACCATGAATTGGAAGGGTGGCTATTAAACTGCAAACAGAAGGGAGAGGTCTCTGCAGTTGTCCTTTCTTAGGGTACCAATTTAAGAAGAGATCTTGAGAATGATGTTCTGGGGATTGGGGAGTTGGCAAGGATGGGGAAAGAAGCCTGGGATTCTTTTTTTTAAACACCTTTTTTGAAAAACGCAGGGATAGACTAAGGCAAATTGAGGGGAAGAACAGCTGTGGAAAGAGATAGAGTCGTTTTAGAGAGGGAAGGGTGTGGGGGTGCAGCACGCCCAGGTCCTAGGGGCACACACAGTGACGTGTGTGATGAGTTTGAGGGAGAGGGTGAGAGGAGATCAAACACAGCAGATCTGCAAGCAACCGACCCCTCCTTCACCCCCCCAAAAAAGTATGAAAAACGAACTAAGAAGATGAGTGAAATGAACAGATAAGGGGGCTTATGGTACATGGGGCAGGTATTTCAGGGTACTGCCAAGGCTGGGGCGGGGGGTGAAATCACACACACACAGAGGACTTACTTTCGGGGTAAAAAGGCAGCATGTCTATTTTGTAAACCTCTTTGGCATAATACTCCTCATCGCTCCTCTCCCTTTCGCAAGTGGCGGCTCTGTGGTTGGCTTTCTCCTGCAGCAGGTCCCTGGTGCTGTTGTAGATGGAGATGACCTCCGGGGGCACCTCCTCGGGCTCGGGGTACTCTTCAGGGGGGCTGGTGAGCTTCAGCTTGCTCAGGATCTGTCCTCGGATCGCCTCGATCCTCTTGCGCATAAACTGATCCATGTCTAGGGTACTGCAGGTAGACAGGCTGAGCGCCACCGTGGCCAGATCCAGGGTGAGCACCACGCTCAGGAGATAGCGGTGCATTTTCGGGTTTAAACCCAGCGTCCCAAAAAGAGTGACTTGGAAAAGAAGGGGATGGGGGGAGGGGTGCAAAGGAGGGGAAGCAGCTGCGGTTGGAAACGCAACCGGGTTGCCAGGAAAAGGCAACGGGGGTGCAAATGAAAAACGCCCCCGGGTTACACAGGCGAGTTGCAAAGAAAGCAGGTCGCTACCTCTGCATCAGCCTCCAAACTGAACAAACATGGGGGGGGGGGGGGATTTTAACCAGCCCCCACCGCGGCGAGAGCCACTAGAGGAGAGTTTCCCTAGCGAGCCGGTGTGGCGGGGCTGGCCAGGGAGCAGCGCTCCTGAAGCCGGAGGGCGAGCGGGTGGCAGCCGGGCGCTCAGCTCCGGGCTTCAGCTCTGGGCTCCTCCAGCGCCACGCGCGGGACGGGACGGGACGGGACGGGCGATGTCAGGGGCGGGCTGGCGGCGCGCGCTGAGCTGAGCTGAGCTGCTGGCCCCGCGCTGCGGAGCTGCAACAACACACGCAGCAGCTGCGAGCAGAGCGAGCCGCCCCGCAGGCGAGAGGGCGCCCACGTGTGTGTGTGTGTGTGTGTGTGTGTGTGTGCGCGCGCGCGGGGAGAGTCCGGGACGCCCCGGGGCTGGGTGCGGGGGGGGGCTCTGCTCTTCGCTCCTTCGTGCGGCGCTGATCCTGCCGCCGGCACCCCGGGCTGCATGCACCGACCAGCCCCCCTCTCTTGCGGTGCAGCTTCCCCGGCGCCCTCCTCTTCCTCCAAAAAAAAGCCAACCCAAGCCACAGTCAACAAGCCGGCGCTGCTGTTGCTGCTGCGGCGGCGGCGGCGGCGGCAGCCTCCTGTGGGTCGCGAGCCCGGGCGTTCAAAAGGTGCTTTGCCCCTTTCTCCCTCGGGGGCACCTCTCCCCCCTGGCTTGGTTTCAGAGCTTGCCACGCACGGCCCGATCCGCGCAGCTCCTGCTTTACTTTATCTGCAGCCCCGTTAGTCTCTCTCTCTCTGTGTCCTCCTGCCTCCCTCCCTCGCTGAGCCCCGTTGCTTTCCTTGCGAAGAGGGAAACTTTGCCAGCAGATAACATCACGCTCTTGCAGGGAGAGGGAGATTTATAAGGTCTCCCTGCACCACGTGTTTGCCTCCCAACAAAATGACGTGGTGGGATTGCATGGAAGAGGATTCCTCTCGCGTTTCCCTCACCCCGGCTCCTTAGTCCCTCTGTGCAGCAGGCAGGGGCCCCGCCAGCCAGCATTAGCGGTGCATACGCTTCAAGGTGCCGCGCCGCGCGGGGTCGGAGAGAAGGGGAGGGGGGACGCGAGCTGAAAAGCCAAAGCAACTCTTGCCAGGCTTGCTTGGGGTTTACTGTTTCTTGAGCCTGTTATTAACGTCATGGAGCCAAAGCGCACCGCGGCTTTCAACTGTGTTGCAGGCAATTGACTGGCACCCGCGATAGGGGTCACTGTCATGCCTGCCCCACCTTTTGTGGAGCTCTGTGAGGTATTTCTATTAGAAAAGTATGTGCAAATAATTATGGTTCATTATTAGATTAGGCAGCAAATTTGGCCCATTGTTTTAATAGTCAACAGAAGGTATTCTGGCTTTGCTCAATCCACTCGCCTGTACTTAACTTCTACTTCCATACACATTTTGTGGCCTTGTTCTCATCATTCTCTCTCCTCTGAAGTGTTACCTGGTTATCATTATACTCATTAGGACTGTGATGATGATTCTCTCCTGCCTTCTCCTAGGTGTCCTTTGTGCACATTGTCATTTGTACTAGGCCACTCAGTTGCTCACTCCAGGAGCTTTTTAATTTCTGTCTCTCTAATTTGATCTCTCAGTTACTTCTTATATCCACCACAGTCTCCTAGATGTTATATATAGAATGACCTGTTGGGTTTACCTTGTCCATCTTGGTGCCAATGCATGATCATTCCTTCTTTGTACATAGGGAATTGCTAGTGGTTTGACTTAAATGCATTCTGCCCATACTGCATTCTGTCCCTGCTCTTGAGAAATTATTCTACAGTCAAATAGATCTCATTCTTAACTTCATCCCCTATGTCTTTTCTTTTTCTGTCACAGTCCATTTATTACATCTGTACATCAGCATGAATGAACTTCATGAAATGATCAAGTAGCCTTTGTTCCTTTAACACCCGCCATTATATCCCTACATTCCCTTAAGCATTAAGTTGTCATAATTTTTCACTGGATGTGTTAAGAGATAGAGAATCATTTGGGAGCCTCTACTAAGTCATCTAGCCCACGCTCTTCCATAGTGACCAGATTGTTTCTAAACCTCCTGTTATGGTATAAGATAGGGGTGTAGGAGCATTCAGTGCAGCATGATGACATAAGGGGCATAAAGGGTTAGGACCACAGCTATACTATTCCTAATTATGTTAGAAAAAATGTACAGAGGAAGCGAGATAGGAAGGCTCAAATATCCCAAAAGATATAGGCCCAGATCCTTAGATGGTATAAATCAACACAGAACCACTGAAGTCAAAAGAGTTATACCAATTTATACCAGCTGATGATCTAGCCTTAGAAGTACTGTTTCTAGGAAGTATTACAAAGATTTCTAAGACTTGCTAGTCACTTGAAAGTGGTAGCCCTTAGATTAAGGGCAAGATTTTACTTCTCAGTATGTCTGCAAGGAAAACAGCTTCCTTACAGCAGTTATAATGGGGAGGAGGGGGAGATAAAAGGGCCTAGCAGTACTGAACTACTGCATGTTGTTCGCAATGGCAGGGCTCCACTGTAGGGAAAGCAGTGTTGCCAGCTAATCTAGCACTGCTGAGGATATAAGCAAAGAGCCTTCCTACTGGATAAAGGACATGAGAATACTGTATATTTGAAAGGTCACTTTTTCATCGTTTGAAAGTAAACACGTTTAAAAATAAGCAGAGATGGATGGCACTGCAGCCACAAAACTGACATTGCACCAGTCCTGAATATCGCATTTAATGGCACCTGTCCATTTAAACCTGTTTGAATTCCTACAGAGAGCTGAATAAAAGTTTTCCTGTCACATCACCACATTTTGATTGTTTTCTGTGTCAATGTCTTACTCTTCTTGACCTGAAAGGTACAGCTCCAGTGATAATGATTTGGGAAATAATATGGTTTCCAGTATCAGGCGAAATGAAATTGAATTAGTGGATTCATTTGATCTCATTTCTGTAAGATTCCTGTTTAAAAACAAAACGCCATTTCCTCAGCTAGTATAAATTGATATAACTCCGTTGACTTCACTCACCAGCTAAAGACCTGGCCCTGCAACCCGTTGGATCTAAGATGTGAATGTTTCTGAACATAAGTTTGTGAAATTAATGTAGTTCCTCCCAAACCTGTACCTGAAACCATGAAGAAATATACTGTAATACATCCAGGGCCACATAAGAATTTACAGTTGTTACTACGCTGTACCTCATGCCAATCCACAACTTCACAGCGACAACACAGCTAGAACGCAGATCCTCCTACTCAAGCACTAGCCCACAGCATGTGAGCATTTAGACACTCTTCACTAGCTGTCCGCAATAATAAGCAGAGCTGGGCAGAGAAAGGTAATTCTCCTTCAGGATTTTGATATTTTGAAACTTGCTTTTTAGGAAGTTAGGAATAAAAAACAAAAATTTCAAAATTCTCTGTGGACCCTAGGGTCTCTGACTCTGAGGCAATCTGTTTGGGGGGCTGCTCCAGAGCCGTAGACCCTTCCAGGTGAGCTGGGGAGTGAGGCAAATGAGCTGGCAGGAAAGCGCGCAGGTTTCAAAACCTGGCTGGTTTTCAGCTAAATGTCAGCGAAATTGAATGGTCTCCAGGAAATGTTTTGATTTTGCCAAATCAGCAAATTCCAAAAGAAGAATGTTGTGCCAGAACTTTTCCGATCAACTCTCGTTACAAGTCTTATAACCTACAACAGAGCAGTTCTTATGCTGTCCAGTAGAGAGGCCAATAGTGGTTCACACACACAAACTACCAGTTCATTACACACTTTCTTAGTTTGACAAATCTCAACCTCAAGTGTCTGGCATTCACTATAGTTCAGCTCTCAGTTTGACATCAGTGTAACAAATCTGTTGCTACCTAAGGCTTCTTGGTATCACTATGGTGCAAATTATTGCCATTCAGAAGCTCTCAGGAGCAGCCGGGATAGAATGTAGACTCCTGTTCCAAAAGCATAGATGGATCCCTACCACTTGATCTAAGCCCCTACCACCTGTAACATAGGGCCTGATATACACAACTCAGCCATTGTGATTCTCCCTAGTAGAGAACATTCTAGCCAGTTCATTACAATATATACCAAAATACACAAGCACCAGGTTTCCATTTTGAAAATTTGGAATTCTCTCTCTCATAACACATTGCCTACTTTCTATGTGCACCCAAAACTCTTGCTCCCACATATTTTCTTGTGGATATACAAGCAATGCAGAATTGGACCCCAAAGAAATTATGGCCCAACCTCTGTTTATCATGGACATGTGACCAATTGCATTGAGTAAGGCAATCAAGATTTGGCCCTGTAACTTTTGCCATTTTAATGTGCATGGTCCAATGCAATTCTGCTGGATAAAGTGCCATAAACTAAACATACTTTCAGAATTAAACAACCATATGCCTTTCAATACAGGTAATTCAGTTTTTGAGTTATAACTTTATTTTCACTCTGCACATATCTAATAGGCTAAACTATCATAATTAACCCTTGCATTTTATTTTGGGAAGGTATCCCTTGTATGTATTACATTCTAAAGAGTGAATTAGAGTGAAAAACTACTGTGGAAAACATTTACTAAATACAAATGCAGTTAAATTTCATTTGATCTATATTTTTTTTTTAAATGGACCCCATCCTGCATTTCTTGGGCACCCAAATGTGAGTAAAGAAAGCACAGAGAAAGAACAGGACTTATCTGTTCTTGTGCTTTCAATTCAGTACAATGCTGTCTTTTTATATGTTGATTTTTTTTTAATAAACAGTAACTGTTTATTACAAAAACAGGGACACCTGGAAAGTTACTTCACACACTGAACTTAAGGCTTTCATGTTTCCTGTTAACTTAAAAATTATGTGGTCTGGATTTTACAATTTGTGGTTTCTTTTTTAGATTGTTTTGGTTATACACAAATGTGCTGTGCAAAATACAATGGCAATAATCTTTCTCAAACTGCTGACGACCAGGTCATTAAGTAAGGTGGCTGGCCACATTTCATAAACTAGAGAACATTGTTGGAGAAGGAATAACTTTTAAAATTTAAGAGGCACATTTCATAAGCTTCACATTGATGACGAGCGTCTGACAATTGCACAATTAATTCTTTGTGGCATACACAGAACTTTGCAGCAGTTACTCTGCTCATGTTGAATCTTAGCTGTTCTGACGCAGTCTGCCAGTCAAGAAACTTGCGAATTCTCCTTTCTATAAAAACAAGCACACACAACCGTTCAATTTCTAGAGCAGAGCTTGCACCTTATAACGGTGAGATGAAGAGATGACAAATAGAGGAAAACCGTACGTAATAAAACACTTGATTTTACCATTTGGTGTAGCTGAAGGCACCAGTCCTCTACACTTCTGTATTGTGCTTTTCATTAGTGAGCATAGTGATTCCTATGTGTACTTGACACCAAAATCCTATTGAGCTTACTTCTGCAAGTGGCCCCATTGCCACCAGGATGTGTCTCTTATTTCATACAGGACTCTGTCCTGCAGCCCTTACGTTTCAAAAACATTGACTACTTTTTATCTCTGGCTGTTCGACATAAAATTAAAATGATCTTATGTTAACATAGTGATTTTTGTTTTAGAGGCCCAAAGTTCTTTGCATACTTTACAAAGTGAAGGTCTGATCCTGCAACCTTTCCTCACAAGTAGTCCCAGCTCATGCAAACAGACCTCTTGGCTTCATTAGGAGTGTTCATGTGAGAAAGAACAACAGAATTCGGTCCAAATAACTTTTTCCACTTATACAGTGCCAGCACCTCTGAGTTGAAAGACGGGAACTGTTCTCCAGTGCACACCACCACTACACAACAATTTAAGACAGGAAACAAAGAACAATACCACAAGCAACTGAAGGTATAGTGCAAATTTAGAATGGACTATGACCAGGATACCAGCATTAAGACACCTAAGGCCAGATCAACCACAGATTTCCCTAACTGGAGGAGTATGCAGTCCCCGGTAGGTGCTGAGCTGACATAGCTATCTCTTGGACCACTCCTCCCGGCAGCTCTAGCTGTTGGAGGAATTCTGGGAGCAGAGATGGGGGTATGGCCACAATACTCTAGTTTAGGAACTGTTACTAGCTGACATAGATTAGACCCTGACAATCTGGAGGCCACAACAGCACCTTTGTGGAAAAACCCTCCACTACTCAGTGGAGACTGGATGCTGCAGAAAATCAGGGGCACTAGTATTATGAAAATTGTAAGGGAATTTATAAAGACCATAGTGGTCAGGACCTCTAATCTAAACTATTATAAATTCATAGATCACTGCGTTATATGGAGTGCGTATGTATTTCTTTCATAATATTTCAAGGCCTGAAAGGTTATTGCATGTTATTTTAGAATTGTATAGAGACTGTGTTGATTGTGCGCCAATAAATAAGACAAATGATAATCGTAGAAATTGTTAGTAGTTCTAGCAGAACATCTATATGACAATATTCAGGAAATTCAATTGTACAACTTCAGTGAAAACATGCTTCCAGGCTGTACTTGTGGTGGTTTTTTAAGAAGAGGATTGTTTATAAAGCAATATTAAGTAAGTGGCAGCAGCCTCAAAAATGGGCCTGTAGTAATGTAATATCTTAAGCCACGTATTGCAGCTGCACAGGAACAGAGTTATTCTTTAGTTCACGAAGGCTGTAGGGTTCTTGCTTCTCCGGCAGCCCGTTGGTGCAGCTTGCACAAAGAAAAGCGTTAAATAAAACAAAGTGGATTCCTAAGAGTGTAACATCTTCAAAGTGGCTCATTTTCAAGGGCAGCGGGGAAGAAAAACTCTAGACAGTTAGACTTTGATTTACTATTTTAGACTGTCCCAGTAGAAAGTCCACGCTGATCTACTTTGGGGAGTAGGAAGTGGGGAGAGGGGTGGAACAACTTCTAGTTTTTTCCCTGTGGCCAGAGATTGATATCCTCTTCAAATGTTTGGGGGTTTTTTTAAACATTTTCAAGTCCACTGTCCATGGACCACTTAAATCAACTGGCGCTCTGCACAAGAAGAGCTTGCAGGATTGTGTCCCTGTAGAATGAGCTGATAAATGAGGAAACTGCAGTCATTCATCAAACTGAAGAGAGAGCCCTAGACCAAGTAGGATCAGATTTGCCTCTGTACAGAGTGCCTACAAAAAGCCTATGCCTTTAGCCATCCTAAGTGCTTTTAAGTGTTATGTAAGCCTTGAGTGGTTGCTCTGCACAGGAGCGAATTTCACCCCAGGGAGCAAATATACCCATAATAAAGTGTAATAAACTTTGTGTCTCACTATTTTTCCTGGCTTTCACTGTGACAATGAGCATCCTTGGTCTACTGTCATAACCCAGCTTCATTCAGTGCATAAGGCTATTCCCTATGAAAGCAGCTAGTTGTCAAGCCACATCAAAGAATCAACACTAATGTTTCTAAATAGCGCAGAAAAACGTTGCATATTCCCAGAATGTTTACACTGAAATCAGAACTGGATTATTTCATTCATACATTAGTCATTCTAGTTTGCTTTGGTATGGGTTTTGTTTGATTGGTTTAGCGAATGCAGTGAGAGGAACTGACATCCTTTGAAGTTGGAATCCTGCATTTGTCTACAGCATGATACTGCTAACACAGCTCATCCCCTGACTAGAACGGGTAAGCGGGCAGCTCAGTATCTATGCCACTTCAGTGGCCTCAGCTGAGACTGCCCTCAAGAGCATCAACCATGCTGGCATTTTTCTGCAGTGGGTACAGTAGCACGTCAGAGTTGCAGATACCTTGGGAATGGAGGTTGTCTGTAACTCTGAAATGTTCCGTAACTCTGAAGAAGACGTTATGGACTTCAGTGCTGGGGGCGGGTGGGGGAGGTCATTGAGACTGCAGGCGCAAGGTGGGGGTGGGGGTCAGGGCGGAGTTGGGGCCCACAGAAGCACCAGAGCTCAGCACTTTAGACCTGCAGGGAGCGCTGGGGCTGGGGGCTTCAGCCCCATGGCTCCACACCCAGCTTCAGCCTTGCAGGGGGTGCCGAGACTCAGGGCTTCAGTCCTGGGTGGGGAGGCACCAAGGCTCAAGGCTCCACTCCTGGTTTTGGGGGGGGGGGAGGAGGATTGCATTAGGGCTCAGGGTTTTAGCTATGTGGGGAGCATTGGGGCTGAAACTGGCACTCCCCTCTTAGCTAAAGTTCCGAGCCCCAGTGCCCCCCCGCAGGGCTGAACACCAGGAGCAGAGCCATGGGGCTGAAGCCCCAAGCCCCAGCGCTCCCCCCAGTCTCAACCCCTGCGCCCCAGTGCTCCTGAAGACCAGTAAATCCAAGCCCCCTTACCCTGTAGTTGCAGCCCCAACCCACCATGCCTGAAGCCCTGAGCCTTGGGCCTGAAGGCTTGAGGTAATACAGCATTTGCTGGTGGGGTTTTTTTTTTTGTCTCCACTGCTGCCTCATTGAGGACTTCCAGTTCCACAGGGTGTCTGGCTGACCGGTAAGTCCGTAACTCTGGTGTTCATATCTTTGAACTGTACATTCCCACTACAGATCAGTCTGAGTCCAAACTGATTTCACATCGGCTACTGAATAGCCACTTTTGGTCACTACTCCACCTGTGCTAGCGATCTAGAGGTATAGGGCTCTGATCGCTAGTCTGCTACGCCATCCAGGCCCTCTGCTCACCTCCAGTATGCCTCCCTCAGAATCTGCAGTAGTTTTACTACATTTACTAAGAGTTGTAGGACCTACACCACGAACAGGCTCAGACAGCAGCTTTGGATCTGGTTGCTCCATGGGTCTTTTAGCTGAGGCCTAGTATCTCAGCATCAGATGTACCCTCTACCTGGACCATATCTTACACTTGCGTGAGGTGGGGATAGACTCTGACATTGGAGGCTTTTTCCAGTCATGCATAGATGATCCTGCTTGCCTTTCTATAAACTCTCTCAAACTGGATTTCTTTGGTATGCAGTTTTGGAGGCTTCCTATAAAGCACTTCCAGTCAGCTGTTCCATTTATTCACTTAGAGCCAATCCCTTGACCCTGTAAGGTCTATAAAGGCAATTCTATAGCATTCCAAATTAAGCCTGATCTAGGATGGATTAGCAGCTGCAAAGGCCACCCACACACAGGGATGTAACTCTCAGCTGTTCTTGTTTCTAAACTCACATTTGCCCCACTCCCATGTAAATTTGGTGCAGCCTCTTTTATTACAGTAAGCCTATTCCATCATACATGCAGAATCAAGGAACAGAGGTTACAGAAAATGTTATTTCCATTAAAGTAGGTAATTCCTCATCAATGCAAACTTTAAGGGCCTCCAGGCTCTATCTATTCCATCTCCCATTGACTTCCATAAGAGCAGGACTGCCCCACCTATTGCTTCCTCCTTGCCTTCTCTGTGTCCTTCATTGTATTCTATTTTGGTGTTGCAGCAGGTGGAGACTATAACATGGAGCTTTCTTTCAATTTTTGAGGCCTGCAGAAGCAGGCAGCTCAGGAGATGTACATAGCAATTAGGCTGTCTGGTCACAGAGCACTTCCTAGTCTAGCACTCTAAGAGTCCAGTAATTTCAATGAAGAGCACCCATAGGGCAAGATGGTAGCCAGTCTTGCATGGGTGCTCACAGTTGGGGTATAGAGGGAAGAAAACAGGGCACGAGGAAGTCAATACTTCTTGCACACCTGTCAGACAGACAATCCGTCCCGGAGACCATGAGGATTTTGCTCCTCTGTCCACACCCCACCCGCAGTAGAGGGGAACAAACATGGGGGAGAGTACATACAGCACCCTGTAAAAAGGTGGTAGAGCTCCCACAGCAGAGCATATACACACCCTGCCCCAGAGGCACTGAAACTGAGTCAAATAAAATGCCCTTGGGAGCTCCAGCTTCGGCCAGGCCTCTCTTCCACCCAACCAGGCTGTGGATTAGAGACCCCGCCAGGTCTTTAAATCCATAAAGACGACCAAAATAATTGCAGCATATTTTGCAAATCTTTGAAGCCTAGATTTCTTAGCACATATTGCAAAAAATAGAATTATATGGAGACAAAGAGGCTGTGCAAACTGGATTTCTATACCACTGGGACCCAGGACTCAGAATACCATGAAAAGGACCCTCTCTTTGCGCTAACACATATTAAATTATCTGCCCTTTGGCCATTATCTAATTATAGGAACTTATCTCCTAACTATCTGGAGCATTCCTGATCCAATTTATGAAAAGTTTAGACTTCAGAGGAATCTGTCTGACAGACCTCCTTGTACAGACATTTATTTCCCCCTTGTAGCTTTACCTTTCCTTTTTGCATCTTTCCTATTGGTCCATTCAGCATTGTACACTGCTGCTGGATGGAGGCTACTCAGAGTGTCTTCTTTTAATTTTGTTAATTTCATTCAAATCTTGGCCCAAACTCTGTTCAATTATTTCTTCCTTCCTTTTCCCCCTTGTGTTGACCAATTTTACATCTAGTCTCATTGACCGGTAGATTTGTATTATCTTGCTGGAAAATCTGGCTAAAACTTAATTATAAATCATGTATTAAAGTGAGAAACAGATGGCACTGAATTATGCGTGTGCAGCAGGTTGGATAACTTTACCATGATGATGAAAAAACGTTAATTAGGAAGACATCCATTGGAATTGATATGTTAGGTTGCATCAATGTGCATGCTTCCAAGTATTTTTTCATCATGTTTGAAAGTATTGGGTAGCTAGTTAAAATGAATTTTTAGCCACCTGTAGGTTGCTGGATTAAGTGCAACACACGTTGCTAGTATTATTAACTGCTAATAGTTGTCTGAACATCCTGGGTGAAATAAGCTTAATGGTCAGAGTGCACAGATTTCCACCTCACAGAACTACCTATCATATGTACACAGGCGCTAGTTGTCTGAGCAGAACGGCCAAGGATGGAATGCGGCACGGAGCTCAAAGGGCAAGGCAGTGTGGCAGAAACCTCCTCTGGCCCTGTTGGTGTCAATAAACAGACTTCAGTCAACAGACCTTCTGCTCTAGCATCTTGCATGAGCTAAATCCTTTTCCTTTCAGACGCCTGTCCCCCTTTCACTCTAAAACAGAGCTGGAATCAGCAATTTTATAAACCTCTTCATTATATTTTAGTTTTTAATAAACATTTTGGGTCTAGGTTGCTGTAGATCCAGATGTAATTCCTCACTGCTTTACAAACAGGGCCAAGTATTAACTGCATGCTACAGCTGGGGGGAATTAAGGCAGAGAGGTGAAGTGACTTTGCCTATGTCACCTTGGGTGTCATTTCCAGAGCTCTGGCCACAGCTCATCCGTCCCATAAAGCTCTATTCACCAGTGTAGATCACTGGCATGCTGTATCGTGGTTTGGCCCTACGCTTGGCCTACTGAATCAGCAGCAGATCAGACGGGTTGTGTGTGTTCAAGTCTCAAGGGGCCAGTCTATGGTTTTTATTCTCAAGTAGCTAGCCAGAATCATACACCCAGCTGCCAAAATTCAACCTGCAGGAAGGAGAGTGCTATATACAGGCACAAGGAAGTTCCCAAAGTCAGTCTTGCTATCAATTTACCTTGACTAATTGCCCCCTTGATAATATTGCCCACCCCATCACAAGCCCTGGAGCCCATCTACCAGTACTGTATGCTACCAAGATGTAGGAAGGATACAAATCAGCCCTTGGATTTGGTATGGCACCGTACAGGAGGCCAAATATTGAGTTCTGTGACCCTCTACAGGAAAACAATTTGTCTCCTGGACCAAGTCTAGATTATGCGTGTTGTACCCAATCCTGCAGAATGTTTCAACCCACTGAAACCAATTAAGTCTGCGGGTGCCGTGTATCTACCAGCATCAAGCCTTTAGCCTTATGTATGTCACACGGACATCTGCTCATTTTTTACCTCACAAAAAGCAAACTTTAAAGGGACTTGAATTTAAAAGGACACAGCCAGTATGTTGATTTTCCTATTTGATCTACCTAAAAACTGTTACAATCTAGTGAGGAATGTTCTTCACATACTAAGTACATTTCACATAATTTAATTTTTTAATCCTTCATTTTGGCACCAAAAACTTAAAAACAAAAAAATCCCCAGGCAATTAAATAATATCACAGAAAACTAGCCATGTAATAAAGGCTATAATTCTGTTGAGCTGATGTGAGATGACAAACAGGTGTGGAGTTGGCAGGTTTACACATGATCCTGCAAGGTGCTGCAATGGGAGAGAAGAGTACCTTGCAAGAACTGGGGCCTTCACTACCCAAAGTTCCAAGACTGAATTTCCATGTATTATTTATTTCACTGTTGTCGGTTTTAAAATATTATTTGATGTGTGTGCTTACAGTCTGTGGCTCCGACACCCTGTGCTGGCATTGTGAAGAGGCCTGAATGTATGTGAGAATCAGATCCTGTTGTCTTAAGTCACTAACATTAGCATGGTCCTACTGTGATATGATGCTAATCAGTAGCACCACTTGCAAACTTCTAGCCTAAAGGAATTTTCTGAAACCACATGTTTTATAAAGAAATATTAAGTCATGAGCCTGCAAAATAAAAAATAGCACAGAGATTAACAGGGTGTTACTGAATATTTCATTCAGTCTTAAAAAAATGTATTATACAAAGCATACCAGGCACACTTTCTGAACATTATTAACATCTTGCTGCTACATAGTGTCTTTTATCCTTGAATCTAAAAACACTTCAGAAATATTTATTAAGGCTCTGATCATGGAAAAGCTCTGCACAGGGTGCCGGGATCTGCCCATGTGGTGCTGGTAACAGAATGGGGAAAGCTCTTGTCCCTAAAAATTCCTTGGAGTTGTTTGGGAAGGTCACTTAATTAGTGGCAGGGTTGTGAATAAAAGCTAGAATTCCTGGATCCTTGTGTCTTGTTTTAAACCCTGGTCTGCACTTTTCTAATAGATTATGTAACATACACATGTTTTACATGTATTTAACATCTACATCGCATACAAAAAAAATGAATTACTTCTCTCATGTAAAGAAATGACTTCATAAGACATATGCTAACTAAAATTCATTATGTGGTTAGACGCACGGATATGCCAAGCAATAATCAGGAACATTCATTTAATTAATGACACTATATCTCCTGCCCATCCCAGGCAAGATTATGGCAAAGGAAATACTTCAGAAACATTCGAATTAGGAACTGCACTGTCTCTCTCCAGATGGGGATAACAGAATTGCAGTTGACAAAGAGATAAACTCACTCACCAAACTAACCACATCAGCCACACGTCATATTAAAATGACATTTATAAGAGAGCTTATAATGGGTTAACAGATGTTTTAATGCATTTTATGGATTCGGATAGTCAAGATGTTGTTTACAACCATGGTATACAACCATCGACAACACCTTCTACTGATTTGCTTGTAACCATCTATGACACACACTACTCCTGTTTGTAACATGCTTATAACATCTATTCATCATGTATTAACTAACCATTTATAAATGGAATCTTAATATCCTTTAAAGTTATTAGGACTGTAAGCCTGCAAAGATTTATATATGCAATTTACAGAATGAGACCCCTCGGGTGTAAGTTTTTGCAGGATGCAGACCTATTTAGCAATCTTACAACCAATAGAAATGCTGAAAATAGAACTTTGAGATTATTACTGAAAATCTGCATGCGGGTGCATGAGAATCTCCGCCATTCATTGGAGTGAGGGAAGAGGCTATTGGTCAGCTCACTAGAACGGATGAACTATGATACTATAACGAAATACTGTTTATTTATCTGAAGATTTCCAAAAGCACCTAAAAGATTTAGAATCCCATTGAAAGTTGTGTGATGCTAAATCCCTTAGGAGCTTTTGAAAAGGTCCCCTTTAAACTTATTAAAGCATTTGGCAGCACACAAGTTATATACATGTTAGGGTGACTGAACTCACTCTAAAGATTGAAATGTTGCATGAGGCTAAAAGCAAGTATTTTATTCAGTGTTGAAGCTACGCATTTTGAGTCAAGCTCTATTCAGTCAATGTGTACCCAAAGATAAGAGCGATAAGAAACAACTGCCTTGGAAAGCAAATGCCTGTTGTAAGACAGCTAAGGAAGCTAGCCCATATCCCCTCATTCCCCAACTGTAATCTTTAATTACAGTATTTGCCCTGTGGTATTATTATCTTATTCAGAACATTCTGCTTCAAGCATCTCCCCTGTACATCAGAAAGCAGGGGAGTGAAGTCACCAGGTTTTCAACTGCCTTTTTGGATTCCTCACAATCCTTCCAACTACTGCAGAATGCAAAACCCCTGGCTAAGGTTGTAAGCATCTGTTCATTGTCTATGTGTTTAATGTGAACCTCATTTGGCTTTAGCTCCAAGTATGATCAAAATTTAACAAGATCTCAAGGCTCCCTGACATTTCAAGCCTTCCCCTGCCTCCACCTTGCAGCAAGTCCTGGATAAGTCATTGATCGGTTTGCACGGGCTGGAAGAAAGCAAAATTGATGACTGCTCAGTCTGGTTGTTAAGGATGCCAGGACCAATTTAATAAGAGTTAAGGGTTTGTCCTTCTTCTAACTATTGTGCAAAGAGCTAGAGGTGAGATGGCTACTGCCTTCCTCCCTGGTGGTGACTGCAGAGATAGCTCAAGGGACATGCAGGTCATTCAGCTACACAGGTCAGCCTGTTCTAGGAGCATCACCCTGCCCAGAACAGTTTCATTCTTTCAAAAAAAAAAAATCTCCCCTTTTCACTAGAAAACAAGTAGGGCCCACAATCAGCAGCTTCCTACTAAGGGAATGCTTGGTTCACTCTGCTCATCTTGGTCAGAGCATACAACTTCAGAAGGGAGACGCTCCTCAGCCTGAACCAAGAGATCACCAGCCAGAGAGAGGCACCGCAGGCAGGCAGCTCTCCCCACTCAAGCAGCCATGGCAGGGAAGTTCCCAGAGCCTGTGCGCGCCCCAGTAGAATTAGTACAGAATATTCTATAAACCCCAAGAACAGCCCACCAAAAGTTCTCCCACCGGGGCAGACCCGAAGCACTGCTAGGGGAAGATGGTCCTTTCCTCACAGAAAGAGAAGCTGAAAGGTGATCGGAAGATGAAGGCCAAATTAACCAACAAATTAAGGTGAACTGCTCCTCCCCGCAATGAAAATTTATTTTCTGCAATCCATGCAGCCAAGAATCCTTTTCCAATGTGCATATTATGGAGCCTACCTGGTGCCTTGCACATCTGGAACCAGCCCTAGGTGTCTTTATTTCTGCGGATGTAAAAAGACACCATATAAAGATAAGTAGGATCATGAACTTCTCCTGTCAGGCAGTAGCACAGCTCTTCTGAAGCCTGGATACTCATGGGAGCAGGAGACTGAGCTGGAGAACCAAGTTCTGCTCTCTCTGCGATAGTAGAGGAAGAGGGCACTGCTAGGGAGGGCAGGGAGTCAGCAGACGTGGGTTCTAGCTCTGTCTCTTCCACACTATTCCAGAGGTGTTGAGCATCTATTGAGCCCACGGGTCTGATCATCCTTGCCCTCTTGAGAAAGGAAATCAGTCTCAGAGTTGCTCCTATACAATAGGAATCTACTTTTACTACACATTTAAATCTCCAGCTGGGCTTTAACCACAATACCAAATTATAAGGCAGGATTTGTGTTCACAGAAATGTTTCGGGTACAGAGAAGGTAGAAGGCAGTTGGGTTAAGCTAAGTGGACCATTTCTGTGCCTTGAAATATGTTTCAGAATTACTTTGGATGGAGAAAGAAGTGGTAGAAGGAAATTTGTTTTTGATGAAATATTACAATATTTGCATGTCCCCCAAACACTTTTTTCCCAAAAATATGTATTGGCCAGCGAAGTTGCAGGATTGAAGTTCACATATACGTACTTCACTGAAAGCTAGACAATAATGCTGTCAATAATGTAGCAATTCAAACAGCGTATGGATGTGCTGATGCTTTGCAGATTTCAGTTCAAGTAAAGCACCTATTTAAGATTAATTTAAAAAAACCATGGCTCAGATTTAGATTTTAATTATTCATCAGCATATTGTATGCAACCCAAAGGAAAAAGCAAGGAGGCTTTATAGGGTGAGAGGGTTGGTTAGGCAGTCTGTGAAGTAGTACATAAAAAAGTTCAGAGTTATGTACGTTAAGGGTTTTGAAAGGCAATACATGTGGCCTATACACACAACGCTCAGCTGCTAATGTGCCATCTAAAATTATAGCTTTTAAGACGTTATCTTTGATGTATAATCTCTCCCTGTTTTTCTTAAAAACACTTATAAATGGCAACTCAATGCTTTGGTCACTTATAACTTTACTGCAAAAACCTAAGTGCATACAAACAAGTTCTGAAAACAAAGATTATGGAAATGTTTGCTAAAAATAATTTTATAAAATGTAGTCATTTCAAAATATACTATAGTTTCTCAAGCAACTTTCTGGTAGGAAAAAATCATCTTTTTTAAAGTAGTTGTTCTCAGTAAGCCACTGGTCAGAGCCAAATACTGCTGATCTCAAACAGGACTTAGATGTTGGATGTAAGTCAGTACCTGGCCTTAAGAACAAACCACAGAGAAAATTTAAATCAGCATCATCAACTCTTTGTTCAGTAAAGTTATAGATTTAAGGCTGCCCATGGAGGTTTTACTCAAAGTAATTAAACTCTGCAGAAACCAAGAAATGTGATATGAAACTATAATGGTACTTTATAAGATTTGAACTATATTATCTTATTTAAAAAATATTTGTTTACATTAATGCATAAATGAGATGCCAATTCTACTAATTTAATAACTATACAGATGTCAAATCCTCAGAAGTTGGGATAAATGTACATCAAACTTTTGTGGTTTTGCCACTTTATATTTTGGGTACATACCTTCATTTGTGATAATAATCATGAGGCCACAAGCTAATGTCGCCTTAGATATCTAATACACTTAACACTCAAACCAGTTTGAAAACGTAAACATTTCTGCTGTTAGCTTCGAGTTCTCCTCAAAGAGTTATGCTACAATATATAACAGATGCGTTAACAGGCTACAGTATAACAGAACTATTGCCAGTTGTTAGGGGCTGGTTTTATGAATTATATATGTATATTATATTTACATGGTATAATATATACAAATCCCTCCACTCATATTATTTAAGAAATTTAAATCCAATTTAACATTTATAGTTTGTCTCTACTACATCAATGATGTCCTTTATATTTTCACTTAGATGCCGAATAAGGGAATACTTAAGAGTATTTTTTTTAAATTAGTGAAGGCACTCCTTAGTGCCCTGCATATAATAAGATGCAAAGATAGTTCGGTGCATGAGAAATCAGCAGACTCAAGAATACTTGGCAGTTTTGTAAAAGCTTCCAGATCATCTCAAAGTGGTTTAAAAATATCAATGAATTATGCCTTAAAACCCATGAAATATTATCCTCATTTTACAATTGGGGAACTGAGGGACTGACCTACACAAGCTCTCACAGCAAGCCTATGGATGGGTGGGGTGGGGCGACAGAATTCAGTCGCCTGAATTACTTTTCTTCCTTATCCACACAACTATCCCTTCTTTACATGTATATGTATTGTACCCATTGTACTTTAAGGAACGGATTACCAACTGGGGTAAATTAGTAACAGAGCGACACATCCACTCCAACTGAGAATCTGACCTTCATACTAAAAGCAATTCAGAGCAGTGACCCTTCCTTGACACAATTCAACATCATGTACAGACAGCGCTTTATAAAACCATTAATCAATCAAGCTGTACAGTTGTCATAGCAATTATGCCATGGACCTCACAGGTGAAGTTCCTTTCTGAATGTGGAATATCTGAATCTCAACATCACCCCTGAAGTTTTGTTGTTTTTTTTTTGTTTTTTTTTTAAACAATAAATAAAAAACCCGCAAGAGCACCTTTCATCTCCTACCAGTCTTGTACTGCAATTAACTTAAGACCTGCAAAGAAAAAAAAAAAAAGAAAATATAAAGAGATGACATCAGTCATAAGGCACAGTTTCTTTTTTTAAATTAAGTGTCCATTGTCTCCCACCAAATTAATGCTCAGAGACCAGTACTATGACATTAGTCATATAACATAACATAACTTTTCTTTATTATCTACAAAATCTTTCTTGGCCAAAGGACTGCAGACTCTACAAGAGACCAATAACTTTACAAGGTGATGGAATTTCTGTGTTTATTGTAAGCCATTTCTACTGCAAATTGCTAACACCTTTTCAAGGTGCAACCTAGCTTTGGAAATGCAGGCACAATAATACGTCAATAGCCATGACCAATGTATTCACTTTTAATGACCTTGGCAAAACATATCTTTCATTGGGCAGGTGCCACTATTTTGACTGTACAAAATGTTTTGGAAAGATGTTGAAAATTATACATGTTTTGGAAAATATTTCAGGATTTCAGTATAGGGAGTGAAGTTTTGGTAAATAAAAGTTTGAAGCTAATGAGGAAAGAAGCCACACCCAAATCTAAGAAAGTCTTTGCTTTCCTTAAAATAGGCATCTCTACAGTCCCCAAAAGCTGTGCATTCACAGAATGTAGCGCTTTTTATTCAAGTAAACTAACATTTTATCTTGAATATTCTTTTATTTCATCCATCAGTCACTTTCACTATCCTGCCTTAGTCCATCATCTTGTCCAATGTTGCTTTCCCTGTCACTCTCTTTATCCCAGTCTTTCATAGACGCTCCCATCATGAAATCGTCACGGAGTATGTTCCATGCTGGCTCTTCATCAGATTTCACTTCACCCTGAATAGGATAAAACAAAAACAGAAAAGTGAATGTGGAAATCAGGCAGTGTGGAGGATTCTGAGCCTCCACAATACCCCCTCCTCCTCCCAAAACCCACTTTTACAATGCATGAAAAAACACAGACAAACTGAGGGCTGACTTCATTTGCTTTCAGTGCAAACAAGCATGCAAGCGAATTATAAAAAACTTGACAAAGCAATAAAAGAAATATGGAAACAAAACAATTATTTTTCATGGACTAAACACAGTCAACCCTGGGCATGGCTTCCTTTAGTAAAATCATTTTTGGCAATCAAAATGGACTCATGATATCATTTATTAACCCCCAGGTGCTGCTTCATTAGAACATTTTTGGCACATTTCTGCAATACAAATATGGATTTAATAAAGGCTTTGTAAAAAACAAATTTAACATTTAACATATTTTGTGATTTGTGAACCAAATCCCCTTTATGTGGGTTATTATTGCCTCACTACCTGGGCCTACATATGGTACAAAGATGCTTCCAAAAGAAATGGAAATTTGATCTATGGTCAGCAAGCCAACAGTACCTTGATTCCAAATTTGCTTCTGCATGAAAATGGTTTAACTAAGGCAATATTTAAAGGCTCAGGGGGTTAATAAAAAGAAGGGTGACAAAGAGCTTTGGTTAGCTTATCATTTAATGTATTGCGAGGCAGCAGATCTCCAAAGATTACGTGGTAAAACACAGACAGTGCAACAGCACCACCCTGTGGAAATAATTTAAGCAATACAGTTTATACGAATTTTACCTATATTATATTATTGAAGATAAACACTCAAAACTGTTCCATGTCCTAGAGTGGTAGTTTAGTGATCTAAGCCTCCGGTGTGAAATATTCCAAGGAACAACATGGCTCAATATCTGCTTCACCTTTGGAAGGCAGATGAATGAAGTAACATGCAGTTTACCACTGAAGGGTTTTTGAGATGAAACTGTATAGACAAACAGAAAAAGTAGGGGTTTTCCCTGCTGTTCCTGGCCAAAAGTATCCTCTCCCCCTGCATTGCTATCACTGACTCGTAAACTGTCACCCCAGAAGCACTTACACTTTCGTGATGCTATATGATGTGTACAGCGCGCACACATAACTTTGGTGTAACGTGCTTTGGGATATGTCAGGATTAATGCTATCTTATTAAATGAATCTTGTCACAAGGAATTAATTGAAATGAGAATACTATGAGATAAACACCTTGACGGTTGTTGCTCTGCCTACTGCACATAGTCAGTCTCTTCACATTTACGCATGCCTTTCCTTGTTCTAGTGCATTTCTAGATGCTATACATTAAAGAGTACAGAACGCAATATGTGTAAGCCTACTTTCATGTGATCTCAGGGAGAGATTATAAGGATTTAGTGCCCTGGGAAAAAAAGAGACTGGAAAACTCAGGTCAATTAGTAAAGAGCAAACATATAAAAAGACTAGCAAGAAATCTGCATAATGAATACAAGTTCTGGGCCAGACCTGTGTTTCCATAAAGAGCGAGATCTTTAAGCTAATGGCTGTCAAAAAACAGAAGCATTCATCTAGAATTCAGAGTAGCAGTCGTGTTAGTCTGTATTCGCAAAAAGAAAAGGAGTACTTGTGGCACCTTAGAGACTAACCAATTTATTTGAGCATAAGCTTTCGTAAGCTACAGTTCACTTCACTTCATCCGATAAACTTTATCGGATGAAGTGAGCTGTCGCTCACGAAAGCTTATGCTCAGATAAATTGGTTAGTCTCTAAGGTGCCACAAGTACTCCTTTTCTTTTTTCATCTAGAATTACAACTTGTCCTGCACTTGTGTTAAAATGATGCCTCTCATAGGGTTGGTTATTTTATTCTTTTACATCCTTCTCAAAAGAGTTCCCAAAAGCCCAATCCTGAAAAAAGTACTCTCTGCAGCTGCTGCTTAGACTTCTTACCGGTTGCCTGGCCTTTACAGCTACTTCCGCCACTTCCTGTTCCAAGGAGTAGTTCTCCCATCTCCAGCCACCACGGAATCAGCAACACCCTCTTCTCCAACAGCAGTGTCTCAGATTCCACCAAATGGCCTCCAGAGAACTTGATTAACTCCACAGGGGGCTTGGCTCCACGCAGAAGTTGCACTGCAGTATGGAACCGGTAACACCTGCTTCCCCCACAGCATGGGCTCAGTTATCGGTATATATTTTTCCCATATGGGAAGGGGAATAGGCCCCTTTATCCCAGCACAACTAAGGATTTTACTGGTATAACTAGATCAGTAAAAGAATCATCCTCTTAACAATTAAACTAGTACAAAAACTGTGTGCACACGAAGCCTGACGTCCACCTACTGCAGCGTTTGTCTACATTAGACTTTTTCACCTTGCCTTAATGATTTCCAATTAACTCAAAAACAGTTAACATGTTGGTAAAGGCTAATGTGGATATTTCGCAAATGTTTTTTCAAGGCTACAAACATCAATGAACTCTGGGTAATAAAAGTCTCTAGTAGCCAAACCAGGAGTCTCTTTGGTCTGCATGCAGGGTGGGCTCCTCTACGGCTGCTTGGAGAAGAGCTCTGCCCAGAAGACAGAGTGGCGTTCCCTTTGGCGGATAGCCAGAATGCACAAGAACAGTTTAAAAAGAAAATTGTTGCTGAGATAATGGGACTTGACTGGGCCCCAGCTGTTTTATATCTCATCATCTACCCTGTCAGGGAAGAGAGGCTAAAATGATGAAAGAAAACACTCACAAACCCTTCTTTGCTAAACCCAATAATCACCACAGTCTGGATATAACACTGAAGTAAAACTCTAAATACTCAATTGAAAAAATCCAGCTTGTTTTTCCAATAAGCTGCTTTTGCTAAAGAAAAATGCAACAGAAAAAGATCACTACATTTTAATCCACATGGTGCGTTTAAAAAGATAAAGGACAAGAGGCAGCAGCAGTGAGTTCTAGGGGATTAGAGCAAAGGGCTAGGAACCAGGAAAGCAGCCACGGATTCAAAGCCAGTATCATCTGACCTTCAGTAAGCCAGTGGGCCTCCTTTTGGCTCAGCCAACTGAACAGCAACACCTGGAAAACAGGACTTCAGCAAAAACCAGATGTTGAACTTCAGTAAAGCGACCATCTCTTGTGTAAATGAATTACATGTAAAGTTGGATTAGAGACCTGTGCAAGCATTAACTAAAGCATTAGAAAGCAGCATCAGGTCTCAATCTGGAAGATGAGCATTTACTTTCAGGTGGTTTATCAGTTTTAAATATATTACCACAAGGAGAAAACCCATGTTCATCCCACTTAACAGTGCGGCACTTCTACTGCAGAACGGAAAAAGCAAAGGGGTCAATGAATTAGGACGGAAGAAAATACAAAACTGACCTATTTGGTGTTGTAATATCACACAAACAAAATGAAGTCCTAGGAAAATGTGCAGTAAATCTGTGCATCTAATTAGCAGTTAGTTCATGTTTAATTTCACCACGTGCTTTATCTATGTAAGAATGTTCATGTCCTAGGGTTTTAAATACCATAATCTAGTTTCATCTAAGTAAAAACAAACTGATTCTTGGCACTTGCCAAGTAAACCAGCTTTCATTCCACATGATTGCTTTGAGCTTTCACTCAGCTGTTTGTCCACATCTTCCAGATTTTATTACAGTATTGAAGTCCCTTCTGAACATCCCCAAATGAAAACAAAAACGTGTGTAAACATTAGCGTGTAGTGCTACACAAAAGGACTGTTTTGGGAAGGCAAGAGTAAAGTGCCATGGGCTTCACATGTGTAGAGCAAACTGTTCTTCAAACAGGTTATGACATTCAGGAGACTAGAACAACGTGTATATATAATGTTTGAAGACTCGCTGTTTCCTAGTGATGTTCAAGTTATTTTGTTTTATTCCACAGTTTCAACAGGGGCCTGATGGCTAATTCCATCTATCACTTTAAAAGATGGAAGAGGCTGGAGAACATTTCATAGATGGCTTCTTATATTTTCACCGATAATATTCAGAAGTATTGCATGGGTTAATTGATAACAGCAATCTAATCCACAGCATCTCTTGGAAACTTGGTTGCTTGCACAACACGGGCACATTATAAAAGATATCGGACATGCAAAAAAAATAAATGTTCACACTGGCTTGAAGCATTGAGAACAATACATCTGGGCAGCCAACACCAGACTGGACACATGCTAAGTCAGCCGTTCTTACTGCTCTGGGATGACCTCTATCTCACCAGAGCACCCAGACTAACCCTATTCTGTTCCCAAAACCAGATATGTTTTTGTACCAAGACAGCAGCTGTGCTTACGGTCACTTGCAAAACACTAAAAGACAGCCAACCCCCTCCACATCTTTCCAAGAGCCTCTCATGCATAAGCACACTATTTGTGTGGATACAACCACACGGGTCTGCTTTGCAGAGAGGATGCTCCACCTGGGCTAGGCTAACTCTGAGGGAATGCCCACACAAACTGCTACAACAGCACAGCTGCAATGCAGCAGCTGGGTCACTGTTGCGCTTCAGCGTAGACCAGGGATTGGCAACCTTTGGTAAGGGGGCAATAGGTAAGCCCCCTGGCGGGCCGGTTTGTTTACCTGCCGCATCTGCAGGTTTGGCTGATCGCGGCTCCCACTGGCCATGGTTCGCCGCTCCAGGCCAATGGGGGCTGCGGGAAGCAACGCCCAGCACACCCCTTGGCCTGCGCCACTTCCCGCAGCCCCCATTGGCCTGGAGTGGTGAACCGCGGCCAGTGGGAGCGGCGATCGGCCGAACCTGAGGATGTGGCACGTAAACAAACCAGCCCGGCCCGCCAGCGGGCTTACCCTGGTGGGCTACACGCCAAAGGTTGCCGATCCCTGGTGTAGACGCTACCTAGGCCAACAGGAAGGGTTCTCCCACCAGCGTAGTTAAACCACCGCCCCAAAAGGCAATAGCTAGGTTGATGGAAGAATTCTTCTGTCGACCCAGCACTGTTAACATCTGGAGTTAGGGCACCATATACACATCTCTCAGGGGGTGTGGTACCCCCCCGCCCCCCCGAGGGACGCAGCCATGTGGACGCAAGTTCCCAGCGTGAACCAGCCATGAGTGCCAATCACCTGAGCTAAGACTCACACACAGTGAGCTGAATCTTGCCAGCCAAGTCTTGAAAAATGAGTAAAACGGTCCAATAGGAGGACATAATCATTAATGGATGTCACTCTGTACAGTACAACACAGCAATATGGCCTTGGCATCTAATTTTTGTGGTTTCAGAGTAACAGCCGTGTTAGTCTGTATTCGCAAAAAGAAAAGGAGTACTTGTGGCACCTTAGAGACTAACCAATTTATTTGAGCATGAGCTTTCGTGAGCTACAGCTCACTTCATCAGATGCATACCGTGGAAACTGCAGCAGACTTTATATATACACAGAGAATATGAAACAATACCTCCTCCCACCCCACTGTCCTGCTGGTAATAGCTTATCTAAAGTAATCTTCAGGTTAGGCCATTTCCAGCACAAATCCAGGTTTTCTCACCTCCACCCCCCCACACAAATTCACTCTCCTGCTGGTGATAGCCCATCCAAAGTGACAACTCTTTACACAATGTGCATGATAATGAAGTTAGGCCATTTCCTGCACAAATCCAGGTTCTCTCACTCCCTCACCCCCCCTCCAAAAACCCACCCCCATACACACACAAACTCACTCTCCTGCTGGTAATAGCTCATCCAAACTGACCATTCTCCAAGTTTAAATCCAAGTTAAACCAGAACATCTGGGGGGGGGGGGGGGGGTAGGAAAAAACAAGAGGAAATAGGCTACCTTGCATAATGACTTAGCCACTCCCAGTCTCTATTTAAGCCTAAATTAATAGTATCCAATTTGCAAATGAATTCCAATTCAGCAGTTTCTCGCTGGAGTCTGGATTTGAAGTTTTTTTGTTTTAAGATAGCGACCTTCATGTCTGTGATTGCGTGACCAGAGAGATTGAAGTGTTCTCCAACTGGTTTATGAATGTTATAATTCTTGACATCTGATTTGTGTCCATTTATTCTTTTACGTAGAGACTGTCCAGTTTGACCAATGTACATGGCAGAGGGGCATTGCTGGCACATGATGGCATAAATCACATTGGTGGATGTGCAGGTGAACGAGCCTCTGATAGTGTGGCTGATGTTATTAGGCCCTGTGATGGTGTCCCCTGAATAGATATGTGGGCACAATTGGCAACGGGCTTTGTTGCAAGGATAAGTTCCTGGGTTAGTGGTTCTGTTGTGTGGTATGTGGTTGTTGGTGAGTATTTGCTTCAGGTTGCGGGGCTGTCTGTAGGCAAGGACTGGCCTGTCTCCCAAGATTTGTGAGAGTGTTGGGTCATCCTTTAGGATAGGTTGTAGATCCTTAATAATGCGTTGGAGGGGTTTTAGTTGGGGGCTGAAGGTGACGGCTAGTGGCGTTCTGTTATTTTCTTTGTTAGGCCTGTCCTGTAGTAGGTAACTTCTGGGAACTCTTCTGGCTCTATCAATCTGTTTCTTTACTTCCGCAGGTGGGTATTGTAGTTGTAAGAAAGCTTGACAGAGATCTTGTAGGTGTTTGTCTCTGTCTGAGGGGTTGGAGCAAATGCGGTTGTATCGCAGAGCTTGGCTGTAGATGATGGATCGTGTGGTGTGGTCAGGGTGAAAGCTGGAGGCATGCAGGTAGGAATAGCGGTCAGTAGGTTTCCGGTATAGGGTGGTGTTTATGTGACCATTGTTTATTAGCACTGTAGTGTCCAGGAAGTGGATCTCTTGTGTGGACTGGACCAGGCTGAGGTTGGTGGTGGGATGGAAATTGTTGAAATCATGGTGGAATTCCTCAAGGGCTTCTTTTCCATGGGTCCAGATGATGAAGATGTCATCAATATAGCGCAAGTAGAGTAGGGGCTTTAGGGGACGAGAGCTGAGGAAGCGTTGTTCTAAATCAGCCATAAAAATGTTGGCATACTGTGGGGCCATGCGGGTACCCATAGCAGTGCCGCTGATCTGAAGGTATACATTGTCCCCAAATGTGAAATAGTTATGGGTAAGGACAAAGTCACAAAGTTCAGCCACCAGGTTAGCCGTGACATTATCGGGGATAGTGTTCCTATCATCAGCTATTACCAGCAGGACAGTGGGGTGGGAGGAGGTATTGTTTCATATTCTCTGTGTATATATAAAGTCTGCTGCAGTTTCCACGGTATGCATCTGATGAAGTGAGCTGTAGCTCACGAAAGCTCATGCTCAAATAAATTGGTTAGTCTCTAAGGTGCCACAAGTACTCCTTTTAATTTTTGTGGGTGTCTTGGGGCCAGTGCAGTAACCAGCTCTGTGAAGCCCCCATGCCACCACAGCTGGAATCTGTATATTTGTGATGAAGTAATTTTGGAATTTAGAACTGAGCGTCCCTCTCTGTTTTTAGCCATTATTTTTATTGCTTGTACCAATTCGTGTTATGTAACTCTCTCTTGGAAAACACGATTAGAATAACTAGTGTGCCAGAAACAAAGTTTAAGTGAATGAGGAAAACACGGCCATTCAACTGACAGTATTTTTAAAGGAGAAAGAAAGGAAAGATTCTAAACCTTGTAGGATGAGACAACATCAGCAAAAGTATAGTTCTTGGTGGGAGTGAACTCCTGTAGTGAGAACCCATGACAGAGTAAGAACATTGGTTCTACTCCCTGCTCTTCCACTAACTCATATTGAAACTTTTGATAAGTCACTTAACTTCTATCTGCCTCAGTGTCCCCATCTGCGAAAACAATAACCTATCTCACAGGGAAGTTGTGAGGCTGTGTGTGTAAAGCAGGGGTGGGCAACCTACAGCCCGTGGGGGGGTGCAGAGGCTTGAGGCTTCCCCCCGGCGGTGGGGCGAGCTGGTGCTCATGGCTCCAGCCCCATGGGGGAGGGGGTGTGTGTGCGCAGAGGCTTGGGGCTTCCCACCCGCAGGGTTGGAGCCATGAGTGCCAGCTCGCCAGAAGCCCCGAGCCTCTGCACCCCCCCGGCAGGTGAGCTGAACGTGCGCGGCCTACCATTGATTTTTTCTGTGCGTCAATGGCCCGTGACACAAAAAGGGTTCATAGAATCATAGAATATCAGGGTTGGAAGGCAGCTCAGGAGGTCATCTAGTCCAACCCCCTGCTCAAAGCAGAACCAATCCTCAACTAAATCATCCCAGCCAGGGCTTTGTCAAGCCTGACCTTAAAAACTTCTAAAGAAGGAGATTCCACCACCTCCCTAGGTAATGCACTCACCACCCCCCTAGTGAAAAAGCTTTTCCTAATATCCAACCTAATCCTCCCCCACTGCAACTTGAGACCATTACTCCTCATTCTGTCATCTGCTACCACTGAGAACAGTCTAGAGCCATCCTCTTTGGAACCCCCTTTCAGGTAGTTGAAAGCAGCTATCAAATCCCCCCTCATTCTTCTCTTCCGCAGACTAAATAATCCCAGTTCCCTCAGCCTCTCCTCATAAATCATGTGTTCCAGTCCCCTAATCATTTTTGTTGCCCTCCGCTGGATGTTTTCCAATTTTTTCACATCCTTCTTGTCGTGTGGGGCCCAAAACTGGACACAATACTCCAGATGAGGCCTCACCAATGTCGAATAGATGGGAACAATCACGTCCCTCTATCTGCTGGCAATGCCCCTACCTATACATCCCAAAATGCCATTGGCCTTCTTGGCAACAACTGCACACTGTTGACTCATATCCAGCTTCTCGTCCACTGTAACCCCAGGTCCTTTTCTGCAGAACTGCTGCCTAGCCATTCGGTCCCTAGTCTGTAGCGATGCTTGGGATTCTTCCGTCCTAAGTGCAGGACTCTGCACTTGTCCTTGTTGAACCTCATCAGATTTCTTTTGGACCAATCCTCTAATTTGTCTAGGTCCCTCTGTATCCTATTCCTACCCTCCAGCGTATCTACCTCTCCTCCCAGTTTAGTGTCATCTGCAAACTTGCTGAGGGTGCAATCCACACCATCCTCCAGATCTTTAATGAAGATATTGAACAAAACTGGCCTGAGGACCAACCCCTGGGGCACTCCACTTGATACCGGCTGCCAACTAGACATGGAGCCATGGATCACTACCCGTTGAGCCCGACAATCTAGCCACCTTTCTATCCACCTTACAGTCCATTCATCCAGCCCATACTTCTTTAACTTGCTGGCAAGAATACTGTGGGAGACCATGTCAAAAGCTTTGCTAAAATCAAGGAATACCACGTCCACATCCGCCAACTCGTTTAGCACTCTCGGATGCAGCGTATCCGGCCCAGGGACTTGTGCTCGTCCAGCTTTTCTAAACAGTCCCAAACCACTTCTTTCTCCACGGAGGGCTGGTCACCTCCTCCCCATGCTGTGCTGCCCAGTGCAGTAGCCTGGGAGCTGACCTTGTTCGTGAAGACAGAGGCAAAAAAAGCATTGAGTACATTAGCTTTTTCCACATCCTCTGTCACTAGGTTGCCTCCTTCATTCAGTAAGGGCCCCACACTTTCCTTGACTTTTTTCTTGTTGCTAACGTACCTGAAGAAACCCTTCTTGTTACTCTTAACTTCTCTTTCTAGCTGCAACTCCAAGCGTGATTTGGCCTTCCTGATTTCACTCCTGCATGCCTGAGCAATATTTCCCCAACCCTGGTGTAAAGTACATTGACACCCTTGTCTGGAAGTGTAGAACATTAGCAGAAGTTTGCAGGGATTTTGCAAGCCTGGCAATTATAACCAACATACTGGGTTTCCCTTGCCTTCACTTTATACTCATAGATGAACTACCAGACACTGCACTGACCTCACTCTTGCATTACCTTTCACCTATAATAAGTGTTTACTTGTACCGCAAGGAAGGAATTTCTAATGTAAATATTTTTAAGCAACAGCTTTATGTCTAGAGTAATTTTTTTTTTTTTTTTACATTTTTTTCTTAAAGCATAATTAATTCAAACTACATCTCCAATTGCACCCATTAAGCTCAAGACAGCAGTCTGAAAGCTTGAAACATAGGAGGCACTGATTGCCATGAAAGAACTGTGAAATGTAATTGACAAAAGTCATTTGATACGTTTGACCTTTCTGCATCCACTACTTGAATTAACCGTCTTGACCACAGTCTTGTGTTGTCTGGGGTCCTGGTAGAATAGGAGTGCTGGAGAGAAGCTTGCAAATTATTTTCTACTTGGCAATAAAACTAGAAACACAACCAATAACTAGCATTTATTATTTAAATAGTATTTCACTGTGGCAAAGCTTTCCTGGTTAATTGGTATTTACATACACACTCCACAGTAACCACCATCATGACTGGCACCCTGCTGGCAGTCTAAGACAGGCAAAATTTTGAATGGCGAAGGAGACTGGAATTTCTCTTTTATCCCCTCAGAGGAACTGCTCCTGGATAGGAAGGAGGGACATCAACAGTGCAGTGTGGGAAAGTCTGCACGGACACTACCTGTGCCATGTTGCTTAATACATACAAAGAAGGGCCTATGTTTTAAGAAAATGAAGGTTGCAAAGTCAAGCACGCTAAAGTTAGGCAACATCAGTACTATGGTTGTCTATGCAATCTTAACTTGTACCAATGCACGACAGTCTTGTGCAACATCACATAGAAAGTATGTGGTAGAATCAGAAATCACATTGCCTTTACCACAGAAAAACACTGTTCTTTTCTTACAACCCTCTGCCTCATTCACTGTCCAGATTGTGCATTGAATGAGGCAGGCATCCCACTGGAACAAGTAAAGATCATGTAATTCAAGACTATCATAATGCTTATGCACAAGCTGGTAAAATTGAGGTTTCAGAGGCAACCTTAATACTCATGTTTCCTTATTTCTGAGTGCTCGACTTTGCAGTTGCAATATTCCTTTAAATACAGATTTGGTTTTGGTTATTTTAAGGTTTAACAAAAAAAACCCAAACCAAAACCAGAAAACTGAGGAAATACCCTTATATGGAACCACACTGAACCCCTTTCTGGGTCTTTCAGTATTAGAGTTGGAACCCAGGACCTTTACATTACAGTAAAAAACCCCTTCCACTTCAGGTAAAAGGAGTGTCTGAAGCAGCAGTAGGGTGTTAACCTCTGTATGGACCAGTCACTTGAGGGGAACATGACACATTTTGCTAGATAGCAGTAGAATGCTGGAAATCAAATACTGGGATCCACTCCTGGCTCCAGAGAATGGGTCTAGCAATTAATGACAGCACACCTAAGCATATAAATTCAGGCCACCTGTTTTGAAAAGCCATGTACGGCTGAGTGGATAAGGCTTGGGTAGCTATAGTGGAGATCATATACTATTATAAGCTCTGTTCAAAGTGACCTTGTGTGGCATCCCATCTGTAAAATGGGAGGAATTAGAACTACCTGACTTTCAAGATAGGGATCTGAGACTTTGCTCAATACGAAGAGATGTAAGTACACGGAATTATGACCACCAATAAGTAGAAGATCCGAGACTACGGCCTGGTCTACACTAGAAAATTAGGACAGCATAACAACATCGCTTGGGGTGTGAAAAATCCACACCCCTGAATGGCATACCTAAGTCGACCTGCATCCCCGAATAGACAGCACTAGATGGATGGAAGAATTCTTCCGTCCACTTAGCTACCACCTCTCAGAGAGGTGGATTACCTCTGCCGACAACAGAATCTCTCCCGTCGGCATAGGTAGTGTCTATACCGAAGTGGTGCTGCTGTAGCATTTTAAGTGTAGACAAGCCCGAGAAATTCATTGTCTCTTCTTGACTCTTGGCCCAGCACTCCTTCCCATAAGCAAAAAGGGCTAGCTGATGCTGCCGTTCCTGCGCAGAAGTCCAACTCTGGGGCAGGTGTGTATGCCCCATGTGGCTAGAACGTTCAGTGATTTTAGCAGCCAACTTCGAATAAGCTCTATTGAACAAGTGCAAATGGTGATTTTCAGATGCGTTTAACTTGGGATAAATCTGGATGGTTTTCCAAGGAAATAATAAAAGGCACTTCTGACTCTGACAACAATTTCCCTGCTAAATTTCAAGTTCCTGCTCCCAACATCTAAAGTGCTAAAGCTCTTCAAAGAAACAGTTGGAAACATTTTTTTTTTTTTTTTAATATTACCAAAACTATCTACTCTTTCTAACCTTATTCTCAGGAATATCTAAGCTTTTTCCTGAAGCTTTAAAAAAAATTCTCCTGAGGCAGAGAACATGTAAGGAAAATTGCAGCCCAAGCAGTTAAAAATTGGCAATATAAGCAGCAATTGAAAACAGAGGCTTATAATGGAAAAATATTGGTGTTGATACCAACTTCATCTATAACAAAGCACTAAATATGCATGGCCCTGAACAGACACAGAAGTAACATCCCTGTTCTGAAAACTTTATAAACTATGTTTTATGTTATTCTGTCCTGTTAGCATCTTGGACTCTCAATCTGGCAACTTTCACAAACACTCCCGTCACATAAAAATTGTCGTAACAGGGTAAATTACATTCTCTGAACAACACACTTCATATTAATTTGGTTTAGGAAAGTATTTTAAAGTGAAAGCTTGTAGAACATGCCGATTGTACAACAGGTGCCTGTTCTGCTCCAGGGTAATTTCACAAACACTTACTCCTAATGATAAGCATGTCATTCAACACACATTCACACTTCCCCTGGACTTCAAGTTAGAGTGACTAAATTGAAATGCAACTGAATATTTGAGATATATCTATGCTGTTGACTTTAGGAGCAATACACAATCTCATTTAGTCACAGCTCTACCCAGGAGTCTTGCATAGGCTAGAATCTATAAGGCCAGTTCCAGTAAACAACCATTACAATCAATTGTTTACAGCATTTGGATTCCAGCCGTTAATATTCAACTTCTACATTAGGTAAAACATTGGAGTTACTGCACAGAGGGGCAACTTGGGCTCAACAAACATTGATTTGCATTTTCGGCACAACTGGAAGAGCACCCCACAGTTTAGCAATCTGAGTGAGTAATCCCGCTATCCCTACATCCTTCTCTTGGGTTTATTGCCATGGTGGATGTGTGAATGAGAAGGAATGCTTGGGTTGGCACGCACAGAGGTTTGAATACACACTAACCTAATAAAGCCCAGAACTGAATTACAGAAATTCTGAAAATAAACATTCACCTTGGCTTTAGTGAAAAAAAGAAATTAATAGCAACCTCATTCTCTAATACCATTACTTAATACTTGACTGTAAAGAGATGTAACAGAAGTCATTTATATTTTGAGCTATTTACGTGGGGAAAAAAAAAAGCAGCTTTATTTAGTCCTGGTAAAAGAAACCCAATGAGTTTCAAGAGCATTTGTACCACAAGATGTAAAAGACATTAAAAGAAAAAATAGAGAATTAGGAGGGGCCTGGTTTTTGCCTGGAAGTTTTGGTGCTTTGCAGAGTTTGGGGCATTCCATTTCTGATAGCAGCCATCTGGGAATTCTTTCCACTGCAAGAAGAATTTTACCACATGCTGCTGCAAGACAACAGACAGACATGTTGGCAAAGAGATTCACATATACCTGTTGAGTGTAGTGGAGAAAGATATGGGAGTATCATCACTAGGAGCTGCCCAGGAAAAAACATAAATTTGGGTTCCAGATTATACTATGCACAATGTACGTGTGTTTTGGAAAGCATATGACTTTTAAAAGGAACATAATCAACATGAAATCTAAATCAGTTTAAAAAAAGCATTTAAAGCAGTTTCAGGTAATAGATCTTCTGCAAATTCGTGATTTTACAGTCACTTTTCTGATTTTAAACATGGTTTTCTCCCTTGTGTTGCTGTTTAAAACCCCCACACAAACTTGCTGCAATGAGGAAGGGAAGGTACTATGAAAAGAGGAAAGAGGAGCAGATATCGTGAAACGGACTATATACAACGTTAGTAAAATATATTGTAAACAATTGGACAGATGCTGTTCTCAGTCTCTTTCAATTATAGTCATTTTAGGTGTTACATGTAACAATACTGGATAAAAAGAATTAAGAAGTGTTTTTTAAGCTGATACCCCTTTAAATTGTATTTTTAGGTTGAATATTCTTGTAATTCTCTTTTCTTCCATGACAAACCATTTTACTTACAAACAAAATAGCCCACAAGACATTTGAAAGTTATCTAGTAAAATGTAATCAGGCTCTTTTTATATTAATCTCATGTACCCAATGCAGAAATACCTGAAAACAAGTCTGATTTAGTGAAATGCAATGTGATATATTATAGGTATATAAGATACATTAGAGGTAGAAGATGTATCACAGTTCCTATTTCTGTTAATATTTGAAACAAATGCTCTGCAAGATGGGTACACAGTAATTTCATGAGTATGTTACTCTAAGTGTCATGGGATCAAATGATAAAGGATTACAGTGGCAGTTAAAATTAGGCCAGAATTAGAGTTCAAGGATCAACAGTGAACCCAAACTTTATATAGCATCCCCCATGTGACCTCTCAATGCACAGATTGCTTCATAAAGATAGATCTGAAAAATAAATATAAATAAATAAATAACTGCCGAGTAAAAAGGGGACCTGGTCCATGACTGGGGCTTCCAGTTGCTACCGTATACAAAAAATATGTATTATTGCTTTTAAAATTAAATCTTATCTAGATAAACATTCTAGAGTCAGATTAGAATTTTTTCATGTGTTTTGTCAAACGTTGTGCAATTCAAGCATCATCAGATTGGTTTGGGTGCCAAGAAATTTCTGGAAACTATAAGGTACAGGCTTTGTATGAAAACGGGAGTCAGCCAGGAACACAGTGAAGAAGAGCATTATCTGGATCCAACTGAGAGTAAACACACAAGCTGCAGAGTTTCAGACAATTTGAGGGTGATGAATTTAACCAGTGGAAATGAACGAAACACTAAACGCTAAAGAAACACTAAAACCTCTCTGCAAATGATAATCAAATACCAACCGCCATTCTTAACAAGGCTGACCAATAAACACAGAAGAGTCAATCCCAGACAGACTTGCTAAATAGACGGACCTTAATCATTCAGTGAAGACTAAAGTAATGACAGTTCCTTTGGCATTTCAGGTAACGAAGTGACCTGACAAAGCAATCAAATGGGTCCAGGCTTGGAAAAGGTCCTCCTTTCCGATCACTAGTCCAGGGCAAATGCTTACGTTTATGGATCCTGAAATGAGATTACTGGTCTACCAAAAGGTATAAAATATTAGAATTTCAAGAGTGAAAATCACCCAATTTATTGCTTCAAAATCTTTGTAAGTGAGTAACTTGGAAACTTCTTGACAGCTGTGCAAATCTTTTCCACCCAAAACCCCATCTGGTCCCTCCTCCTACACATAGCTTTGGCAGGACATCTTGAAGGTCTGCAGATCAAGGTCTTTTTGGACTATCACTGTAGTTCCCTCTCCCAATAAAGCTTGTCCGTCTGTTTCAGTCCTATGCTGCTGCTATCATCATAAAAGCAGTCACAGTGCCTCCACCTTCAGGAGTTACAAATACTAAGTTAAGTGGAAAACAAAGAATTTTTTCAGATGATGCACAGTACTCATTTCAGCTCTTACAATCCTCAAGATGGCAACCATTAAACTCAGTTTGGAACTGAAGTGTAGAAAAAAACGCAAGAGTATCAACATCATGAATTTTTCAAGGTTCACAATTCAAAGACAACCAAATTTCTAAATAATTGAGTACATCTAGCCCGGGTGTTTTGTGAGAAAATGGTCCTTAAAACCGGCATTGAGCAGAAGTGCTATTTTTGCAATGGTCCAGCATATAACATAGCAAACCTTCGACCAGTGTAATTTTTAATCCTGGGCACATAGCTAATAAAGACAAGTCTCCTTTAAAGAAAAGTGTCTGGCTAGTGCAGGACTTTGATTTGTTTAAAAGGAATGCCATTAATTTGAAATTAACTTGTTTTTAAAAACAAGTTAAGTAATTTATGGCACTACACTTTGTCCCCAAATCCCCCACTTATTTATCTGAGAATATGCCCCCTACTTATTCTACCCATTAACACAGGAGGTGACTACCACACATATCTTTAGTATATTTATCCTCAGAACACCCCTGTGAAGTAGGAATTACCCACTATTATCCCCATTTTACAAAGAAGGAACTGAGGCACAGTGAGACGATGTGATTTACTCAAGGTCACACAGGAAGTCTGGAGCAGAACAAGGAATTTAATCCTGGCTTTCTGAGTTCCAGGCTACCACCCCAGGTCGTGCATCATCCTCCCTCTCTTTTGTTGTCTCCAATTGTTCCACTCTTCCACCCCATTCTCATGGGTTACAATTTTTCTTTTTTTTGGAGGGGGAGCGGGGAAGTTTCTTTTTTGTGTGGGTCTTTTACCCTGCAAAGAGGGTGTCATAAATATAAAGGGAAGGGTAAACCCCTTTGAAATCCCTCCTGGCCAGGGGAAAGCTCCTCTCACCTGTAAAGGGTTAAGAAGCTAAAGGTAACCTCGCTGGCACCTGACCAAAATGACCAATGAGGAGACAAGATACTTTCAAAAGCTGGGAGGAGGGAGAGAAACAAAGGGTCTGTGTCTGTCTGTAGTCGTCTTGGCCGGGGTTAGACCAGGAATGGAGTCTTAGAACTTTTAGTAAGTAATCTAGCTAGGTATGTGTTAGATTATGATTTCTTTAAATGGCTGAGAAAAGAATTGTGCTGAATAGAATAACTATTTCTGTCTGTGTATCTTTTTTGTAACTTAAGGTTTTGCCTAGAGGGGTTCTCTATGTTTTTGAATCTAATTACCCTGTAAGATATCTACCATCCTGATTTTACAGGGGGGATTTCTTTATTTCTATTTACTTCTATTTTTTAATAAAAGTCTTCTTGTAAAAAACTGAATGCTTTTTCATTGTTCTCAGATCCAAGGGTTTGGGTCTGTGGTCACCTATGCAAATTGGTGAGGCTTTTTATCCAACATTTCCCAGGAAAGGGGGGGTGCAAGTGTTGGGAGGATTATTCATTGTTCTTAAGATCCAAGGGTCTGGGTCTGTAGTCACCTAGGCAAATTGGTGAGGCTTTTTACCAAACCTTGTCCAGGAAGGGGGGTGCAGGGTTTTGGGAAGTATTTTGGGGGGAAAGACGCGTCCAAACAGCTCTTCCCCAGTAACCAGTATTAGTTTGGTGGTGGTAGCGGCCAGTCCAAGGACAACGGGTGGAATATTTTGTACCTTGGGGAAGTTTTGACCTAAGCTGGTAAAGATAAGCTTAGGAGGTTTTTCATGCAGGTCCCCACATCTGTACCCTAGAGTTCAGAGTGGGGGAGGAACCTTGACAGAGGGAAAAGCCAACTGGCTATTAAGGGGGAAACTAAACTGACTATACACAGAATAGTGTCACATGCTCAAACAAACTGGAAAAGGGTTAACTGCTCTCTAATCTTTCAGTTAAAATTATCTTTGGTGTTTTCCATAACAGTTGTTTTAAAAAAAGACCTCAATTATGTGATTTCTCTTTTAATCACCAGTGTCCTTTGAGAAACCATCATTAAAAACTGGTCAAATTCTTTGATGATAGTAAACGTTTAGCTCAGTCTTTCAACTGCTCTTCCAGTTTAACCCACCATCTGTTACACTCGAGAGCTCTTCAATTTACCCACATAAATAAAGAGAGAGCAGGTGCACACAGAAGTCATACTTATAATACATATATGCTCTTTTATGGTAAATAGAAATCAGAACACATCACACCAAAAAAACCCAAGTAATATAGAGCTGATTGCTCCGCAAGGTAATCTGTGAAAGACAGCACTCAGATGGGGTGAACCAAACTAGTTCAGATAAAAGAACTACACCGAATCTTCAGTTTTTTCCCCGAACAAAAATCTTTATATAAAGTTCGGAAGTGTTTATGTATATTTTTCTCTACATACATTGTCCTGCCAATAACTGCTATGAACAAAGACAGAAAACTCTCAAGGAAAGTCTGCTTTTGGGAGATTTAACCGAAATCAAATCCATACTCCAAACCTTTTGAGATTTGATTACCACTGGAGTTTGGGCCAATATGTTGAACTTCCTTGGCTTTAAACTGACTCAGTGCTAAGCGCATATAAGCAGTGACCAGAAAAACGTAATTACCAATTAGAGTTTAGCCAATGGTCAGAAGATCATTTGATGCAATCAAAGAGAAGGAGCTATTTGACAGTTTAGAAAGTCTGTCAACAAACATAACTGAAAGAATTGGAATTTAGAAAGAGATAAACGTCCTAAAAAGGATCTCAGTTATTTATCCACAAAGGAACAAATTTCTGCTACCCATACGACAAATAAGGAATGTTGGGGAAAAAAGGGTCCAAATTAAAAGGACAAGCTTCAACTAAGCCAAACACGACACCATGAGCTATTAAAGCCTCAGCCAAAACAACTAGACATCCAATTTGAGTTCTTCAAGACATATTTCCCATTAAAATAGCTTTGGAGATCATAGTTTGAGAGTTCAATAAAGCAGTCTTAATAGGATTAGACACTTTGGATGTCTATGCATTGTGCATTTACAGAAGATCAAAAGAAGATGTATACCGCAAATTGTTCAAATGCACCCCTCCCTGTGGCTGTTTTAGACACAATTTCATTGAAATCCAGCTTGGCAGCAACATCTGGGAAAAGCAGCTCCCTTTGTATTACTAATGAATGTGTATCAAGGCATGGAATTCTCAAATACTTTATTTTTATATTATAGGTGGAGCCGATAGCACTGCCTATAGTTAAAGTTGCCCAACATTACCCATTATAAGACCCTGTTTTCAGTTGCTTATAATATTGTCAAATTAACCCTTTGGGCTGAAATTTTCCATGCCAGGTGCCTCCCCAAAAAGTCCAACTTGAAGCAAAGTTTCAGTTAAAACAGTTCTGCTATTATCGAGAATGAGATTAGAGAAAAATGTTGTTTTTCCCATGATAAAAAAAAATTCTTACAACCACATTGTTAAGAAGCTCAGACTCCCCCATGCTTTGGAGCATGGACTTGTAATTTGCTAGGGGATCACCCTGATGCCAGAGATGTGCCTTCTGATGTTCTCATGAAGATTCATTCAAATTTGGCCAAGTTATAAGCCTCTGAAAAAAAATCTCAGTTTGCACATGGTAAGCAGAGACTTGTTAAAGTTTGGCAGATAAAAATTCCAAATAGTCGGTCCTCGCTGACATTGCTCCAATCCCCCACAGCTCTCACATGAGATCAGACTGCACATGCACCATCCCCACAAGGAAACTAATTAAGCATGCTCAATCCCACAGCTGCAGGACTTTCCCTCCAATTCCTTCTCCCAGCAGCTGGGGTCATTTTGGTGTTAGGAATCAGAACTGAAAGCAAGGAGACTCTCTCTCCTACTCTCAATGCTCCCCCTGTTGGTGCCTAGGCAGCATAGAGAGGAAGAAATAGCTTGACTGGAATGCAGAGGGGAGGGAGGAGCAGGAGCCAGGAAGGGGGAAAAGATAGCTGAAAGGGGGTGGGGACGGTGGCAGAACTGTTTGTATCGACTAGAACACATGTCCTTCCAGAATCTGGAACTGAACTCAGGATGCTGAGTCTCAACATTGCTTTGTTGTCTAGCAAATAGTTATAAAACCCACTGGCAAAGTTTGTCTCTCCCCCTGTCTGGTTCACACAGAAGAATACAGCCTTCTACTGCTACCAACTACTCCATTTGCTCAAGCACCAGATGACTGTACTGTGGATGTAAATATCCCAATCTTGCTGATAACCCAAGGTGGAGTTCATGGTCCTACATGATAGGATTTCGTTTTTTTCCAGTTTACTTAAAAAAAATTATGAAATTACACACAAAGAAAACCTACGTTAAAAGATCATTAAAGTTGCAAAGTCAAGCACACAGAAGTTAGGAAATGCCAGAATTAAGGTTGCACAGGCAACCTTGATTCAGCATCATTGTACCTGTGCATTATAATACAGTATTTAATTATATGATCACATTCCATTGCAACAAAAACCTAGACTAAAAATATAAGTGAGCTTCAAAAATGATCCAGCAGGTGGACTAGCAATAATCAAAGATATGTACAGCTAGAGAAATTGATACAAATAAAAGGATTTATACAATAACCTAAACTAAAATTCATATGGAAAAATCCTCACGTATTAATGCTAGGACCATCACTATGGACTAGGATGGTGAGAGATTTTCACTTTACTGCAGGAGTTTGCTGCAGCTGTCAACATGGTCAACTGGGCTAAAGGGGACAGTTCAGTGCCTGGACAAGTTGCATACTCTGTAACTTTACTTGACTATTAAACACTCTAAAATGTAGGTGCGCTCCTCCAAAAAAGCAATGGGTTACTATGTTACAGTATTGGACTTTACTGTGGCATTTCTGATACTTCAGGTAGGAAATACCACAGTAGTGTCAATACACAATAAAGTCAAACACTCAATGTGTTAACTCCTGCTATTTTTTTAAGTGGCATCCACTATACACTGTTATTTCCTCTCAAAATACTAGTCTTTTGCAATAAGTTCTTGCTGCTGTCACTCTTGACATTATGTTGCAGAAAATCCAGCCAAATTATTTGTTCCCAACAAATTCCTATCACTCTGGATTTGTATTTAAAATGCTTTCTGTAAGCCCAGCGCACTACATGCGGACAGTTACGGTATGCTTGCACCACACTCGGCAGAGAACTGCCAGTGGCTGTAGCATTGAAAACAAATGCCAGTACGAACATCTGCAGCAGTGATCTGGCACCAGACTCTACTCTGCAATATTTGTGCCTTCTTGTTGCATAACCAACTGCTTTTTAAAAGGTCAAAACAGGTTTCAAGCGACCCCAGATTGCTAGCAGAGTTCTAGGCCTTCATCAACACTCGTAAGAATGGCCATACTGGGTAAGAGCAAAGGTCCAACTAGCCCAGTATTCTGTCTTCCGACAGTAGCCAACGACAGGTGCCCCAGAAGGAATGAACAGAACAGGCAATCTTCAAGTGATCCATCCCCTGTCACCCATTCCCAGCTTCTGCCAAACACCTCCATCCCTGCCCATCCTGGATAATAGTCACTGATGGACCTATCCTCCATGAATTTATCTCGTTCTTTTTGAACACTGTTGTGAGCCTCCTGACCTTACTTGACCCAAAAAGCCCTAGAGATTCTTGCCACTTCAACAAGTTGTCTGGATGTGGAGCTTATTTTCATATCTGTACTCTCAGGACCCTGAATAAAGCAACGTGACTTGACAAAGCCCATAAAGCTATGTAATTGAACAAAAACAACCACAAAATATCCCCAGACCAAACGGAAACATAAAAATTTGCACCTATTTAAAAAATATTTGACTTTTCACCTGAAAAATGTTTTTCTATTATCATGTGATTTTGTTTTCCTCAAACCTGATTAGAAAAACAAACAACCCAAAAACTTGCATCTATTTGTGATCCGGCATCTGATGCAGTCATGGTAAGAGTGTCAAACTAACATTCTCAGAAGCAAAAGAAAATACTAATGGCAAGCTATTACTCAGAACTTCCATGTTTATGGATTAAAACTTTTCAAAAACCAGGACACGGCAAAGAAACAAAAACAAAGCTTGTGCTTTTTAGACTCCCCAGCCAATCTGCTCCTGCAATCATCTGCACTTGTGATTTGCTTACTAAATACCAGGAGCATTCATAAAATGTACCTCAGTTCCAAAAAAGTAAGAGGGAAGAAGAAATCTTGGTAGCAAAGCTGTTCCATCTCCTGAGGCCCATGATACAACTCCAGACTGAGGACTTAGAATTACACTTAGGGCCAAAAGATGGCTGAAAATAGCACCTTGGTTTTTCACTTTTTTGTATGTCATTGCAAATTTACCCTGTTTAGACGCCAAAGGGATTTTTCTAGCTGTCACCATAGGACAGTCAATTAGGTCTAAGAATCAAATTATGCTTTTTACTGATTTGTATAGTCACCAATGAAGCTTCTAGAATAAAAATTTAACAGTGTAGTTCACTGTAAACAGGGCAGAAGAGAGTCCTGCTCACACATCACCATTGCAACAGCTCTGCAATAAAAACTACAGAAAACGAATAGTTTTGTTGGTTAAAGCAAGCGGAGGAGACTCAGAAGATCACACTCAGGAGACCACTAACTCAAAATAAGGCTGACCAATACAGAGGAAGCTTGTTACAAAGTATATTTCTAAACAACTCCCATGTAAATTACATACCACTGGGATACCTCTTATCACTTAAGACAATCTTACTGTGAGTAGTACAAATGCAAAGAAATGAGAGGCCATCAAGTCCAGCCCCTGTGCTGAGGTAGGATCAAGTAAACCTTAAACCAAAGGTTTGTCCAACCTTTTATTAAAGTCTCCAATGATGGGGATTCTACAACAACATCCCTTGGAAGCCTATTCCAGAGCTTAACTACCCAGACATTTAGGATTTCTTTCCTAATGTCCAGCCTAAACCGCCTTACTACAATTTAAGCCCATTGCTTCTTGTCCTATCCTCAGAGGTTAAGGACAACAATTTTTCACCCTCCTCCTTGAAACAACCTTTTATGTACTTGAAAATTATTATGTCCCCCCTCCCAACCTTCTCTTCTCCAGAGAGAACAAATCCTTTTTTTTTTTCCAATCTGTCCTCATAGGTCATGTTTCCTAGACCTTTAATCATTTTTGTTGCTCTTCTCTGGACTTCTATTCAAATCTTTCCTGAAATGTGGTGCCCAGAACTGGACACAATACACCAACTGAGGCCTAATCAGTGCGTAGTAGAGCAGAAGAATTACTTCTTGTGTCTTGCTTACAATACTACATCCCAGAATGACATTTGCTTTTTTGCAGTGTTACACTATTGACTCATATTTAGCTTGTGGTCCACTATGACCCCCATATTCCTTTCCGCAGTACTCCTTCCTAGACAGTCACTTCTCATTGTGTGTGTGTTTGTGTGTGTGTGTGTGCGCAACTGATTGTTCCTTCCTAAGTGGACTACTTTGCATTTGTGTCCTTATTGAATTTCATCCTATTTACTTTAGACCATTTCTCCAGTTTGTCCTCCAAAGGACTTGCAACCCCTCAGGGCTTGGCATCATCCGCAAATTTTGTAAGAGTACTCTCTATGCCACTATCTAAATAATTGATGAAAATATTGAACAGAACTGGCCCCAGGACTGATCCCTGCAGGACCTCACTCGTTATGCCCTTCCAGCTTGACTGTGAACAACAGATAACTACCCCCTGGGAATGCTTTTCCAACCAGTTACTCACCCACCATATTGTAGTTCTAGCCAGGCTGTATTTCCCTAGTTTGTATATAAGGTCATGTGAGATGTATCAAAAGCCTTACTAACGTCAAGATGCACCACATCTACCACTTCCCCCCCATCCACAAGGCTATCCTGTCAAAGAAAGCTTTTAGGTTGGTTTGACATGATTGATGACAAATCCATTCCGACTGTTACTTATCACTTTATTATCTCGTAGGGGTTTGCAAATTGATTAAATTATTTGCTCCATTATTTTCCAGGTACTGAAGTTAAACTGACTGGTCTGTAATTCCCCGGGTTGTCCTTATTACCCTTTTTATAGATTGGCGCTATATTTGCCCTTTTCCAGTCCTCTGGAATCTCTCCAGTTTTCCATGACTTTTCGAAAGTAATCACGAATGGCTCAGATACTTCCCCAATCAGCTCCTTGAGTATTCTAGGATCAGGTCCTAGTAACCTGAAGACATCTAACTTGTATAAGTAATTTTTAACTTGTTCTTTCCCTATTTTAGCCTCTGAACCTACCTCATTTTCACCAACATTCATTAAGTTATATGTCCAATTGCTATTAAACCTGTTTTAGTGAAAACAGGAACAAAAAAGTTATTTAGCACTTCTGCCACTTACACATTTTCTGTTATTGTTTTCCGCCCTCATTGAGTAACAGGCCTACCCGGTCCTTGATCTTCCTCTTGCTTTTAATGTACTTATACAATGTTTACTTGTTAACATTTATGTTTTAACTAACCTAAATCTAAACTAAATCTCCCTTGCTGCAGATTGAGCCCATTACTTCTTGTTCTATCTTCAGTGGACACAGAGAACAACTGATCGCCATTCTCTTCAGAACACCCCAATCATATTTTAAGACCGTGTGTTTTGGGGGACAGAGAGAGTGTCAGCATGCTGTCTTGTAAGTTCAGACAGTAGCAGGAAGCAACCAGTCCTGAGGCAAGGGGAGGGGAAAATCCCAACATCAGCCCCCTGCCTCCTTCCCTGAGGTCTCTGCACAGCAATCAATCACACACACACACACACCCCTCTCTGTGTTCAACAACATGAGCATTCCGCATTAATGGTTTGTTTTGTGTCCCAGAGCAGATCAGCTCAGCACAGCACATAAAGGCTGTCAGAAATGGTGCTTTGAAAGGGGAGGGCCATATGTCTCCAGGGCAGCCAAGTTCAAAACAACGAGCAGAGTGGTCACTTGAGGTATTATGGGAATGCTCCAGAGGTCAATTACAGCGGAGAGAGCAATCAAGTGTCTACACTGGCAATAGAGTGCTGGAGGCTCTGTGCAAATAGCCTTAGGACTCTCGTCGAGGTGGTTTTTTTGCAGCGCTGCAACTGAGGAGTTTCTGCGCACAAAGTGGCTTGGCAGTGTGTACAAATCTGCAGTTTGAGAGCAAAAAGCTGCTTTACTGTGCAGAAACTTGCCAGGGTAGACAAGCCCTAAACCTTTGTCATTTTTGTTGCTCTCCTCTGGACTCTCTCTAATTTGTGCACATCTTTCCTAAAGTGTGGTGCCCAGAACTGGACGTAGTATTCCAGATGAGGCCTCACCAGTGCAGAGTAGAGCTGGACATTTATCTCCTTTGTCTTACATATAACACTCCTGTTAACAGACCCGAGAACATTAACCTTTTTGCAACTGCACCACACCACTGACTCATTCAATTTGTGATCCACTATAATTCCCAAACCCTTTTCAGCAGTACTATCACCTGGCCAATTATTCCCCATTTTGCAGTTGTGCATTTGATTTTTCCTTCCTAAGTGCAGTACTTTGCACTTATCTTTACTGAATTCCCCTCTTGATTTCAGACCAATTCTCTAATTTGTCAAGGTCATTTTGAATTCTAATATTGTCCTCCAAAGTGCTTGCAACTCCTCCCAGCCTGGTGTCATCTGAAAATTTTATAAGCATACTCTCCACCTCATTATCCAAGTGACTAATGAAAATATTGAATAGCACTGGACCCAGGACTGACCCCTGCAAAGTCCCACCAGATAAACTGGGAGGGCACAACAGCGAGCCCGTCGATAACAAGTCTGAGTACAGTGTTTAAAGCAGTTGTGCACTCACCATAATTTCATTTCTCTAATTTGCTTATGAGAATATCATGTGGGACTGTCAAAAGCCTTACTAAAATCAAGATATATCACGTCTACTGCTTCCTCCATATCCACTAGGACAGTAACCCTGTCAAAGAATGAAATTAGGTTAGTTTGGCATGATTTGTTCTTGACAAATCCGTGCTGGCTATTCCTTAGAACCATATTATCTTCTAGATGCTTACAAACTGATTGTTTAATCATTTGTTCTAGAGACCCCAATGCTTCTGCTGCAATCATATAATGAAAGACTCTTTTGTAACTGGTAAAGGGACAGAGTTGGGATTGCCCTGGGAATATTAACTCTGAATTTCCTTGCTTTCGTGCCTTAAGGTTGACTAATGTACCTTACTGACTACACATCTCTGCCAGTCTAAAATAGTACTGGAACCCTCAACTAGTCCTGGAAACAGAAATAAACCTAAGTCCCTTATATCAGCAGTTCATAACAATGTGTTAAGAACACCTGGCATGTAGCTTACTTAGCAAGAATCTGATCTAAATCTCATTGAAGTTTTTGCACTGAACTTTCACAAAAGATGGATTGGACTCTCTTTTAATTCAACCTGCATCAAATTAGGCACGATGGTCTGTGTTAGTGTCTCAGTAACCACATTCTGAAATGTATCCTTAAAAAGTAAGCACCAAGAAGTCTTTGGTAGACAAAACAGGTTTCTTACATTTTACCTAAAGGGCCTTGGAAAGCAAGACAAAGTTTCCTAAGAGAGAACTATGCGGATTCTGTACCCCATTACCATTCACCTCCAGATCATCACTTCTAATCCGGGCCAGGCTCCTACTAATCAAAGTTATCACATTTGTGGTCTGGGGGCCTCTGGGAAATGCATCTGTAGCCTCAGAGCACCTGTGGGTAATTTTACGACAGACACTTGTTCATTACCTAAATCGACTCCCTTGAGGTCTATCTCAGAGGTCAAGGACTGAATGGGCATGAAAGACAAGTTACTTTTCCCACCCTAGAGGCTGTCCTTCCAATTTACAGTTGAGGCTTATCTGGAGAGCAGGGCACACTTCCCAGCACTGCCACTATCCATGTTGTACCTGTTCTGTGGATTCACAGAGGATTTCTGTCCCCAGAGCTGGCAATATAGCACCTTTCACAGGCACTTTTTTCCTTTTTTTTTTTTAAAAGATTGTAGATACTGCAGATTATATTATTGTTTTAGTGGGGTCAGGAGGGAAAGAACGGGGGGCGGAAGAGAAAGACAAACAATGCACTGTACTGAAAGGCTGTTCTAGAAGGACTTCAAAACAAAACACATCTCACTGTAAAAGAAATGCTCAAAAAACTGGAGTACTTTTCAACGACTACATTCTTCTCCCACGTAGAAAGGCTTTCAGATAAGGTGGGGGATCTTGCCCAGAAACAAGTATTGTGCACAGTACCTTGGGAAAAAAAAAAAAAAAAAAAAACAGGGAAAAATATTCCACAAGCTAGCTGGCTCAGCCAGGATTAAGAAATATCTTGATAAACAGTTAATGATATGAAAGGCAAAGCCCCTTGGCTTCAAGTCAGAAAAGTAATTACTCCCATCTGGGCACACACAACCTGCAAAAGGGCTACAGTTTTAAATTGTATGAGCAAATATTTAACAGAAGCCCATGGATCCTCCTTTTGTAGCTGTATTAGGGAAAAAAGGAAACACTGAAAAGATTTTAGGCTCATGGATATAAAGCAAGTATACAAGACCATATACAACAAATAAAGTTCTAGGAAAGGTACAAGTAATCCCTCATCTAACTAAGATACCAAGCTGTAAGGGTAAAGAAGGAACACCGCAAACCCTATTAGAAGGGTGGTTATGCTACTGAAATAAATCCCAATTCCACAGGTGGACTTCTGTGTCTCCAAAATGTTCACACGCACAGATCTGTACACAGATGCGTTAATAAGCAAATCACAGCAAAAAGTAGATACTAATGATCCCTGAAAGTTCCCATCAGTGCCTCTCCAAAGATCAGCTACCAGGATATTGGAGGGGAGGAGAAAAATTAGCATTCCCTCAGGGCATGGCAGTTCCTGAGTGCACAGTTCGCTGCATTTGCAACTTACAGCAGATACACTCCTGAGTGTAGCCTGCCTATCTGCATACCAAAAGGATTGGTTTAAGAAAGGTTCGCTTTCACGGGGAGAGTTTGTTCTGCTATGTTCTTCTTGCTGACTTCTTGCTTACGTGGGTGGGGTGGTAGTGGTGGTTAATTGTTATGGACTGTATTCTACTTGATGGCAGGGTGCCCATAGTGTGGGATTGGCATCTTTTAGATTGTTTATGTTGAAATATTTCAGAGTAACAGCCGTGTTAGTCTGTATTCGCAAAAAGAAAAGAAGTACTTGTGGCACCTTAGAGACTAACCAATTTATTTGAGCATGAGCTTCCGTGAGCTACAGCTCACTTCATCGGATGCGTACCATGGAAACTGCAGAAGACATTATATACATTATATATGATATGTGCAGGAAATGGCCCACCTTGATTATCATACACATTGTGAAGAGAGTGGTCACTTTGGATGGGCTATTACCAGCAGGAGAGTGAGTTTGTGTGTGTGGGGGGGGGGTGGGGGGGGGGGGCAGAGGGTGAGAAAACCTGGATTTGTGCTGGAAATGGCCCAACTTGATGATCACTTTAGATAAGCTATTACCAGCAGGACAGTGGGGCGGGAGGAGGTATTGTTTCATGGTCTCTGTGTGTATATAATGTCTTCTGCAATTTCCACGGTATGCATCCGATGAAGTGAGCTGTAGCTCACGAAAGCTCACGCTCAAATAAATTGGTTAGTCTCTAAGGTGCCACAAGTCCTCCTTTTCTTTATGTTGAAATAAACATATTCATGTTTTTTAAACAGTAAAGACCATACACTCCAACGCTGAAACGCACAGCAACTTGCTATCAAAACCTGCCTTCAGATCTTACACACAAGCTAAAAATCTCCTGCTCTTTCCAATATACAACTCAAAATCCCCCAAAAGATCCACAAACTCCAAACAGCAAGGTATGATGTGAGAAAAGATACAAGTCCTGTTCAGTGGCAGAACATTTGTATTCTAATAATGAGAAAACCTAGGTTTAGATACCTGCCTCAGTCTCTCTCATCAAGGTACGAGCTGGGAGTTTCCATAACTGGTGAGCTACTTTACCAAGAGAAAACAAGACTTGATTAAGAGCAGCTTGAACAAAGTTTCTTACTTGGTTCAGTCCTGGCTGGAGGACCATGGTGACAAAAGGAAATGACAGGAGGAGAAGAGCTGGGGTATCTACAGAGAAGATATGGCTGTTATAAAAGGGCAAATTTGGCCCCAAATCCAAGCTGCAAAACCCCCAAATTTCATGCCCCAACTCAGGAAGTCCTGGACTTTGTAAATTTGTTCAGATGGGGGAAAAGATGACATCAGCTATAAAGCTAGAAAAAAGACAAACCACCATTCAGCATCCAGAGAGTTATATTTGATTTTCCAAAGCATCAGAAAAGGAACATGCCCATGCTGACTTCTTCAAAGTCAGTCATTCTAGTGTATATAAGGTCACAAAGAGGCACTTGAAACCTACATTTTGTGACCTTGTCACTAGAAGAAAACTGCCACTCGACAATTGGATAGGAATAAAAAAAACCTCAATAATTCCTTAACTATTGGCCCAATCTCAGCCTGCCATATTTTTGCAGGGTGATGTACAATCTCCCCTGCCCATGGAGTTATAATACTGTCAGACTCTTAACCACAGCAGCACTAATGGGCATTGCTGTTATACCAGCTATATTTTTTTTGCTATTTGAAATCACGCAAGCTACAGAGATTTTAAGAAAAATAAAGCGTCAGCACCAAGTTAACTTGCTCTAATTACCCAAAGAGTTTTAAAAATACTTTAATACCACACTTGAGTGAAATTTCTAAGTGCTCTTCATGCCATGGAGTGTTTCAACACGCTCCCTAAATGCACATAAACAAAAAACATATGACAAACTGTTGTCTCCCAACCGATTAAAGTATTTCTTCCTGGCACACAAAAGCACTTAGTTAGCTTGTGTGGATCTGGGCCAAGAGAAGTATTCCACCCACTACCAAGCATAAAGTTCAAACACAAGCACAAATATGCTTAAAAATGGGGCAGCTTCTGAAAGTTCAGAAAGCAAGAGAAAAGTCTGAGCAACTTGTTATTAAACCCTAGATACTTGAGGGGTTCACAGGATTGGTCCAAGGGTTGGCAAATCCAAAACATCTGTGTCACTCCAGTATCTGTTTGTAATGACCATGTGATTTTGTTTGATAACTCTGGGAAAGAAAAATGCATAATGTCCTAACCAACTCTGAAACCTGGCTAATGTGCATACAATTAAGTGAACAAAACCCCCACATCTGATCTAAAAAAGTCTCTAAATACCCTTATTATTGCCTGCCAATATAGTATATCTTTCCATAACAATAATCACCCTCACACCTGTGCAAAGCCCTTCATTTTCAAGTTTGATAATCATTTCAGAGCAAGAGAGTACAAAGAGACTACCTGTGTGAATGCGTAAGTTGAACAGATCACTGTGCCACATGTTACCACAGGAAAGTCCCAGCCATTTACTACTGTATGAGACTTCAAATCAAGTCACAAGCCATTAAAATCCAATAGTTTCTATTACTGTCTCTGATTATGTACCAAGCATGAGTCCAACTTTTACGTATCACTAAAGCAAAATGTACTCACTGTGATCAATGGATCATCAAAGTCTACCTTGAGCTTCACAGAATTGACTAAAGATTACGATGTGAGGGGAGATGGGTCTAGAGACGCTCACTCTCTGTCTAAGCAGCCCACACACAAAAATCATACTTGGAGAACCACTGTGCTAAAGGGCAGAAGCATTTATGCACCATCAAATAAAAACAGGATAAACAACTACAGTAAGAGAACCCCTCGTGTCAATTCAGCAAGACCATGCCTACCTGTTTGCTTTTCAGGGTCTTCCCAGAAATACTTTGTTCTCTTTTAGCATCTTCATTCCCTCTGAGCATATTGATGAAGTCTTTCTTTGAAACAGATGACATCAGTTTAGCACGTTTCCTATTGGAATTCCCTGCTTCTTTCACTTTCTCATCAACATTCTTTTGGTGTTTCCGGACAGCATTAAATAACTGCACAACACCCCTAGGGTTGAAAAGAAAGATGATATTGCATTTTGCATCAGGTTGTCATTATAGATATACACACACACACACACACACCACAACAACAACAACATTGTGCTGGTGCAAATGCTAAAAAGACCATCAACTACTGTTCTCAGAAACAGTGACTTAAGGCTCTCACACAGCTAAAGAGCAAGTAATCATAATGCACCTCATTCTTCACACCTGCTGCTATGAACCAGACAGACATCTACTGCTATAGGACCCAATTCAGCAAGGTACTTAAGCACATGGATAGTCCCAATGAAGTCATTGGGGCTACTCACATGCATAACTGAACTAGAGCCAGAGTTCTTAACAGGTTATTGAGCAGTCACATCAAGTTGCTGAAGGATGGTACAAAGTGCTGGAGTCAACCACAGGCCAATGCTCTACCCCGCCCCCCAAATCTATCACCTGCCACTCCCACCTATCAAGACAGAAAGGGGAAGGAGTATCAGAGTGACCTCAGCAAAATAAAAATAAATATAGAGCGAACACCAGCAATGTGTTCTGCCAAAGACACGTGATACCGCACTGGGGTAATGTGAGACAGTAATCTGACCACGAGAAAAATGAATTTGGTGAACTCTCTGTAGAGGAAAAAAAAAAGAACGTGGTAGATGTGATTGATCTACATATTTTTAAGTACAGAATTAACAAAACAACGAGCTCAGGCACCGCATTCATGCTGGGCAAACACTTAACACATTAAATTCTTGCCTAAATTCTTATGTTCTTATAAGACTTCTGAACTAGTTTGTTGAACTCAATACTGTACAAGGCAAACCTGGGTATAAATCACTTGGCTCCCACGAGTCACTTCTTAAGAGTTCTATCTGATTGGAAACAGATTACCCACACATGCTTTTATATCTGCTTTAAAAAAAAAAAAAAAGAAGACAAAAACACTTTCTTACCGTGTGGCAATTCTCTGAAAATTTCTCTCCCTTTCTCTGTCTTTGGCAACATCTGGCTTCACTCTGCACATCATTTCCCACTCCCGCTTTTTATCAAGCTAGGTTATAAATATTGTTATGTGAAAAAACATTAGGCATTTTAAAATGTAACATACTTTGATAGGATATTCTGTAAGACGACAAAGATGATAAATCATTTGGACTCAGTTTGGATGAGGGTTAGGGAAACTTCTAAATAGTACTTTTATGGGGCTGGACAACAAGTCCTGGGATAAGTTTGCCACACTCACACAAGGATGCCAATCAGATTCTCAAACAGCCTCTTGTCCCCACAAGGAGATAAAAAGCCCTTGAGAGTCCCCCTGCAGAAAATCTTCTGGGTGACCTAGAAGGATTAATGGAGTCTGGGAGGAAACTCAGCTCATCCCTTTTCAGCAAGAGAGTGGCGAACCAGGAGAAAATTATTCAAAAAGGAATCCTTCCTCACCCCTACCCCAAAAATCATATTCTTCATCACACAGTGTAGGAACAGCATAGTAGACAAAAAGTTTAAGTTAAATATTCAGCCAATAAAGATGTGTCACATTTTGGGCCTACACTACTTGATGTTCTCCATCGAACAGACTATCATACAATGCACTGTATTTTGTGATGGGCAACAACATAGCAAGAAGAAAGCTATAAAGAAAAGAATTTGGACCAAAGAGGGAGAACATTGTGTCCACTGGAAAAAGAGCTGAGATATAAAACATTTCAGTTTTCTTTTGAAGCTCGCTGTTTTAAAATCCAGCCTAACCATATTTTCTGCCATCATCATCAGCCGCGGTAAATAGTGTTTTTATTTCCACTATGATAGTGGAAAGTTGTATTCCCCACCCCTGTTTCAGGAACAAGTTTGCATCATTTTTTTAAAAGCAATTTAACAGTATTCTAGTCATAGGGATCTTACATTAAGTCTGCATCATACAAAAACTCGTTCATGGAATTAGAGTCCTTATCTTTATCATTCCAGGCAGACTACTATGAATTCATGAGTTTATGACCATGCTCTGGCCTTTGATCAAAAGAATTACCCTATTCTAGCTTCCATCAGCATGGAATTAATAAAAGGCAGACTGTTTTCAAGTTTATCCAGGGGTGAACAAATCAGTTTACAGCCTCACAGCCCACCACTAATTTGCAATACCCCACATATTTATTGGATAACACGAGGTATTCAGCGTGAACAGTAACTGATTAGATTGCTTACTGCAATGCTTTGCATTTAAAAGGTGGGCTGTAACCACCACGGTATGTCCCAGCTAACCAAACCACTGACTGGGTCATCCCATTTAAATGCCTTGGCCTAACAATACTGTTTTAAGTGTTTCTATTCTGTACTTTTAATAGCAAGGTAAATCAATTTTCTATTTTTAATCACAATTCTTCATAGGAAAAGCAGCTAACCTACTTAATCAGCTACACAATTTTGTTTTAGTCACCTAACAATTTCAAAACTGCATACAACCTGGGATGCTTAAAACAACCATAGACAGAACATGAGAAAAAATACTCATTGGGAAAGAAACTGAACTGGCAGCGTGATCCACTAGACCAGGTAATCAAGCTCCACTCTGATTTACACACAGAAGTCAAATGGTGGCATAAGTCACAGCAGAATTTAGCCCAAGGCAACTTTTTTGTCTCTAGCTTCTGTGATACTAAGACATTGGAACTTCACATTTATTTCGGTTTGTAACACTCCAGAACACACCTATACCACATATTAAAAATAGTCTTAAGAAAAGTGAACCAGTAGATGCTTTTCACCCCCCACAACAACACATACTTAATCCAAAATGAGAGCAAAATCCAAACACAATACTCCCATTGCCAAACACCAGACCTTATTGCAACCCAAAAGCCTGTGTGGGTAAAGACACAGGTCTTCAGCATGCCCTGAAGATCAGCATATTCAGGCTATTTCAGTTCAAATGAGTGAACGGATCCCAAAGGTGAGGCAGGGCCATAACCAGGGCAGGGTAAGTGGGGGCAGCCACCCAGGGCACATAGCCACAGGGGCGGAAAAATGGGGCGAAGAAATGAAGGGGAAAAAGAAACAGTAGGGGATGCAAATATGCTTGCTCACCCTGGGTGCAAATATGCCCTTGTTATTGCTCTGAAATTAGGAGTCCTCATGGAGGTCGTCTACCAGCAGCTTCCCCATCTCTACCAGGGTGCTCCAGCTCAGGAGCCCCCATTAAGTGCTGGAGTGGCAGTACTGCACAGGGATATCATAGACGGTCTCTTTCTCACCTGCCTCTTTTTCTCTAGCTTCTCTTGTTTTTCTCTCTCTCTTTCCTTCTCCAGCTCTTTACTTTTAACCAATATGGTGGATTTACTTTTGGGAATCTTTTTGTTAAGCACTTTCGCCATGGCCTCCGCCCAACCCGCACTTGGGCCAGCCTTGGATTCTGCTTCATTTTCATCCATTTTGCCGTGGGCCATCGCCTCATCCTCATCGTCACCGTCTAATGCTTCGCCCTCTGAAGAGAAGTCGTCTTCTGGGAGCTCTGAACTCCGCTCAGAACCTGAAGAAAGAGGGAAGATGTCAGAATCCCTGCTTCTGAATATCCTACCACTAAGAGAATTCCTCTCAAGCTGAAATGTTACAAGAGTTCAGGACCACGCACCATTTCCTGTTACAACTAATTCCTCAAGACGACGTCCAGTGGGGCATACATCACTATAATGAATTTATTACAAAGTACATTGTGTAAGCATTTGCTCCTCTGAGTGATGATTTAAGAAGTTGGGGTGGGAGGAAAGAGAAGAGAGCAGTGACAATTTATTATGGGATTAATGAACATTTTGATGATTAAAAGCGGCAGATTTCTGAGAAAAAGCTTTTCTGGTAAAATATTAAAACCGCAACACTGACACCTAGTGTTTAAATAAATAGAACCAGGCAGATTAGCCTAATGGTTGCATGACATTTACCCACAGATACACAAAGCTCATTCAGATTAGCGCACAAGCCACATTAAAGTAAAAGACCCTCAAAGCACAATTTCTTAGGCAGATAGAAAGTATCCGGAGGGCTGTTTTGTGGCTCTAGGATCCAGAATGCTCAAACTTTCCCAGAACATTGAGCTCCTATGTCACAAAGAGATGCTCACATCTCCCCTGAGAATATGGGTAATACCTACTTCTTTCTTTTGCCCAGAGTAATACTGGATTTTGAAAACAAACAGCAGCAGCATGTGAGAAGAGGGGAGAGAGAAAGGGCCACCAGTCCCCCTCCCCCACCCCGATATACATCCCGCAACCACCAAAGCAGACTGATGAAGCCTCCTTTGGAGGGCAACATGTGGGACAGCAGTTCTGTTAGCTACCTCTTGGGTTGCCCTTAATGAGTTTCAGTTCTCCCCAGTTTGCAAGCAGATTTGAAGTCTGACCTGGGAACAAGGAGAGATCTTTCCCAGCACATCTAGGCAACCCCTTCACTTTTTGCACTGACTTTGGTAACAGCTGCTTCAGGTGCTCTAATTCTCATACCATGCTTGAACCCTCAGAAAAAGGACTGCCTTGCGGTTAATGAACTGGTCTGCCACTCAGGAAGGCTTGAACTAATTCCTCTCTAACATAAACTTTCTGTGTGACCCTGGGCAAGTCACTAAGGGCCAGATGCTACCCAACATGAGTAAGGGTAACAAGTAACTCAATAAAGTTAATGGGACTATTTGAGGAATAAGGTACTACCTAGTAAGAGTAAAGGTCTCTCTCTGTGCCTCAGTTCTCCATCTGCACAACTGAGACAATACTTCACTATTGTACAGGGGCATTGTTTCATAGATTTATAGAGTTTAAGGCCAGAAGGAACAATTAGATCATCTAGTCTGACCTCCTGTATACCACAGGCAATTGAATTTCATCCACTTAGCCCTGTACTTAGCCCGATAACTTGTGTTTGGCTAAAGCACAACTTGCAGATAGTCATCCAGTTTTGATTAAAAGATATCAAGCTACTGAAAATAAGCCACTTCCCTGGGAGCTTGTTCCAGTAGTTAATCATCCTCAAGGTTAAAATTCAAATTTGTCTGGCTTCAGCTGCCAGTCCTTGGTTCTTGTTATGCCTTTCCCTGCTAGATTAAAGAACTCTTTACCCTCACGGGGAAATACCAGATCCTACTTACACACTAATTAAGACACTTCTCAAAACTCCTTCTGAAAAACTAAACAGACTGTGCTCTTTAAGTCTCTCACTGTAAGGTGTTTTCTCCAGCCCTAGAGTCATTTTTGTGGCCCTTTTCTGCAGCCTCTCCAATTTTACAACATCCTTTATAAAATGTAGACACCAGACCTGGACACACTATCCAGCATTGGTCTCACCAATGCCATATGCAGAGGTAAACAATCTCCCCACTCCTTCTCACATCTACGCACCTAAGGATCACATTGACCCTTCTTCCCCCACAATATTGCACTAGGAGCTCATGTTCAGTGGCTTGTCCACTACTACCCCTACATCGCCTACTCAGTCACTGCTTTATAGCATACTGTCCCTCACTCTGTACATATGGCCTGCAAACACTGTTGCTATATCAATGACCCTCAACTGGCTGTACGACTTCAATGGACCCAGCTTACAAGCAATCCAGATCACTCTGTATGGCTGCCCTGTCCTGATCGCTATCTACCAATCTTTGTGTCATCCACAAATTTTATAAGCAGTGATTTTATATTTACTTCCAGATCATTGACGAAATTGTTGAATGGCATCAAGCCTAATATTAGCCCCTTCAGAACCCCACTAGAAACATCTAGGACCTTTATAGCACCCCAGTATTAGCTGGCACCCTGTTACGTTATTTATTACATGCCACCTTTTCGGTATATCACTGGAAAACCAATAACTCACTGATCATTAATATTCTTGCATGATGTACGTACAGTAAAACCCATAACGGACTTTAGAGAGATGTGCTGCAAATATGTTCTTAAAATGTACTTGGTAAGCAGTGCCTAAGTCACACCCGTTCCAGACAAAGGAATGTGTGTCTCATGTAAATTAAGCAAGCTGTGACCAAAGACCAAAAAAAAACCCCACCTTTATGCAAGGTAAACAGAGGCATCAAGAGAGCAAGTAGGGAGAGATGACTAATAAACAATCTTGCGGGGAATGGAGACTGCGCTCCGATGAAGCATTTGTGCCTCTTGAAGCAGGGTCAGTGAACTCTGGGAAGATCTAAGCTATGGAGGAAGAAAACGCCATTTTTGCATCCATTTTTTGAGGGACTAAAGAGTCCAGAGCTCTTGAAATCACAGAATTTTGTATCCTTCAACCAATAGGCTGAAGACTCTGGGAACTGATAAGTGAAACACCTGCTTAGGCAAAGATTGTTATTTGCTGAAATTAAGCTTTAGTTTTAAAAGTGTGTTTTCATTTGTTTTTAATCTTTTCTCTCCTTACTTCTTATACTTGTTATCATTTAAACCCATGACTTTTTGTTTAATAAACTTGTTTTATTTTTACTAGAAACCAATTTGCTGCTTTGAATATGATGCAGTACTAAATCAAACACCTTACAAAATCTGAGTATATTACATCTACACAAACAGAACAGGAGTACTTATGGCAGCTTAGATACTAACGAATTTATTTGACAATTACCTTTATCAACCAAACTTGTCATCTCCTCAAAGAATGAAATCAGGTGTGTTTGACAAGATCTATTTTCCATAAAATCATGTTGACTGGCATTAGTTATATTCCTATACTATAATTCTTATCAGCTGACTCTCATATCAGCGCTTCCATTATTTTGCCTGGGACTGATGTCAGGCTAACTAGCCTATAATTACCTGGGTCTTCCTGCTTGCCCTTTTTGAATATAGGCATAACATTAGCACTCTTCCAGTCTTCTGGAATTTCCCTGGTATTCCAAGATTTACGAAATATTAATGCTAACAGGCCAGAGATTCCCCAAGCCGGCTCTTTCAGGATTCTTGGGTACAAGTTCTCCAAGTTTGCTGATTTAAAAAAAATGTTTATTGTACTTAACGTCATCCTTGGTTAGCAGTTACTAATGAAATGGAAAGTCCTTAGGATATGCATATTTCATCCTGCTTCTATCTAAATAAAAAAATGAAATGTTTATTGAACACTTCTGCCTTCTCTCCATCATTAACAATTTTATCATCTCCAGCTACTAATGGGCCATTACTATTACTAAGATTTGTTTTGTTCCTAGTATATTTTAAAACTTATTGTCTTTAGCCCTGACAGCCATGGATCTTCCCCTGCTGTCTTTAGCTTCCCTGACAAGTTTCTTCATTTCATAACTTCTCATTAATATTGACTGCTATCAATTTTCCCTTTTATTCCATTTGTAAATATACTGCTTTTTTATTTCTGACTGCAGCCTTCACAAGATGAGTTTTTAGCCAAAGTTGTCCTCTTTCTTAATACATAAAAATGCTTCTTAAAGAACGCCCAATTTTCATTCACATTTTTCTGTCTAAATTTTGCCTCCCAGTCAATTTCACTCATAAATTTCCTCAGCTTTGGAAAACTACACTTTTTGAAGCAGCAAATATATTTATTGTTGGTTAAGATGGTCTTCTGTTTGCCTTTATTGAATATAATCAGGACATGATCACTGGCTCCTAAGCAACAACCAGCTTCCAGTCCAGTGATTTATTCCCCACAGTGAGATCCAAAGTAGAGTTACTTCATGTTGGGTGCAATACCTTTTGTCTATAATATTAAGATACTCTAATGATATTTTACTGCTGGCTTCATGAAACCTCCAGCAGATGTATTCCAGACGAAGACACACCCCACCCTCAACACGACAATTTTTCTTCCTCACATTACAGACAGATTCTACAGCAAGCAGAACCACAGAAGAGCCTATTCATAAAACAGTGCCCAGCATGCATTTTCCCTTCACCTTCCTCCTCCCTTCTCTAATCTCATCTTTCACCCTCCATTTCCCTAACCTACAATCCCCATCACCACACCATGTCCCCAACTATACGGTTCTCAAAATGCTCCATTTGGACAGCAATAAAAAGAGTCAGGCCTAAGGGAGAACACACAGTCAGAACCGAGGCTCACAAAGCTTACAACTGGAATTTTTGTACATGCACTTTTAATGAAAGCAAATCCTTAACACATGTTTAGTTAACTGTACAGAATACCTAGCTGAAGGAAGGGAAAAAAAGACTTTGAAGAACTGAACTATTTCATTCCAGAGTCAGAATCAGCCCACCCTGCTTCTGAGGGGTATTTTCTTATTTGTACAGGGCCAAGTGGTTAGTGAATTTTACAAGCCCAGCAAATGGGTATGTTAAGTTAGTTGTCCAAGATCACCGGCAAAGCAAGATGAAGCCATGAATAGAACGTAAGAGACTTGAGCCCAGGCTCATAATTTAAGCACAAAACATGCTGCCCCTCAGTAACCCAGACCAAACTGCAGTACCATTGCACTCACTGGATACCTTACTCCATGTGTAGTCTCATTGTCTTCAATGGAATTTCTCACGGTGCAAGGTACTATAAAACACAAGTAAAGGTATCATGATCTGGCCCTGTTATGCTTATATGAACAGTATTGTGAACAGTCAGCATTTAGATCGAATAAAACTGCTGTGTTCTGAGAAGTATATTTAAGCCACAGAATACAAATTCCATTAGTGTTCTGTGTCCATGTCATGAGAGGAGGAAAGAACTTCATGAGTGCTGATCCTGGAGTAAGTGCAATGATAAAATGGAAGACTCTCATTTAGATGCTTATTATGCCATCATCCCATCTTATTTAGTAATTTCTAAAAGACACACTGTCCTTATGCTACCAAGACATCTTCACGCTGCTATCTTGAGTCACCAGCAGGTTTTTGGACATGTGAGAGTGGAGAATCACATAGCTTTTGTCTATTCCCTAACACAAAGAATTTGCCAATTATTCAGCATTCTACTCTAGACCTCATCTATACCTCAAAGTTGGACCAGTTTAATTTATATGGGTTTTTAAACCAATGTGGTTCAATCAGTGAAAACCCCAGTGTTGAGATTTATTTTGGTTTAAGAGAGCCCACACAGCCTTTTGAACTGGTTCAACTAAATCAGTTTTAAAATCACACCTTTAATTTCTCATGTAAATAAGACCTTCAAGCAATAGCACAGCTCTGACTTTGCCCTTCTACAGGAACTTTAGTCTGAGAATCTCTTTACCAGCATTAGCTAAACTAGGCTTGTATTATTCCTAGTTTACAGATGGGGAAACAGACCACAGATGTAAACGTACTTACTGCAGGTCAGAGTGAGTCAGTGGCACTGTCATGAGAAAAACTCAGGAATCCTAGACACAGCCTTCATGTTGCCAACTCTTGCAACCTGATCACAAATCTGGTGAGATCTGATGTAAAGTTCCAGCTCCTGGATTCACACGATTATGTAAGAATCTCAGCTTTCATTAAAAAAATCTTCTAGCCCTCCTAGTTATGAAGAAAAGCTTGAAAACATCACACAAGTGTACCCTCACGGCTCAGACTTTAAAAAGCACTAGATTTAGAAGAGCCAAATCAAAGCAGAACCAAGCTGATTGTGAAGTCAGGAAAAATTAAAACCAACAATGGATCTACCCTTGCAGCTTCCAATTCTGTAATTTAATTTACAGCGAACTGGAGTCAACTCCAAACACACTACACATTGCTTAGATTAGTGTGAGAACAAAGTTTTATCCTCAGACAAACACCAGTTCCACTTCAAGAGACACATACAAAGCACCGCTGAACTAAGGTCTGACTCAGCATTTGAAATGGGCAAAGAGCTATGACCTAGTGCATTTCCCAAACTGTGCTCTGTGTAGATGAGCTTAATGTTCCATCATTCACTTCAAAACAATTTTTGAAGGTGGTTGTACACAAACCAATAAAGTTTGGAAACTGCTGATTTAGTGACATTTCCCTTTGCTCCTGCCATCCATCTCCACCCTCTGACAAACAGAGGCTAGGGACACCATTCCTTACCCATCCCGGCTAATAGCCATTAATGGACTTAACCTCCATGAATTTATCCAGTTCTCTTTTAAACCCTGTTATAGTTATGCTCCAAATCTTGAAGTTACAGTCTTGGGGCTGGTCTACAATACGAGGGGGAATTGATCTCAGTTACGCAACTGCAGCTACATGAATAACGTAGCTGAAGTAGACGTACTTAGATCTACTTACTGTGGTGTGTTGACGGGAGCCATCAATTCCCCTTGCGCTTTTCGTTGAGGTGGAGTACCGGAGTCAATGCTAGAGAGATTGGCAGTCGATTTATTGATTGGCAGTCTATACTAGACACGATAAATTGACCCCCGCTGGATCGATCGCTGCCCGTCAATCCGGCCGGTAGTGTAGACAAGCCCTTGGTCTATACTTAACAGTTTTACAGGCATAGCTATATCATTCAGGGATGTGAAAAAACACCACCACCAACACAGCTATTCCAACAAAACCCCCAGCGTAGATGTAGCAATGCCAGTGGATGAGTGCTTCTGTCAACATAGCTAATGTCTTTCAGGGAGGTGGTGTTCCTACACTGACAGAACAACTCCTTCAGCATCTACAGGAGCAGGCTATGCCAACACAGGCTCCACAGTATAGGCATAATCAAAGACTTTACTACAGAAATTGAAAATTGCCAAAGGGAATGTTATAGCTAAAAATCACATGTGGTATCATGAAAGTCCAAGTGATGTTTCTTCTTTAGATAATTTAGAGACATTCCCATAGCCCACAGTAGTAACTAGAGAGGCTAGCCCTACTTACCAGACAAGTTTTGTATACTAAACAAATTTTTTCAACCAAACATATGATTATTATTTTTGTGCATCTTGAAGTATCTCTTAAAAACGCAGGATAAAGCATAGGTAGGTCAGACTAAATTAAAGTGGAGTGTTTAGTTTTAGCAATTCAATTCTATCGAGAGAGGTATTTGGGGCTCTATCTTGAACTACAAGAATTCTATCCACGCATAATTTCCAAACCATGGTAGTAATACCGTAACCACATATGCACAGACTTTAAACAGGAATCAAACTCTCAGGATCTAGTTTTGCCTCTCTTAAAATACCTCTCTCTTTCTGAAACAAACAAGACCACCCTAAAGCAGGGCTCTGACATGGGCTACTTTGACATTTTCAGGACACTTTATCTTGTGACATAATACCTCTTCCCAGGCTGAAAAGAGGACAATTTTTCTTCGGAAGAAAACTTTTTTTCCTTGCCCTTATTTTTAAGAGATGATTAATCAGGTAAATTAGTATTTGAATGCTGCCAACAACATGTTAGAGGATGAAGATAATCACTAGAGGAAGAAACGTACATCACTAAGGCATATTAGTAAATTGGTGTTGAGTTAATCTATATTGGTTGCTTCTGTGCGTATTTGTATTCTGTGCTGCCTCAAGTGGATTTCTGTAGATCCTGCAGCAGATGGAGATGTTTCATGTATTTTTATTGACAATAATAAATAAAAATAAAACTTTCTTTTCTTCCTGGAAAGAAACAGCAGTACACAGGATACATACGCTATCAAGTACTGCAGTTCTCAGAGCATGAAAGTGTTCTCTCAAAGGGGTTTACACATCCAGGAATCTGCAAAGACTAGAGCTACTGTAGTGCCAGGAAAATGGGGTGGGGAGTGATGAGGAAGGGACCACACAAAAGCCCATACAAGAGCAGCAGAAGGCAACCACAAAGCCTAAATGGAGGATCTCAGGCTGCATCTACACTAGAAGCGCTACAAGCAGCGCAACTGTAGTGTTTCTGGTGAAGACGCTCCAAGCCTACCAGAGAGAGCGCGCCTATCGGCTTTATTACTCCGCCTCCCATAGGTGCGGAAGCTATGTCGATGCAAGAAGTTCTCCTGCCAACGTAGCACCATCTACTCCAGTGCTTAGGTCAGTATAACTTACATCACTCTCGGTATGACGTTACACTGAAGTTAAGTTCTAGTGTAGACAAGGTCTCAAATGTTATTTGCGCTCTATCTAAGCCTGATCTACACTAGACAATTAAGGTTTCAGAGTAGCAGCCTTGTTAGTCTGTATTTGCAAAAAGAAAAGGAGTACTTGTGGCACCTTAGAGACTAACAAATTTATTTGAGCACAAGCTTTCGTGAGCTACAGCTCAAATTAAGTCGGCTATCACTATATCACACCCCTAAGCAATGTAGTTAAGCCAACTTAACTTTCTAGTGTAGACAGCATTAGGTCAACAGAAGAATTCTTCCTACCTACCGCTTCTCAAGGTAGTGGAGAACCGCTCCTGTCAACGTAGATAGTGTCTACACTACAGCACTACACCTAGTGTGGACTCCGCCAAAAAATAAAAATAAAAAATGTTGTACTCCCCATCCCACACCATATTCCATATCAAACACCAAGGCACCAAGGGATATTTCTCACATGAAAAGAAGTAACTAAGCTCCCATATGTGGCCTTCTCTGAGCCTTGAGTACATACAGGCTATCACAGGCCTTCTCCACCTCAGGCAAAGCTTATTCACACCCCTTGTGGGGGTCATGTAGGAAAGATAAGTGACTGTTATTCCACAGGGAGATGCACAACTCGCCTACCCCAGTAGATCAGTTACTGCCTGCCTGCCTCCCCGGGCATCCTATCGTTGTCTTTTCGTGCGGCTCTGCTGGGCAGCAGAGAGCCGAAAACGGAGATCGCTCTAAGGGCAGCAGCAGGGACTGGGGACAGGGCGGAGCGGCGAGGAGAACGGGAACACGGCAGGCTGGTGCGGAGGCTCTGGGAGGGTCAGAGCACAGGAGGGTTGAGGAGCACAAACAGAAGAGCGTCAGGGGGTGGGGAGAAACAAAGAGCGGTTATGAAAAACCTGTGGGGGGAGCAGAGCCTGGAGAATGGAAGTGGGAACATTAGGAGCCTGCAGCGGCGAGAAGCGAAAGGTATTGGGGGGGATGGACGGGAACGAAAGCTGTTTTGGGGAGAAGACACCGGCGGATTTGCACATGCCCCCGCGGAGCCCCTGGGCTGCAGATGCCCTGCCCCCACCGCACAGAGCCCCCGGCCGGAGCGAAGCCGCAGTTTATTTTAACTACATCCCCCGCCCCAAGCCCAGGGCTCCATCCGGTGCCATCAGCCCTTTACCGCTCTCCTCCGCCGAGTCGGCAACGGCGGCTGTACCGACCCCACGTGGACCCTCCATGGCGGCCGCCATCTTGACCGCAGCGTGTCCCACTAATCCCGCCCGGGCGGCCCCGCTGGCGCTGTGAACACGGGTTCCGCGGCCCCACTTCCGGAAGCTGCCTTCGCGGGGAGAAGCCGGGCTTCAGACGCACGGCGTGAGAGCCGCCGCCTTCCCCTGGGACCGTAAACAGGGGCACACCCGCTTCCCCCACGGCGGAGCTGGGCCCTTTTCGGGTGGGGCGCAGCGTCAGCGTTTCAAAGGGGGTGGGGCAGGAGTGGGACGGGACTAGGGACAGGAGGGGAGCTGGGGGGGAGGCAGGGACACGTGGGGGGGGGACCTTTTGTGGTGATAATCAAGGTGGGCCATTGATTATCGCTACAAAAGGTTCCCCCGCTCTCTTGCTGGTAAGAGCTCACTTTATCTGATCTCTCTCCTTACAGTGTGTCTGGTAACACCCATTGTCTCATGTCCTCTGTGCATATAAATCTCCCCACTGAATGCATTTTCCACTGAATGCATCCCACGAAGTGAGCTGTCGCTCACGAAAGCTTATGCTCAAATAAATTTGTTAGTCTCTAAGGTGCTACAAGTCCTCTTGTTCTTTTGGGGGCTACAGACTACAGACTGAAACAAAGTAGCTCTGTAAGTCCTCTTGTTTGAATATGAAAGTGCTCTAGGTCCATTTTGTAAGAGTCGGAGCTTTTCTCTGGTATCTTGTCCAAAGCTGACCTTCATCTGCAGTCTTCTATGGCGCACTTGTCATCATACTGGCTGCTGCCCTCCGCCTTAGAGCTTAATGTGTTCTGTGCTGCTTTATGGGTCTGAGATATAAAGGGATCTTGGATCCTTTAGGAGAAAAGGTGGTATATACGTATACACAATAAATATATATATATAATATAAACACGTTGTACAGTCTCAAAATGTTACCAAGCACACCCATTTAATTGAATGTTTTTTGAAAAATTACAAAGAGGGAACAAATCTGCCAAAACAGTGAGCTGTTACTGAACAATCCAGAAACAAAGAAAAGTGATAGATTTGTTGAATAAACTGGTGCATTCAAATAGCTCATCCAGCTTTAAATATCTAAAATATGTTTTAATTAGGGCTGTTGATTAATCACAGTTAACTCACACGATTAACTCAAAAAAATTAATCACAATTAAAAAATATCGCAGTTTTAATTGCACTGTTAAACAATAGAATCCCAATTGAAATTTATTAAATATTTTTAGGTGTCCTACATTTTCAAATATATTGACTTCAATTACAACACAGAATACAAAGTGTACAAGTGCTCATTTTATATTATTATTTTTATTACAAATATTTGTACTGTAAAAATGATAAAAAGAAATAGTATTTTTCAATTGCTCTCTTACAAATACTGTAGTGCAATCTCTTTATTGTGAAAGCACAACTTACAAATGTAGATAATTTTTGTTACATAACTGCATTCAAAAACAAAACAGTGTAAAACTTCAGAGCCTACAAGTCCACTCAGTCCTACTTTTTGTTCAGCCACTGCTAAGACAAACAAGTTTGTTTACATTTACAGGAGATAATGCTGTCCTCTTCTTATTTACAATGTCACCTGAAAGTGAGCACAGATGCTCGGATGGCACTTCTGTAGCTGGCACTGCAAGGTATTTACATGCCAAATATGCTAAACATTCATATGCCCCTTCATGCTTTGGCCACCATTTCAGAGGACATGCTTCCATGCTGATGATGCTCATTAAAAAAATAATGCGTTAATTAAATTTGTGACTGAACTCCTTGGGGGAGAATTGTATGCCTCCTGCTGTGTTTTACCCGCATTCTGCTATATATTTAATGTTCTAGCAGTCTCAGATGATGACCCAGCACATGTTGTTCATTTTACGAACACTTTCACAGCAGATCTGACAAAATGAAAAGAGATTTCTAAAGATAGCTACAGCACTGGACCCAAGGTTTAAGAATCTGAAGTGCCTCCCAAAATCTGAGAGGGACGAGGTGGGGAGCATGCTTTCAGATGTCTTAAAAGAGCATCACTCCGATGCGGAAAATACAGAACCTGAATCACCAAAAAAGAAAATCAATCTTCTGCTGGTGGCATCTGATTTATATGATAAAAATGAACATGCCTTGGTCTGCACTGTTTTGGATCGTTATCGAGCAGAACCCATCATCAGCATGGACCCATGTCCTCTGGAATGGTGGTTGAAGCATGGACACATGAATCTTTAGCACATCTGGCACATAAATATCTTGCAACACTGGATACGATAATGCCATGCGAACACTTATTCACACTTTCAGGTGACACTGTAAACAAGAAGCGGGCAGCATTATCTCCTGCAAATGTAAACAAACTTGTTTGTCTGAGCGATTGGCTGAACAAGAAGTAGAACTGAGTGGACTTGTAGGTACTAAACTTTTACATTGTTTTATTTTTTAATGCAGTTTTTTTGTACATAATTCTACATTTGTAAGTTCAACTTTCATGATAAAGAGATTGCACTACAGTACTTGTAATGGGGGAATTGCAAAATATTATTTCTTTTGTTTTTTACAGTGCAAATATTTGTAATCAAAAATAAATATAGTTAGCACTGTACATATTGTATTCTGCGTTGTAATTGAAATCAATATATTTGAAAATGTACAAAACATCCAAAAATATTAAAATAAATGCTATTCTGTTGTTGTGTAACAGCACGCTTAATCGCACAATTAATCACAATTAATTTTTGTAATCGCTGGACAGCCCTCGTTTTAATAAGGCCTCCAGGTCAGATTCACTACAGTATGTCTTTCTCTAAAGGAAATATTCCTCCGTAAAAGACATAGCAAAAGCTACTCCCACCCTACAAGTATTTGAGATCCTTTATAGGACTAATACAGGTTTGTATGGAGCTAGAGTTTGATTCCTTAATAAAATTCTTTTGAATTACATTCCAGGCGGCAACTTTCCTTTTCCTCCTAAAAACCTGCAGACCTTGCTCACAGGCTACTCTGCCATAAGCTGTGCGATATTGGTAATCATATTATTTCTGTCCTGTGTTCTTTGTGTTAAAAGTAGCATCTAATTTCCATGGCCGCCTTGAAACAAGAAACGTTCTAGTAAACGAGAGAGGGCTAGATTACATGATCTGGTTGATATTGAGCAATGTGAATGTTGGCAAGACTAATACATTTTATTTGATTTGAACAAATTATACTTGGACTCCCAGGCTCAAAGCCTACATTAGTGAGATGGCTACTGTCATGCATCAAGGAGATATATTCCACCTTGCATAAAACCTTTCCATTAAGCATCCTCACCTTACCATGGGAGTTACAGCCTCTCACACAGAATTCATCAAGGTTGACAAGATTTGCCAAGATGTTTTGAAGGACCAGGCAAGAGAGAGAAAAAAATGGGGAGTTACTTGTCATAGCAGAATACCTTTTTATGGTACCGAGAACGGCTCTTCCAGCCCATGCAATTTCACCCTTTGTGGCAGCTACACTGTCGATCCCCAGGCATCTTTTTCCACATTGATGACATTTAAGATCTAGGATCTCTGGAGTCAGTATATTTGTGTCCTGAGGGAGTTTATACTGAAGCTGACCAGCTGCAACAGTCTGGTAGCTAAAACAGCCAGGAGTTTTTCTGCCGCTGAGGCAAAAATGACCAATGAAACCTTGCAAAAGGACCATTTCAGTATCCCAAAAGGTCCAGCTGGAGCTCCATCAGCAAGGAGGTCATGACCCTTTTGGCTTTGCCGTGATGATGATACTAGGATCAGGCATTGTTTTAAAACTTCCGTAGTCCTGCAGATCTGAATCTCTCAGTTTAGGCACTTTTCCTAGTCAGTATCTCCTGTGCAGGAAGCATATGCTTCCACTTAGTACTCCGATCCCCACAGACCTTGTGAATTTCTTCAGGAATCCGTTCTGAGCTACAAAAACAGACACATTTAAAGTGTTGTGTTCAGTGGCTCAAAAAAAAAAATCAATACTTTAGGCTCCTGAGAAATACCAACACTGTGATAGTGATCAGTAGAGTGATCAGCTTAGAATTGCTGCTCTCTTGTTCCCATATCAGACAATATTTTTTATTCTTTGTTTTGGGGTACCTTCATCTAAAGGCAGGCATTCCAGCCCCATACAGCTCCCATCTAGCTGTGGGGAAAGATTCAGATCTTGCAGGTTCAGACAATCTGGTCCATGGTGAAATAATCTAGTCCATTCCTGAAATACATGGCAGCTGGGGATCAGTGTTTAAATTTCACTGTCACAAAAGCCTTAGGTTTCCCTGTACGCTGCAAGGAATAAGACAATCAACATTTACTGTGCCATAGTATTTGACTTTACCATGGTATTTGCTGTTTGCCTTTTACTAGAAAGGTTAAAGTCAAAAATATTGTGGTCATTGGTGATCTAATATTGCTTTCTTAATTCAACCAATTTATCTGACTTTCCCTGTCTTTATACAAGTCCCATGTCAATTTGATCCAGGAAGCTGAATTGTGCACCATTCCTGATTAAGCAGCAGGGGTTGATGCTAAGAACACGAAACTCACCATCATTCTGATTAAATCAAAATGCCCCCTTACTAGCAGCCTAGCATCTCCATCTAGAAACACAGAGCCCAGTCATTCTCCCATTATTTCCAGTGTGGAGGGGAGGAAGGGAAAGGAGCCACCCCGCTCTCAGAAGGAGCTCAGTCAGGACCAGTGCGATGTACTGACAACAACAGAAAGTTATTGCAGCCTGAGAATGTAATAACTATGCCACGACACCCTCTGCATTAGAAAAACCCTCTTGAGGGGTATCCCAAAGACAGCAGCTAAGGGAAGCTTAAGCAAAGCTATCATAGTCAAAGGACTCTGTGTGGGTTTTCCCGGGCCTTCTTCTGGTTCTGTGGGTTCTGCATGTTCTCTGAATAAAACAATGGTGTAAGGACTATATTTTAATTCCAGCTAGGAGAGCTTCAAGAGTGGGAGGGGTTCTGTGACCGTGCATGCAGGCTAGTGGGATCTTTAGTAAACTGTGTGATCTGGGCCTACCAGCAGTCAGACATCCAGCCTAGAGTAAGATGGGTTGAACAGTGGCTCTGTTTTAGGGAGTAGCCTGTTTTGTCTCTCTCCATTTTGGGATTCTTGTGTGTGATTCTGAATTCTAAGAAAATATAGTGTTACATTGCAACCTTCCAGCAAGAGTATTTGTTTTTAATCTGATTTCTCTGTGTGTATGCTGTGAACATATCAGAAACCACTACCCACTGCATCAGGATCCTATGACACAGTAGTAAAAAAGACTTGATCCCTGAGTACATTGCAATCTTCACTGGTGCTACCACTGCTGAAGCTGCCCTGGTAGTAAATTTTGGGTCCCAGTTTTCCTAATGTAGACAGAGCCACTGAGACAAGGAGCATGTCTTAATCTAAGCAATATAGGTGCATCTACACTGCAAAAATTCAAAATCATTATTCACCACCTATGCAACCCCCATCAGTGCTAGCTATAGTGGAAGTTATATTGGTGAAAATGCCTGCCCCCTGTCTACACTATGGCCTCCATTGTTGCAATGAGGAGTGTAGCTGCACCCAGGGAGAATCCTGGGTCCCAATTTTTCCATTGTAGATGCACCCTAGAAGGCTTAAACACAGTTTCCTACATTCTTTCAGGCCCCAGTAACAAGACAGAAGTTAGCTGAGATACTTCAAAGCATATTAATAGTTCTAGTTATTCAAACCATACAGAATGTAAAGGTTTCTGTCAGGAGTCAGGTTTCTGGGCCAGATCCTGAGCTGATGTATGTTGGTGCAGCTCCACTGACATCAATAAAGCTGTGGCAATTTACACTGGCTGAGGATCTGGCCCTCTAAACTGATTTGCAGTTTTGCATCAGACTATTTTTGTGTCATGACCTCTGCATGTTATACCTTCCAGATAGCTACTAAAATAGTAGGGTATTTTTTTAATTAATATTATATTTCTTAATTGCAAAACAAGCCAATGTAGCCAGGAAACCGTTTATCTTATACAGCAGATTATTGGGAAATGTGACTTCAGGGTCACAGCGTACTTACATTTTCAAGAGGCTGCTATGCCACAAATGCAATAAATATAATACTAACATGCCATAGTGCACTGCATGCTAATTTCCATATTCACTATGCAAAAACATAATGGGCCAAAGTCCTCTTTGGTGTAAATCCATGGTAGTCTGTGGAGTTACACTAGAGATGAATTTAGCCCTGTGTTAGGCTCACTTCAGTTTAAAAGACATCCATTGCATGGGAAAGAATGAGAAATTGACATTATTATTCTGTTTGCTGTTCACTCAGAGAATCAACTATAAAAAGATGAATAAAACATTTATTGCATCCTCTTCAAAATATAAAGATGTACCATTTTAGTCATGATGTGTCTATGTACTATTTTGAATAGGGTTTTTTTCCAACCTACATCAGAAATATCCTGGAAAAAGAAAATAGAGCTCAGTGTTATAGAAAAGTAAATCAGAAAAGGAACAGATACGGGGATATTGGGCAGATCTCTAGCTCCACTCCAGTTCCTTTGTCCCACTCCAGCATCGCAAAGGAACTAGAAAGCTGGCCTAAACAGCCAGCGGAGGATTCCCTTTATAAAGGGGTACCATAGAACCGGTGTAGCCAAGTCTTTCCCTCTTTCTCCTGCCTGCTCCCCCACATTGCAGAGGACAGGGAGGAACCGTGGCCAGAACACACTGTACTCTGGCTATGCTGGGCTGGCAGAATAGCCCCTTGGGGAGCTGTGTTACTGACACTAACTAGAGCAGTCCTGAGGCTTCTCCAGCTTGGGCTGGGGACTGAAACAGGGTTGAGGAGGTGGTGTGAAGAGTGGCAGAAAGCCATATATGCTCTCACACACACTTTCAGTGCAGCAAGCACAGCTCTGATGCACTGAGGATCTGGCCCTAAATATTTAAATGGTATATTATGACATTTCAAATATCTTAAAGGCTTTCAAACATCTGCCCTATTTAATAAAAGGAACCTGTCACAAAAATTTTTTCCCAAATGAGAACTATCCTCCTCACATCCCCAAACTACACTGGTCTCAGATTTAGGATGGATAAATTTTAGTCCTGGACCAGTAACGGTTTTAATATACAATATCTGGCAGACTAGAAATGGGGCCTTTGTTTGGCACAAGGATTGGGATCCCTTCCTTTTAATAGTAATAGGCATTTGCTTTTATTCTGGTGGTTCATGATTGAGCTGACACTATTCCTACATCATTTTGACAGGGTCACATTAGTTTATTAGTACTTTTAGTCACTCCAAGACCAGCATATCAATTCACAGAGTTAAGGCCAGAGGGAACTGTTATGATCATGTACTCTAGGCTGACCTCCTGCATAATGCAGCCCATAGAATACAGGAACTATGGCGACTTGGCTTTGCAAGAGGAGGGACATAAAGAATACCAATTAAAACATGTCAAATTAAAAAAGGTTCTCGAGTAACTTTCTCCTAAAATGTGCCCTAAACAAAACACACTAAGGCTTGTTATTATTAATAATTGTTACTATGATAGTGGTAGCAAGAGTGCTCTGTAGGTATTGGAGTCCCATATGTGCTATGCAAACACTTGTGAAGATATGGTCTCTACTTGAAAAGCTTACATGCTATGGTCCTAATCCCACACCTTGAACATGGGGTGAACCCCTGCCCCAGTGCGGCTCCTCATTGACCTAAATGGGACTCAGTGTGGGTTATGGATCCACCAGAGCAGATTTTCAGCAGGATCTAGTTTCAGACAAGATGCAACATGTGGGTGTTACTGATCGCAGACTGGAAGGTTGATTTTAAGATGGTAAAGCTCAAATATCATAGAATCATAGAAGTACAGGACTGGAAGGGACCTCAGTAGGTCATCTAGTCCAGTCCCCTGCACTCAAGGCAGGACAAAACAACAACTAGACCATCCTGTCAAGTGTTTGTCTAACCTGTTCTTAAAAATCCATCATGCTGTTGGTTGCCTTAGAAATAGCAGTAGATAGGCCTACAAACGTTACCTTTTGAACGATGTTAATAGTTTGAGTTTTTAACTAGTTATTACACTATGTATTTTATAAATGAGACTTTTTAGTTTCTGCTAATTTTCTACTTCTATTGTTTTATGCTTTGCTCTGCATAAACAGTGTTCTATCATTCCTCCCGCCCCTGCCCCGCCATCATGTGTGTTGCAACCGAGATAGCAAATTCAGTTTGGGCACCTCAATATCAGAAAGAAATTGATAAATTGGAGGGAGTTCAGAAGAGAGCAACAGATGAGATTATGGGGTTGGAGAGATTGATTTATGAGGAAAGATTAAAAGAGCTAAATATGTACCCCTTGGTTAAGTGCCAAGTAAGTGCAAACATTAACTGGGCTTGCAACTTCTATTGCCAATGGTCCTGCTGATGAATTCAATGGGACTACTTCTGACAGTAAGTGCTACACCCAGAACTGTTTGCATGATACCTACAATAATTCGCTATAAATAATGGAAGGAGGTAAATACCAATAATGAAGCATTAGGTCCTGATCCTGCAAAAAGGATCAACTTGTCCATACCCTTAGACCTGTGTGGAATTCTGTGGCTGTGGGACTCCATTCAGGCATAGGAGTTCACAGGGTTTGATCCCTATACAGAGCTGGAGCCTTATTGTGGGGTGGTATAAGGGATGTGGGGGGTCAATTCTGCAACTAGTCCTTACCCACCTAGGCCCTCATGGACCACTGGCAATATCATTGCGGCTCAGCGGGGGTCCGAGACAGAACCACTACAGTGTGCTGCACTTGAAACTAAAAGGCCATTGGCTGAGCTGCGTGAGAAGACTTGCAGTCTCATTCACTGTGACAAGAATTAACAGGCAGAGACAAACCCTGCCCTACTGAAGCTGGAGCATTGCAATTGGCTTCAGCAGGAACAAGATTTGGCCCAAATACTTTCGTAGAATTTTATAAACCAAACAGCAACAGTAGGTAGAAAGCTAGGCCCAAGTTTCACAGGAGACATCAACCCTTGTGTTAGGGCTTAAGGGGATCATCTGCAGGGCTCAAAAGGGATGAATCTGCCAGTAAGAAGCACTGACCAGTTGGTGAAGTCTGTTATGGGAGAATAAAGATGCTTAGCATTTATTTAGCATCCTTCACCTCTGAAACATCAGGGAGGAGGCCACTGCCAGAAGAGGGACACTGGCTGGACAAATACTCTGCTCTAGTATGGCAAGTATTATGTATTCTGCCACCCAATGTTCATGCACTCTCGACTACCCCTTCCTTTGGGTTGGCGGTCTGTGCACTTTTTATAGGAAATACGTCAAAAGCTTCAGTCTGTGTCATCTGATGGGTTATAAAAGACTGATAGAGCTGAACCTCCCCACTGCCAATTGAACTAACATGTCACATCTTTGAGAGCACCCCAATGTCTAGAAGTATCAGCACTGCCAGCCAATCTGATCCCACACCTTATGGCAAGGGACGGTTGTTGTCACTTCTCACACGGGCCATGATTTTTCCTGGGTACAGATTGTGGTGTGAGGAAAGCTGGAGCCACCCCACATAACCCTTGCAATCTCAGACAGAGCAATGGTCGCCTTTCTTTTTTATCACTGTGTCAGCAGTGGCCGCACAACTGCTTAGGCCCAAGTGGACATTCCGTGTCCACAGGCCTGAGGCAAGGCCATGACTGATGAGAAATGCAGCTTTGATCTGTGTGTGCAGTGGGCCTGACATCTCCAGGAAACTCTCAAATGCTGTCTGCAAAGCAACGGACAATAGAATAGGTGGCAGCTGCAAGAAATGGGCAGCCATGGCCAATGTACCGTACATGGTAATGGTCGTGAACAATAAAATACACAAAAGTGATGGTGAGGGTTTGATTTAAATTCCGAAAAATTCAGCGTTTCAAGCTGAATCTCCATCATTAACTCACCCTTTCTTACTGTAGTTTATGTTAGGATGACGGGGGCCTGTTTTTGTTATTTTTAGTGTGTGTTATTTTTTGTCTTAAAGTAAACTATTGGCCCTGTTTGCTCGAACAGAGAACACCAAGGAATAGTTCTATAAACCTGTAAGTATGACACAGCTGTACCAGGGCTGAATTAAATCAGCCTGGGGACCTAGCCATACCACACCATGGCTCTGTCACCATGGCATGGCCCTTGCCCCCACTTGGAGTGGTGGTGGTAGGGCTCTCCCCTGCTTCTCTCCCAAAGAGGCAGGGATAGCAGCAGCAGCAAAATGGAGTCCCTTTCTCTCTTTCAAGGAATGGCAACAGGGCCTCCTCCCTTCTATATAGGTTCTTGTACCACACTTGTCATTGTAGTATCTGAGCACCTTCCAGCAGTGCATTGAGTGACTGCTCTGTCAGCTGTACAGATGAGCTTTACCGTCATTGCAGAGAGGGTCCCTGTGCTGGAGGAGCAAAGTTATCAACTACAGTCATCAGCCCAGAGCTTTAATCAATATTTTAGACACCCTGGGCCCAGGGCTTTAAGTGCCTGGAAGCTAAGGAGCGTGACTTAATGTTCTGTAGGAAGCAAGTGTAGGGATCTGAGGACAGGTCTGTGTTCGTGTAGCCAAAGGTGCTGAGGAAATGCACTGCAGCATTCTGTACAAGCCGGAATTTCCTACATACTAAAGGCTTCATGCCCAGGTATATCGCATTGCAGTAGGCCGTGTGACAGGAGACGAAGGTATGAATAATTAAGGCAGGTGACGGTACATCAGGATGGGATGGAGTCTCCTAATCAATAAGACATGATAGAAAGCGGTAACAGGGGCCTCCCTCCTCCCCCATCCTCTTCCCTGCAGAACCGACACAGACTCCAACTGGTGTGCTCTTAGTGATATTTTATTTCTGTTTCCCTTCACCAGTATCACCACAGTCCCCCGTGCTCCCACCCTCCTAATTATAATCTTTGCCGAGGTTTAAGCCCTCTCGGCAGGACCTTAGGATAACAGAGGTCTCCCTACTCTGAGCCTCTGTAGGCTCAGCTAGCCCTGTTCCTCTCTCCCTCTTCCACCCTCCTTCTTTCATGTCCTTCCTGTGCCTCTTTTATCAGCCCTGGGCTGATGGGACCATTGAATGTTTATTCCACCCAGCCCAGTAGCCTGATTAGATCATTACCCCAATCAGCTTCTCTTGGGGCACTAATTAGCCCCCAAGTGATCAGAGTGCAGATTCACCTACTCACGCCCTGCACTCTGTCATAAAAGCATTATTCGCAGATGCTGCTATATGAAATCTTAGCACCAGTGAGGAATTCAGGAGCACTCCCAGTAAAAAGGATCCTCTCTCCCATCCCCAGCGAGGCAGGGGTGGAAGCAGTCTGGGTCCCCCACCTATACTTATCTCTGCAACTGGGGTGGATCTGCTTGGGTGGATGGGCTGGCCCATTGCACTCTTTTGTTTCTGCCATACACACAGAGTCTGTGGAGTGGAGTGTTGACAAACCCCACCCCATCTGCCCAAGAGCGGTGGGTCTTGGAGTTAACACTGATGCTGGCAGGCTGCAGGCATTAGCTAAGAACTGACAAACTCAGACTGGGGACCAAACCACTCCACTTTTGTGTTAGTGTTGCTCAAAATAGGTGTTAGTCTTCCTAGAATGTATTCATTATTTAGACTCTATAGAATGTTTGTAAGTTGCTGCATGCATTGATCTTATTTGTAATGTCTTTACTCCATGCTATAAGGAAATATGTACGTTTTGCTGTATAACTTTTAAAATGTTTGCTCCAAACTTGTGAACCCAAATGGAAAGAGTGTTTCCCCCTCCCCACCAGTCCAGAAGAACTATCAAAATCAGATGGACCATCAAAGAACATGGCAATACAAAGGATTGGTTAAGGGCCCTATCACACCTTGGAAATACTATATGCAAGGAAGCTCATCCTATGGATTTGAAGGCTGAATGAAGGAAATAAAGCAAAGACACAGGAACATTTTCCATCTCTTTGTTGTTTGAACTCTCTCAGGGCAAGAGACACTAAACTGAAGCCAGAGATCCCCAAAGGTTATCTCCTGGGTCCGCCCTGAAAGACACTTTGAATTGACAGATCATTACAACTCTGTCACTCATAGGATTTAGATTGCAACTAATTTGTACGTATGTTCACTTACTTTAACCTTTAAATAATTCTCTTATTTCTCTTTCCTAGTTACTAAACTGTTAAATAGTTAATTTCAGGATTGGCTACAAGAGTTGTCTGTGGTGTAAGATCTAGGGTACCAAATGATCTGGGGTAAGTGACTGGTCTCTTGGGACTGGATGTAACCTGAACATTGTGTGATTTTCAGTGTAAGTGATCATTTATCCCTACTAAGTCCAGTTTGCCTGAATGGCAAGATAGACTGAAGAGTCTAAGGGGACTGTCTGTGACTCCATGCTAAGACTGTCATAGTGATCCAGTAGTTCACATTGACAGTCTGCCCTGAGGTAGGCACTCCAGACAGCATGACAAACATTCCCATTGAGATGCAAGGGGCAGTTCGTACTTCCCAGAGCTATTATTTCAGGCTGTCTGTAGACTCACGCAGACATTACTGCATCAGTGACGCTCAATTCCCATTTCCAAGCTTTTCTTTACAACCATGGAGGCCAGAAGCTTTTTTTTCCAAATGAAAGCTGAGAGTCTGAGGTGATGACATCACTTCAGGAGCCGGGGCCCAAGCCTCTATCTCAATCCAGCCCTGCGCAGGACTGTTTTGCAGTGTGATATGGACTCTGTCATGTCACTTAACTGTAGAGTAGGGGTTCTCAAATTATGTTGCACCACAACCCCCTTCTGACAACAAAAATTACTACATGACCCCAGAAGCCTGAGTCTGCCTGATCCCCGCCACCCCTGAGCCCCAAGCAGGGGAGGGGGGGCGGGGAGATGAGGGCTGGCAGTAACCTGAGCTTCAGCTTCGGCCCTGGGCAGTGGGGCTCAGGCTTCAGCCCTGGGCCCCAGCAAGTCTAACGCCAGCCCTGGCAACCCCATTAAAATGGGGTCGCAACCCACACTGGGGTCCTGACTCACAGTTTGAGAACCGCTGCCATAGAGTTTACAACCTGCTATTGTGTTGAGGGAAGGAGACCTGGAAAAGAGAGGTAAGATCCAGAAGAGATGACAGAAAATAAAGTGAGGAGGCCACACAAGGCTAGAGAAGACCTGGGAAAAGAAAACAAAGTAAAGAGAAGTAGGAAAGGAGACAGAGAGAAGACAGGAGAATATTTAAAGAAGAAAAGAGGCGATTCCCTTGGGTTTTTTGCTTTTGTTTTTCTTTACTTTTTGGCAACACAAGCACAGATGTGTAATCCTGCTACAGCACAGAGGGATGGACAAGATGACCTCTGACGGTTCCTTCTAGCCCTACATTTCTGTGATTGTTTTTCCAGATAATACAGAGGATAAGATTCCTTGTGTGCTCAGATGCCAGCTGGTATGAAATCCATATTTCTTGTAATTTACATGGATTAATCCACAATTTATGTCAGGAACAAAATATATACATGAAAACGAAATCCACAATCCAAAATTAACTTTTCACTGCCTTTGGTGGTTTGGGGTTAGGTGTCTTATGCACACAACTTCAGCAGTGTTTGTGTGTATTCATTTCCCCTAATTATTCTAGCTTAAGAAAGCCTCTAACACAGCAATGGCGTTTTTCACAAAAATCCTGTTGTGAAAGTGTCCAGTTGTGAAAAATCCTGTTTTGAAAGTGTCCACTTTCATCAAGATTCTTTTCTTTCTGGAAGCAGCCACTCCTTTATCGAAGTTTTTCCTCTACAACACAACTTTAATGCTGCTGGGCTTGAAAAACCCACTTCTCCTCTGCTGGGATAGGCCCCAGATTTGGATGGAGGGCATTTTACTGAGGGCATATGAGAAGAGGCAATATTGTACTGCTCCCCTAAAGTAATCAACATTTTGCTAAACCAACACTTTTGCTTTCCTTTGTGAAAATGAAACTTTTTCATGTTCTTCATTAGCTCATCATTGCACATGAGGAATGCAGTATTACACATAATGCTAACCCATTAAGAAGGGACCTTGGACACAGCAGTGGTTCCCTTCACAAAGGATGAGAGCTGCTTCTGTACCAGCTGGGTGTGTTCACAAAAATCCTACTATTTATCAAGATAGCAGTTGCCTTGTCACAGACCCTGTTAGTTCACTCTGCTCCTAAACTGGCTTAACAGTTTGATGAAGAACAGGATCTTTGACACTGGTAGTCATTTTCTTCACTAAGAGTAGGAGCTCCTGAGCTGCTGTGCAGTTTCATGAAGAACAGGATCATTGACACAGTTGCTTTCATAGGCGCCGACTCCATGGGTGCAAGGGCTGGAGTACCCGCGGGGAAATATTGGTGGGTGGTCTGCACCCACCAGCAGCTCCCCACCACAGCTCACCTCCACCTCCTCTCCATAGCGGCCGCTGGGTCCTGCTTCTCCCCGCTCCCTCCCAATGCTTGCGCCGCGAAACAGCTGTTTCGCGGCGCAAGCGCTGGGAGGGAGGGAGAAGGAGGAGGAATGCAGCGCACTGGGGGAAGAGGCGGGGCCAGGGCATGGATTTGGGGAGGGGTCCAATCGGGGCAGGGAGGGGGTTGAGTCAGGGCTGGGGTCGGGGGGGCGCAAGCGCCCACTGTCACCGACGAAAGTTGGCACCTCTGGTTGCTTTTGTTCTATTTTGATGCTTTTCTAATGTTCTGTGAGACCGTTTAGCTAGTGCAAGAGCTTTCCTGAAGTTTCATAGAGCTCCCAGACTTTGCTGAACCAGCAGCCATTCCTTCAGAGGACCCTAGTCATCATAAGCCTTGTTCTCTGCTGGCTAGCTGTGGTGCATAAGGGTTCATTTATGGCCAATAACAGGAATTGTTTTAAATTCTTTCTGTTAAATAACAAAATTACACAGCCCCAGCAAGCCCATCAAATGCCCACTATGTACATTTTTAAAAAACTTTCTACAGTTTGTAGTTTACATTAGAGGCCCCCCCAAAAATCATGAGACTCCGAATGTGAACTTTAGAACTCAAATGAATGAGACAATTTTCTTTAAACTCCCAAGAAAAATCCATGCTATACTCAGAGATTATGTCCTGAAAAATTGGGACAGATCTACTCTTTTTTGTCCCTGTCAAAAAACAAGATGGACTTCCTCTTTAAGTGCAAAACAGAACACAAGTTTAATGATGGTGTCCCAAAGGCTCTCCTACGCGGCATAATATGGCCACAAATATGAAGCCCTATATTTTTGTGTCTGATCCAAAGCCCATTGAAATCAGCTCCTTTATGGGCGTTGGCTCAGACCCTTTATCCTGAATTTTCATAAGATGAGAGATTTAACACAATTTACAAATAATTAAGAAGACATATATTGGGATATATAGTCTCTTGTTCTATTAGAGGAATTCTTACTGATAGAAATGAACATGAGGACATTCCCCATAGGCTTCTATGGTATTATAATACACTTAAAGTATGTGGAAGACTTGAACGTTATCCAAAATAAACAGCGGTGTTTTGGCTTAGGTGTTTGTTTGTTTCTTCTTCTTCTCAGTTTCCTCTTTTGCTTCTACCACTCGCCTCTCCTTCACTTTGTGAACAAATTGCCTTGAATCACACATATCCCCAGAACAATTGCCCTTTCAGTTCCAATGAAGGCTGAATCTCAGGCCAATATAAGAAAGTTCAAAATGTTTGCCACCTTCATAAGTCATATTCACGGCCTGATTCCCATACTACAAAAGATCAATAACAGCAGATAGAAGATGAGTGTGCTAAAGTTCTCCCTTGGCCCTAGACTTCAACATGTTTGTTTCCATTTTCATTTCTGTAGGTTAGCTGGTCCCAAGTTATCCCTAAGCATTTCAGATCATTTACCAATGAAGAAAGAGGAACTAGCAGTGAGAAAGACAGTAAACAATATAGCACCTACATCCAGTAGCCAATGTTCTAGCAATACTTGTCCAATCTTTTATTAATAAATAACAATAAAAGCCTATATATTCCTTTAGAAACATTTTAGCTACTGAAAAGTAAGTGGCAGGGGGTGGATGGGAGCAGAGAGGAACAGAGACAGGTTGTGAGCAGAAGTGTTTATAATCACTAGAGCACACGCCCCCACATCCCAAACCTGGAATGGAGGGAGGAAAGGAGTCCTGAGTCCCCACATTCCTCTTTCATGCCTATATCTGTGAAACCCAATGACAAAGTATGTCTCTCATCGCTCACTAGTGGCTGGTCCATATAGATAACAACAGCCTTCTAGTGCTATTGGCTACTCCATTAGCTCAAGTGGTAGAGGTCTGCGTTGTGGATCCCAAACCTGCTGGTGACCCAAATTGGGCGTCAGTGTGGGCCCACATAATGAAATGTCTGTTTTTGGTGTTTTTTAAAAATTGGGAAATCACATCCCAAAGTACTACATTAAAAGAACATTATTAAGGTTGTAAAGTCAAGCATTCAAAAGTTAGGAAATGCCAGAATTCAGATTGCCTGTGCATTATGGATGAACATTATCCATAATGGATGCATTATGATAAAGTTGTTAATTACATGAACATATATTATTTTTTCCACAGGGTGAGTCTCTCTCTCTCCTGTTGAAGCTGTTCCACTTGGTATAAATACTTAGAGTCATTAGGCCAGAGCAAGAAAACGACTCTCTAGCCTGGTCATTTAGGTACCCCCATGGGAGACAAAGGGTCCAGTGCCCCACTCCGATGACTAACAATTTATCCAAGATGGAACAGCTTCAACAGGAGAGATTGAGAGAAACCCATATCAGACTATCTCATAGCCCACTGGTTAATGCACTCATTGGAGAGGTGGGAGATTCCTATTTAAATCCCCTCCCCCCACAAGGCAGAGCGTAGAACTGAACCAGGGATTCCCACATCCCTAGTGAGTGCTCCATCAACCAGGTAGAAGTTATGAGGGAGGTGGCAGCATCTCCTTCTTTGGCCATTTAGCATGGACTGAGGCAGGCATGTAATTGTTTCTCACAAGAAGTGGTTTAGGTACCTCACTCCAAGAGAGGGGATACATGATGTAAGACCGTCCCAGCCTCAGTGAGCAATGTCTAGCACCAACTAGCAGTCCAAACACCAAAACTGCCCTCCTGTATGGAAGAATTCTCACTCTTGCAGAGGGGGGCATTTCACACTCTCATGCCAAAAAGTGGTGAATAGAGCTGGGTGAAATTTTTCTGATTAATAATTTATTTGCCAACAAATGCAGTTTTGGGTCAACTAAAACTATTTGCAAATTTGGGTCGTCTTTGGCCAATAGTTTTGGTGAAAATAAATATTCAAAAAGTTGCAGCATTTCAGTTCCACATTTTCAAATTAAATGTTTTGACTTTTCATTTCAAAACGTTTCATTTTGAAATTTAGCGACTTTTAATTTTAAAAAACAATAACAAAACAACCTCCTCCCCCCAAACAAAATAAAAAAAACAACAAAAGTTGTTTTGGGTTGAACAAAATGTTTAGTTCAACCTTTGTCTTTTGTTTTTTTTTCTTTTTCATTTCAGTGAGAAAAAGAAAAAAAATTCAATTTTGGTTCAAACAAACAAATGCTTTTCCTGGTTTTTTGGTTCAACAACTGAACCAAAAAATTGTATCATCACATCAACCAATTCCTTGCTCAGGTCTAGTGGTTTAATCACTCCCATGATCTTAAGTCAGTTGTCAGGTATCCGTATAACTTCATTTGTGTAATATTCACTCATTCTTATTGTGCAACATGTATGCAGATGTGAGAAAGATACCAGAACACACGGTGAACATATGGCCCACTTTAAAAAAAGCCACATCATAGCCTGACTCTGAAAATCCTGCTGCTTCTGCTGATAATCCAATTTCTGACTTGCTTTAGGAGACAGCTGGTCAGATTCTGCTCTCACTTCCACTGGCATAATTATAGTCAGTGGCTGGAATTACTTCTGATTTACACCTGTATACCTGAAATCAGCCAAACATTCTTAGGACAATTTTGGGGAAAAAGTTAAGACCTAATTTGACATCACAAAGGGTGACTTAAGAGTACTGTATAGAAGGTTGGCACAGGCCACATTCTGTTCTCATTTACCCTGATGTAAAACTAGAGTAACTACATCGAGTTTACCACTGTCAGTGGAGTATGTCCGATTTACATCAGTGTTCCCAAGAGACGGCCATGGCTATGGCTACATGAGAGAGCTTACAGAGGCACAGCTGCACTGTAGCACTGCAAGTGCAGATGGGAGACGCTCTAAGCTGACCGGAGAAAGCTCTCCTGTCGTCTCAATTACCCCACCCCCAATGAGAAGTGGTAGCGATGTTGGCAGCAGAAGCTCTCCCATCAACATGGCACTGTCCACACCAGCGCTTAGGTTGGTGTAACTTACGTCGCTTGGGAGGGGGGCTTATTCACACCTCTGAGTGACATAAGTTATATCAACCTACGCTGTCAGCTTCATGTACTTCTGGTTGCAAATAAGACCTCACAGAAAGGTTTTGAGGCTTAGATAGATTTAGAAAGTCCTGTCATGCTCTCCGGAAATTGGAAAGAGACTATATGACTAATACAGCTCAAATACCTCCTTAGCACCAGGCCAGCAGAATACTTAATGCCCAGATCAGAACGAAGTGTACAATCAAGGAACTAAGAGTCGCAGGATAGTGGTGTGGTTTGTATGCAAGGAAGATGCTGCAAGGACAATTCCTGTAAAGTCTGCACAGCTTTGTGTCATTCCAACAATAAGCACATCTCAGGGGTTACGCAGCAACCTTAACAAAGTCCAGGAAAAAGATCATCACCAGAAAATGATTTTATGAAGGATGCGTTATTTAGTGTTTCAGAACAGCTGCAGGGGAATTAAAGTCCCAGGTCTAACAGGATTCATATTCATTTGTATTAACACATTTATTTGTTATGGGAACCCTTCCTAGATGTGCCCAATTATTATCTTAAATTATAAAATCTTCCTGAATCAACATTGTTAGCAATTACTGCCATCCTCATAAAACCTGGAAAAGCCTCACTCCAGTTGCTCTGCACAGACCATTAACATCATTATTAAATACAGATGCAGAAGGTTTAGCCAAAATGCTACCGTAGCTACAGGGCAAGAATTGGTATTGGAAGGTGAAAAAAATATCCCTTTGTGGCAGTAGATAAGAGGTTGCTGGTAACTTTATATTTTGCTTGAAGTCGGAAATAACCATTAAAATAACTTAAAATGTTTTTTAAAAAATAACACATTCTGTTCAACTATGAGATACGACAGCTCTGATTTGAACCTGAACTTTGCTTCCGGAGACAAAAGCGAATTATACTAGCAATTGTACTTATGTATACATCCCACGTAAGGCCAGATTCTGACATTCTTACTTTGAGTCGAACCTGACTGCATGAGTGGTCTCTTTCAGCTCACTGTCAGACTGGTTCATAGTCAGGCTTCTGAAGCCTGAAACATCAAAGTAGAATAAGTGCTTATTAACTTTAAGCACGAGTAGTTCTATTGAGGCCTATGGGACTACTTGTGTGATTAAAGTTAAGCACAGGCTCAAGTATCTTGCTGAATTGGGGCCTGAATAGGTGAATAATTAGTTATGCCTGGTATTTTGCACCTGCATTTAATTACTGATACCTACCATATTATAAGGTGTTTTGTAGAAAAAATTAGTTATAAAGTTTTTCTTCCAATGACTAAAGCATGATGGGAACTGGTTACTATTGGCATCCTACTATCAGTCTTCCAAATTGTGTCACTTTTTTTAGGAAGATGTAGTTTGCCAACAGTAATGTCAGAAGTGCCACTACGATTCAAGATATGACGTTTAATTCTGTGCTTAGCAATACTGGAGCAACTTCCCTTATTTCTGAAAATCAAATTATATCATTGCTGCCTCTTTCACCATCATCATAATAGTGAATATGTGTAAATAGAATGGAATCCAGCTCACTCTCCCTTAGCTGAATGGGATCTATGAGACTAATAGTAGTAAAACCTTGTTTAAGCACGAGGACGTGACTCAAGAGCCACATTCTATCATTGGACATATGTGGATGGAAAATGACATTTATGCATCATAGGATCATTTAAGGTAGGTATAGGTATGACCCATCAAATCATCCAGTCTATCTCCCTGCAAAGGTGTCTTCATTTTATTATACTACTAAATCTACGCAGCAGCATGCAGTGTGCTAGATATTTGAATTGTATCTCACATTAATGCTTACCCATACAGCAAACAGAAATAAAGGTTATCAGTGGTGATTAAGTCTTCTTTGTCCTGCACTCAGGCAACATGCATCCTCAAAGGAAGCCATATGGGTATTTTTCATATAGTTTGAGGGGACTCTTTTTTTAAGTCAAAGACCAACAGCAATGGGTGAAATCCTGGCTCCATTGAAGTCAGTAACAAATCTCCCACTGACTTCAATGGAGCCAGGATTTCACCCAAAGTTTTTATTGCTTACCCAAGAAGTATCATTAGTAAGAGTCTTCATTTTCATTTCCTTGCTTAAAAACTTTGAGCACTAAAGGTATGCATTTACCATGATGATGGAGTGATGAATGGACAAATAATAAAATACAATATTATTATTATTATTATTAAAATCCAATAAATATTATTATTAAAAACCAATAAAATTACCAATTCAAACCTTCATCTAAAAACTTAACCAACCCTGAATCACTTTTACTTTCTAAATCTTCAGGTAATTCTTCCCCTCTTCTTCCTCAGATCCCTACAGAAATGATCATCACCCACAAGAACTTTCAGAATAATTCACTGAGAAAGCAAGGTGCAGTTTTCTTGAAAAGGTATTGAGTTACCGACTGGAACCATGGCTTAGTCATACCTATGTGGCCATCACCATTATTTTCTACAACCCATTTTGAATCTGACTGACCATTTAATCAAGAATTGTGCTGCCCAAAGAGAAGTCCTGGACAGACTGCAATTGTGATTGGAGACTGATCAACTTAATTACCTATAACTCTCTAGAGTGTGGTTTGTGTCAGAAAGGTGGCTATGTAAAACCTCCCATGATGCCTATGGTTTCCCTCTTGCAATGCATCATGGAAGATTTAGTTCAGCAGGGGAACCTGGTCCAAGAGGAGAATGGGGCATGAGACACCTGTACTACAATTCCTTTGAGGCACCATGGCAGCATTTCCAAATCAATTTTTTCCCAATTTTTGGAAGAAAAAAAAAAAACAACCTATCATTTTTTGGTGTTTGGGTTTTCAACTAAAAGTAAAAATTTTCTGTGGATAGCGGACACTTTTCACAAGAAAATGTATTTAGTTGAACCCCAATTTCCCATCAAAAACAGTTTCTATGGCAATTTCAACCAGCCCTAATAAAATAGAGCTTTTCAGGATATATCATTCTCTGTATAGTAAAAACTCACAGAGAGGCCAGGAAACCATAGAGGTTCAATTCCTGGAACTCTGTCCATTTATCCAAGTTCTTATCTGAGTCCCTGGCTATAGTATCAGTGTGCCTACAAAGTATTTAAAAACAAATACCAATAGCAGTATATCTCTTCACCCCAGCCTGTAGAATAATAGTTACCAGTTTATATTTTTGTTTGTTTGCCTGTTTATGTTTTGAGTGACTGGATGTTTTGACTAGAGTGGGAAGAACTTACTGAGTGAAAGCTAAAGCAAAGAAATTAGGCTATGTCTACACTTAAAATGCTACAGTGGCACTGTAGACACTTATTACAGTGACGGGAGGGGGTCTCCTGTCTGTAGTAAATCCATCTCCCTGAGAGGCGGTAGCCAGAGCAACAGAAGAATTCTTCCATTGACCTAGTGCTGTCTATATATGGAGTTAGGGCAGCTTAACTAGGTCACTTGGGGCATGGATTTTTCACACCCCTGAGCAACGTAGCTGGGTCACTTAATTTTCTCGTGTAGACCAGCCTTTAATTTTACCTTCTGAAGGTGGTTCGTTCCATGGTTACTCTTAATTTTTTTGTAGGAGTGAGCCTACATCTACACTACAGATTGTATGTCAGCAGAGCTATCTCAGCATACGCCAACAGAAGGAATTCTACTGCCAGTGTAGGAAAAGACACCTTCCCAATGCACTCTCTTGTCAGCATAGCTATTGCTGTTACTCTGAAAGAGAAAACCTGGATTTGTGCTGGAAATGGCCCAACTTGATTATCATACACATTGTAAGGAGAGTGATCACTTTAGATAAGCTATTACCAGCAGGAGAGTGGGGTGGGAGGAGGTATTGTTTCATGGTCTCTGTGTATATAATGTCTTCTGCAGTTTCCACAGTATGCATCCGATGAAGTGAGCTGTAGCTCATGAAAGCTTATGCTCAAATAAATTGGTTAGTCTCTAAGGTGCCACAAGTACTCCTTTTCTTTTTGCGAATACAGACTAACATGGCTGTTACTCTGAAACTGGTGGTTTGGTAAGCAGAGCTGTGTTGCTGGTGGTAGTGCGGTGTTTTTTCACACCTGACCAACATAGCTATCCGGGTATAAGTTTTAAGTATAGACCAGGTACAGCTCCATACTCCAGATCCAGCTCCTAAGAACGTCCTGTCTTCTGCTCTCACAAGTCTCTATAATGGTAGACAGTTTAGTTGTCCTGTGGGAATACACTTCTCATGGGAGATCATGGCAGGGGAGGGAGAGACAATGTCATAAGTAGCTAAAGCCAATTGCCCGGGAAGCTTGGAATATCAGGAGAGAGACATCAAAATGGTCTCTGTATCCAGTGAAGAGCTAGAGCAGAGAGAGAGCACAATGCTCATGGTCACGTCTGTTGCTAAACAGATGGACTGCTGCATTTTGAATCAGCTAGAGCTTTTTAGGACTGTATGACTTCATTCCCAGATATTAATCTTTCCTTTCTTCTTTATACACCATAACAAAGAAAAAAGGGCACAAGCTTTTTTTTTAAATCTCCTGCAGAGTATCTTTAATCTCACAGCTGATTCTTCAGAGGTCCTGAGCATTCACAAGTCTAGCTGAAATCAATGGTAAATGTAGGTGCTCAACACCTCTAAAAATCAGTCCTTATGCTTTCAGCACAGTAGGGGGGATAAGGGAAATGTGCCCATGAATATCTGTGCATGAAACCCTCATGGAACCTCTACAGAGGCCCTTTTAGCCTATAGAATAGACAGTTTCTGTATACCCTTAACAGTATCCATTGCATGTAGCTATGTAATGGAATTTCTCATTTTTTTTATTTGCATGTGTTAGTCTTTTTATTGCAAATAGGGTTATAAATCATACTTTAGAAATTAATATTGCACTATATCTGAGTGCATGTGCAAAGGAAGCTATCAATAATGTTAGTTATGAAAACTTGATCATAAGTGTTTTTAGTCCATTAGCCATTCAGTTTTATTTATGTCCTCTTTCAGGAAGGATTTGAAGCCAGAATACAAAAAATGAAGTTTGGAAAACGCAACACACGACATTATAAACCACTGTCACATTCTTTATGCACCAGAATCCGTTTTTTAAAAAAACCTCCAAGTCTGGCAATAACTTTCAGGAGAAAAAGTGAGTACTTACCAGCTATTGTTTTGCCATCATTAAACTAAAATGCCTTTAAGAAACACAACTCAGACAAACCAAACCAAAGTAATCTGCTAATTACATATGCTGTGAATATATATAGTACATTATGCTTCCACTATATATATTATATATATATATATATATATATATATAATGCAGGTTTCAGAGTAACAGCCGTGTTAGTCTGTATTCACAAAAAGAAAAGGAGTACTTGTGGCACCTTAGAGACTAACCAATTTATTTGAGCATAAGCTTTCGTGAGCTACAGCTCACTTCATCGGATGCCTTAATACCGCAAGCACACAGGTGATGTAACTTTACTCTTGAGTATTTCCATTAACTGCAATGGGACAAATAATGTGCACTTCTGTGCATAAGCATTTGCAGGATAGAGTACTTACTTTTTTCATACAATGATTAAATATTAGAGATACCAAAAACCTGCTATCTATTCAGAGTTCATGGGTTATGATAAAATAGGATCCAGATACAAAGCACCCTTAGATTTGGTTTTGCAAAACAACACTGATCAGCAAAGTCTTGCAAAACCAAAACCACATTGTGAGTTTTGAGAAAGTAGAACATGGATTCTAGAAAGTCCAGTTCTGATTTTACGGAAGTGAAAATCAACTAAGAATGTTTGCAAAAACCAAAACCACCCTATGCTTTTCCCATCTCCAGAATGCAACAGGAACGCAGTGCACAATTTATGAGCATGAAACTGTTTGCTTATAGTTCCTGTTTTATCTGATCAATAAAATATACTTTAAGTGTAAAAGAAGAAAATGTTTCTTATGACTTTCCTGGAGTATAGCTACAGTCTGCTCCTGAGATTTCTGGTACATGTTTACTGTGTTAATGCATGCCTGAAGCTATGACTTGATCCTGTTGCATTTAGAAGTTGTGAGGCTGGGATTTGAAATGTCAGCACAGGGGTTGCTCTCGATTCATCACTGCTGCCAAGGAGAGCAGTGGCTGTGGCAGCTTCTTCCAGAAGCTGTTGTTGTTCATAGTTCACAAAGCCTAAAGAAAAGCAGTGAGGAAAATAGAGCACCTAAAAAAAAAGTTGTGGCTATTTTTTTTTTACCATATTAAGATGCACATGTTGCTAGCTCTGCTAGATATAATACAAATTACTTTGCAATAGGGAGATGGTCTTTTTTTCTGTAATTTATATAAAAATAAAAATGTCAGCTTGAGATAATTTAGCAGCCAGTGTTTTTTGATTGGGTACAGCTCAAAGGCTCAGGTGTTTTTTACGTGAAGAATAGGTCTCCAACTTGAGGATTAATTTCCATTGGAGACAACATGGATGCAAAGTTTTTAAAGCTTAATTTAGATTCAAATTAATGTCAAGGCAAGTTCTTTGAGTCACCTAGTCCTTCTCTGTGGAATCATTTCTAATTGAATGTTAAGATCAAAGTTTAAGTTTATAAGAAAGAAAAACAAGCGCAGATAAATAGTTATTATCTGACATCCTTATGAAAATTCATGACCTGCAGCTTTATCAGGGACCTTTTAAGAATTCTAATTGTGAAGTGTGCATAACTATTAAAAGGCTAGAACGCTTCAGTCTCTTGATAAGAAGCGAGTTAAATAATTGTCCTGTTTAACTTGTGCTTGTTAACCTTTAAGGTCAACTAGTTTGAACATACGTTTAATGAAATCCTGGAGCCAGAATTTATGATACTGCTGCTGAATGTTAAATTGGACAATTTACATAAGCAGGACATTAACCTTCTGAGCACTAAATAGCATTTTAGCACTTAGCCGCTGGGGACAATAAGGGACATGTTCTATATATTTGTGATTAGCTTGCCTGGAAACTCTCATGATGACCAATTGGCCTACCAAGTTTAGCAGCATAATTAAATGAATGGACTCAGCCTAAGTAAATTATCAGTGCTGTGTACAGTATATCATTATAGTCCTAAGAAAAAAAAGATATGAATAATTTAATATTACATTACTAATTTATCAATGCTAAGTGACTGCAAGGAGGCTCTTTGTAATTCGTTGTTTTAAATTTGATATTTGATTTACTGCTGGTGTGATTAAACTTGAACCTACTTCATTTCTTTATCAGAAATTTATGGTAACAGTCGACTCTTTTCCCCCTGGGGTAATGGATGTATTTTTCGTTTTCTTCTGCTTTGATGATAATAGCAAATACAAAGTATTATGCATTGCCAAACTTGTGATTAAGCAATTTGTCACAAGGCATGTGTGTCATCTTCTGGCAGGCAGATCTTGTAAAAAGTAAGGGCAGCAGCCTTAGAACTGTCAGCTTTCCAAGCTGGTACAACAAGACAATAATGGTTTAGGGTAATTTTCCTCTTGGATCTAAAAGATGGAACTTAATATCCTGCTCTTCCTACTTGAATATTCTCACGGTGTAAGGGAATGCAAAATGTTGGAAGAGAGTGCTGTACATCTGAAAGGAGAATGTTGGTTTTAACTATTATAATTGTTATTATTTATACTGGGGTAGTGCCCAAAAGCCCCAGGCAGGATTGGGATCCCATTTTGCCAGGTGCTGAACAAACACATACAGAGTCCAGTCCTTGCTCTAAACTCTTATAGTATTAAAAATAAATAAAGCAGACAACAAGTGGGGTAAAAGGATACAACACATAAGCAAAGTGATCAGGGTAACTGCAGGCACATGCTAGCACCACTGTGCCCATGTTGTTTGAGGGAGCGTTTTTTTACAGTTATTTTTATTTCTTTTGCAAACATAATTTTAGGTTTGTTTTTCAAGGGGCAGTCAGGGTTCAAATCGGGAAGATGGAGAGAGTGTTGCGTAAAAGAGAGGCCTGGGTAAAGGAAGAGGGAAATGGAGGGGAAGGGAAGTACAAAGGGAAAGGAAAAGGGGCAGGGAAGAGAAGGCGCATAATAGGCAGGCAGAGTGAAGCTGGGAGCAGATAGGTTGCTGCGGTAGTAGAAGAGGGAGGGATCAATGACAAGACAGAAAAAGAGAAAAAAATCCAATCTGGAGTCCGACCTTCAGAATCGAGTGATGATGATGTCAGAAGGCTGTGAAGGCTTCCTGACTGCTGCTGTTTTTTCCCCATGTGGAGAAGGCAAAGGAAGGGGCACTAGACCCAGTGCCTTGAGGGTTCCCCTCTAACTCTGGTGAGGTGGTAGGGGACTGGAAGACCTTGATTTAACCCCTGCTCACTGAGCTATAGCTGGTGCTGGCTGTGCTGGGGGAGATGCACTCAAGATTAGGGGTTTCGATAGCCCTTCCCTAAATGCTGCTGGTGTTCCTCATGTATAGGCAAGAATGGAAGCCGCGAGGCCTGAATTAAGTCACAGCTGTGCAAGGGTAAAAACCTTGCCCAAGTGCAAGAGTAGAAACCTTGTCTGCTGATTAATGTGCTGCTGGGTTGGATGTGATGGAGTTACAGCCAGCCCAACTCAGAACACACGACATGACACCACTGCACTCACTGGTGACAGGTAGTTAGAAAACTACTAAGAAAATAACTGAACAGGAAAATGTTGCAGGTGAATCCAGCAGCAAACTTATTAATATGATCAGCCCTGTTTTTTGAAGGTCAATGATTGTCTCATCTTACAGCCGCAGATATTGAGAGAAGTGAAAGCTGAGCCATTTTCAGAACTGTGCCTTGACTAAAATATATTAGACCCCTTGATTACCAATTTGCCTCAGTACTGGCAAGAGAATGCAGGCTGCTCCAGTGCCTAAGACTGGAGTGACCTGGGTTCAAGACCCTGCTCCAGCTGGGTGACTGGGTAAATCATTAAGCCTCTCTGAGCCTCATTTCCACCATATGTACAATGGAGATAATAGCGGTCCCCGACCTCACAGGGAGATCGTGAGGATAAATTCATTAAAGTCTGTGAGATGCTCAGATGCTAGGAAATAAAATAAAAATTGATCAAGTAATTAGCTTCCTTTTAAAACTAAAGAGTTCTCTGTTCGGCGCAAAATAAATAGGTTTGCATCTAAGCTAAAGAAAAAAATGGAAGGAGATAGGAAGTCATGCACCAGCCTTTCTTAGCCCAAGAGACACAAGCTGTTCAAAAAGATACATTATCAGCAGTGCTTGGATCTATTTTTCTACTGTGTTGTTGTGGCAGCAGTGCATCAGTGCTTTCAATCAGCCATCACTGGGATTACAAGGTGCAGGGGTCTTCAAAAACAATTTGGAATGAGCTGTTCTATATATTACAGCTTGGTTTCCCCTTCCCTTCTCCTCATTCCAGGTTATTCCTCATCTGAGACACTTCTCCGTACATTGGGGAAACAGTTTTACCAATGCATGGAATTTCAATATGGTAAAATGCTTGGCTTCCTGACACCCGCCATAGAGGAGTGCCCCCCTCACTCCCAGAATACACCCAACACACCCACCTAAAGAAGAGTCTCAAAAGTAAAGGTGAGAGACTAGTTAAGTGGATGAGAGTGATTTTGTTAACATCGCTTCTGGTGTCAGAAGTTCAGCTCCTTTCCATATGAAGGAAGTTGATTCCATGAAGTGCGGAGCACCCCCATCTTTGGGGCACTCAGCACTTCTCCAGACATCCTTAGGACTTGTTATATTGGGATCCAAAGGTCCCCAAGCCTCCTGTTCAAATGAATGGGACTCGTCCTATATGTGCGGGGATTGAGAAGGAAGAACAGAGCAGGAAGACATGGAGATTGTACGTAACATTTTTTCTTTGACTCGCCAAAAAACAAATGTACAGTTGCATTAATAGTCCTCCTCTGTTTCAACACACCCATCATTCATCAGTCTAAAATAGTGACAGAGCTGGGGAGGACCATTTTTTCTAGTACAACCTACGTTTGTAGTTTTGCTAGTACAACTTACGTTTATAAGAGTTAGCTAAGGGTCACTCTCCCCCTCTAACAGCATGAAGTAGCAGCACAAACCCAAACCACTAATGATTAACCTTTCAAAGAATCAATGTATGTGTCTCCAAATCTCACCAGCTTTACTCCTGCTGAGCTCACCTCACTACCGGTAGAGTTTTTCCTCTATCCACATTGTCCCTCTGCAGCATGCAGTCCAGGAGATAGCTGCATACATGTTTTCAGAGCTGGTCCCAATTATTCTAGCAAAGTGAGTCCATCCTACCTCCCTCGGTTACCCCAAAAATCTCCCCCCCCCGGTACATTTTTCTCATTCCATCCATCCATTTCCACTGCAGTGGAGGGCTTGTCTTCTGGCTGGTTAGCCTCCTCTTCCTGCAGTGCATTTTCTGAGTATGAAGCAGTATCACTGACAGACTGCCTCTTCCATCAGTGGAACACCCCCCCGAATCATAGTGCCACCAGAAGTATGGAGCCATGGGGATGTGTCTGTTCAGTATATATGCCTTAAGCTATGCACACATATTGAAAAGTTTCTAGTTAGAGCATTTTCAATATCAGAGAAGATCCTATAGTTGAATGCAATCTTTAGTTGACTGCATTATGGTGAGAGACTTTCATCACACCTTCAGAATTACCTACATTAACTTGCAGGTTGAGTTACACCTGCATGAAGTTGCAGGTTCAAAGCTATCATTACATCTTTGCCCCCTGAATTCATGAGGGTGTTTTCAATTTTCTGGTGATCTTTACCAGCCCACGTGCCCATATATAATTATACCAATAGTGCCTTAAATACCTAGCAGCCTCCAATTAAATGTGCTAAATCAGATAGACAGATAGATAACAGAAACCAAGAAATATAGATGGAAAGAAAGTAAATTGCTTGGACATCTTATCAGAAGGCACAAATTCTGTCCATCTCTCTGCTCCCCCCTCTCACCTGTTCCATTTAGACAAATGTATTCCATTTAGTAAAAGGTTACATTATTGCTTGTCAACATTTCTACTGAAATATATACAGGCATACATTATCTAGTCTTTTAATGCAATCCCAAAGAGCTTTTAAAATGAAAGGGTCAATGCAGGAGTCTGTTTGAAGTTGTTTAAGAATTCTTTCAACCGTACCGCAGCTATAATAGATCCTCTCACAAAATAAGCTTTCTCTTATAAGAAAAAGAGAAAGAAATTTCTCTGACATGTTTTCCACACAGGCATTCTTAAATATAATCCCTTTTGTTGCTTTGGTAAGTCAATCACGCTAACAGGTACCACTTATCCCACGGCTGCCTTGGGCTAAGTAGAGCAAGTGACAAAAACACTTTCAGGTTGTCATGTATTAATGTGAAATGCCCCCAGACCCCACCACTTATTCATCTTCATCTAGTTGACTAATGTTTTTCCCATGTTGGTAAATTAAAGAAATCTTCCAGACAATTCTGTCAACAGTTTACTGAAATGTACCTCATTAGTGAGGTTGAACTGTCACATCAGTGTAATTTAATCCCATTGAATTATCACTCAAAAATGTTTGAATATCAGGCCTTTCTATACTGGAAAACAAGATTTGCCAGTAATACTGTCACATCTTCAGTTGATTGGAAGTGCAATATGCACACACTAAAAAATGTACTTATAGTAAGACTTGTAATAACCCTTGAATTGTGTCTTATATTTCAGTGAATAACATAAGGCTGTGTGCATCTCTATTGAACATTTGCTTTTCAAATCCAGTCAGAGAGATGGGAAGCTGAATACTGCAGTTAAGATTGAATATTTTCCCTTGCCTGAACAATAGATTACAAATTTATATTTTTGAAAAGTTAAGGAAAAAGAAGAGGGAAATCTAGCAAGAAATTTAAAGCATAGGAATTGAATGTATTGTGCATACTATTAAATGTGGAAAGCCTCAAAAGGTATTGATCTCTATAGAGGAGGTAGAAGCAGCACTGAATAAGATCAAGAATGGTAAAGCAGCTGGTGAAGATGAGAAACTGTTGGTATGACCAAGGCAGCTGTAAATACTGGAGTAAAGTGGCTTCATAGATTACTATGTGTTTGCTGTGATCAAGCGAGGATACCAGATGACTGAAAAGGGGAATGATTGTGCCTGTTTGGAAGGGTAAGGGTGATGCAAATGATCCAAACACCTATCAGGGCATCCGCCTCTCACAGTCCTTGAGAGAGTTTTGTAGGCAAGGCTGAGGTGCAAGGTGGAGGAAAATATAGGAGAGGAGCAACATGGCTTTAGGAAGGAAAGGAGTGCTATGGACACAATATTTGCAATGACATGGGAGGTTTGAAAGAATGATAAATTGGAGGGCATAACTGATATTTAGCATTTCCTGATCTTGAGAAAGCATATGACTTGGTACCTGGGAGCTGGTGTTTGGAATATTGAAATGTAGGGGCAGGGGGACATCAAGAAGTGGAGATGATAGAGGAGAAGTATTGAGGGCAAGGGCTAAGGCAGTAACAATACATGGAATGTTGGAGAGTTTTGAGTTGATGATGGCATTGACACATGGCAGTGTGCTGAGCCAACTTCCCTCCATTCCAGTTATGGTGCTAATTAATAGAAGAACCAAGCCTGTGAAGACGCCAAGAAAACTAATGTATGCTGACCATCTGGCCCTTTTAGCTGACAGCAAAGCGGAACTGGTGAATATGGTATGAGAGTGGGCATCTGTGTTTGAAGGCCATAGTTGGAACGTAAACACAAATAAATCTGAAGTTATGCATGTCGGAATGATGGAAGACGAGCCGTTGATTTAAGTTTCATGAGAGATGCTGAATCAGAAGAAAGAATTTGTGTACTTGGGAAGTACGCGTAGTGCCATCGGAGAGGCCTGGAGAACGGAAATAGAAGAACCCAGGGTGCATGTGCGGCAGTGACAAAGGTGGCAGGAGTACAGTGAGACTAGCAATTAGGTAACAAATTGAAAAAAAAAATTTATTCTGCATGTGTTTGTCCCTGCCTGCTCAATGTTTGGAAATAGCGGGTCTTACAGAGATGGAAGAAAAAGACGACAATAGAAAATAGAAAATAATACATTGAGGAGAATGGCAGGCAAGCAGAGGGTAGACAGAGTGTGCATGGAAGAAATTAGGGGTTAGATGGACTTCAGGCTGTCCATGATAGATAGGCTGGACAGCACACATTTGAGGTGGATCAGAGAAGTGATGAGAATGGGAGAAGAATGACCAGCAAAGAAAACATGGGACAAAGAGGATAGCAAGAAAGAACATGGAAGACTGAGATGTGATGGAAAGACTTTATCAAGAGAAGTTTGAAGAGAAAAGGACTGGAACTCCAAGACCTACAAACCTGTGCTATGGACTGGAAGGAGTGGCCAAAAATAGTGAGCATCTCCAACCCATGTAAATGGGAAAAGGAGTCGAGAAAGAGAGAAAAGAGAAGAGCGTATACTATTAAATCATATGCATTTTGTGTCTGATGTAAAGGGCATTAAGAGCTTTGGACCCTTAAATAGTAAAGACTCTGTTCTAGATTATCTGATCTTTACATGTCTTAATCCTGTAAAGTGCTGAGCACCTCCTGTGAAATGCCAAGCGCTCAACTGCCACTGAAGCCACAGTACTAGGCCATTTGACACACAATATTGGAGGGGGGAGCGGAGAAGGGGACCCTAAAAATGCATGACAACCCAATGCAGAGAAGTGGTGTATTGAAGTGCTGAGTTCAAATATCTATCCATTGTAACAAAGGCTTTAGGGTGGGGAGAGGAGGACGGAACTGTGTCCCAAACACTCTCCGGAACATTGAAAAAGAGGCCCTCCTGCAACAGGAGAGTAAAAATGCACCTTCTTTGATCCATTGTTCCATTGAGGGTCATCTCAAGAGCTTAGGGCCAGCCCTGCCTAGTTCTCTCTGCTGATAGCACAGCTTGCTTTACATATTTAATGAGATTTTATGATTTTAGGCATTGTAAACTACAGTTGCTTCCGTAGACCTCTTAGACCTTCCTCCACCTACCTTCAATATACCTGTCAAGTTTCACAGGATGTGCTCTAAATTCCAGAGGGGAGAATGCTGACTTTGCACAGAGGGAATGAAAGAGCCACAAAGCATACAAATTACATGACAGGCCTGGATACTGTACTGGAGTGGAGATAGGGGAGCAGAAAATGTGGAAAGAAACTAGGATTGTATAGTTTGTTTAGGAATATGTATTTTATGTACATCTCATGGAGAAAGGAATGTGATAATATTTTCTGTATTTTACAATGTAGAATATGCAAGGCAAGAGTTGTTCAACTGAAAACATATTTTAGATATATCTCATTAAAAACTTCACTTAATGCCATACTTAATAATTTCTGCCTATTCAACTCCAATCGATGTCAATGGAAGCTTTGCGTACAAATCAGTTGCAGGATACAGATGAGGATTTTTGGAGAAGCGGGTATTTTTTTTTATTGTGAACTTTTACACACGTAATTTATTCTTCAGTGAACAGAACAAGGTTCCTTTTCTCAGACATTCAATGTGTTTTTATGTAACACTATCTGGTACAGGCAAAGCATTATCGATTATGAAAATGTGTTGGTAATCTTGGGTGTGTTACAGAATGCCATGTATGGGTAGTAGTGAGAGTATCTAACCTATACTGAAGGGCTACCTCTTCAGAATTACTGTGTTGAAGGTGGAAGGGATATTTAGGCACAGGGATTGGGGGTATCAGCAAATACCCTGCTTTGATAGAACACTAATCACTTCCCTGCCATAGCTAAGCTGTTACTACCACAAATGCATCTTCTCACTGAGATGCAAGATCATACGGAAAGATCATATGCTCCGTTGTTGCTTTATCCCAGTTTTCTATGTGTCAACACAGTTTTCACCATATATAGCAATAATGAAAAACTGATACTTTGCAAAAACTTCCCTGAGAGCTCCTGCCAGGCAAGGAGACACTGGGAGATCCCTGTTTTGTTCTGTGCTGAAGCTCTGCATCAGGACATTTCCTGGCAATCTCTTCAGACCAGATCATACAGGAGCTGGAATCACTAAATGAAGATCTGTGTGCTGAAATCTGGGCCTTGAGACCCAGCAAGTCCGATGAGAAGAAAGTTGAACATCCAACTGAACATCGTGTAGATTTTGACCTGTAAAGATTTTGACCTCTGGGAAATTGATACTTTTGTACCTCTAGGTACCCAGTTCATCATCACACTTGGCAATTTGGCATTAGTTCTTTATACCACAGGAAGAGCTCCTATCCCTGAGTTCTAGATGGAAGATATATTCCATATCCAAATTAATATTGGCAATATGATGATAGCTGGCATTGGAAAATGATATGGAAATATATATTGAAGGAGGGGTAGTAGTCCCCATCCACTGACAATTAGCATGGATATTAGTATTTATTATTACTATTATACACATCTTTGGTCATGTTGGATACTCTCTGGTAAGGAATCACTTTGACAATATAGAAATAGTCTTTAAAGGAGAAAAATAATGGTCACCACCTTGACCCAGAAGTGAAAGCTGAATGGCATTCAATCACTGTGGCTTGAGTGTATACAGCAGCCAAGTTCAAAGCTAATTCAGTGTTGACCAAAAAAACTCATCACCTTCATCTTCTTTCTGGGGATTATCCTGACCATTTTCTTCGAAAAATTTTAATAGGCAGATGCAGTGACTGTAACTGATTCATGCCATATGGGAAAACTACTTCCAACGGGCAGTACATAGGAACATAAGAATGGCCATAGTGGGTTAGACCAAAGATCCATCTAGTCCTGTATCTTGTCTTCCAACAGAGGCCAATGCCACGTGTCCCAGAGGGAATGAACAGAACAGGTAATCATCAAGCGATCCTTCCCCGTCACCCGTTCCCAGCTTCTGGCAAACAGAGGCTAGGGACACCATCCCTGCCCATCCTGGCTACCAGACATTGATAAACCTATCCTTCATGAATATATTTAGTTCTTTTTTGAATCCTGTTGTCTTGGCCTTCACAACGTCCTCTGACAAAGAGTTCCACAGGTTGACTGTGCGTTATGTGAAGGAATACTTCCTTTTGTTTATTTTAAACCTGCTGCCTATTCATTTCATTTGGTGACCCCTAGTTCTTGTGTTATGGGAAGGAGAAAATAACACTTCCTTATTTACTCTCTCCACATCAGTCATGATTGTATAGACCTCTGTCATATCCCCCCCTTAGTCGTCTCTTTTACAAGATGAAAAGTCCCAATCTGATTAATCTCTCCTCATACGGAAGCTGTTCCACACCCCTAAACATTTTTGTCGCCCTTTTCTGAACCTTTTCCAATTCCAATACAGATTTTTTGAGATGGGGTGATCACATCTGCACGCAGTATTCACGATGTGGGAGTACCATGGATTGATATAGAGGCAATATGATAGTTTTGTCTTATTATGTCTCCCTTTCTTAATGATTCCCAACATTCCGTTTGCTGTTTTGACTGCCGCTGCATACTGAGTGGATTCTTTTCAGAGAACTATCTGCAATGACTCTAAGATCTCGTTCTTGAGTGGTAACAGCTAATTCAGACCCCCCACATTTCCATGTATATATATAGGTGGGATTATGTTTTCCAGTGTGCATTACTTTGCATTTATCAACATTGATTTTCATCTGCCATTTTGTTGCCCAGTCACCCAGTTTTGTGAGATCCCTTTGTCACACTTTGCAGTCTGTTTTGTATCCTCTGCAAATTTTGCCACCTCACCATTTACCCCTTTTTCCAGATCATTTATGAATATGTTGAATAGGACTGGTCCCAGTACAGACCCCTGGAGGACACCACTATTTACCTCGCTCCCTTCTGAAAACTGACCACTTATTCCGACACTTTGTTTCCTATCTTTTAACCAGTTACTGATCCATGAGAGGACCTTCCCTCTCATCCCATGACAGCCTGTTTGACAAATTCCCCACATGCCAATGTTTGTGGGTTATTGCTATCATGAAACATCTTTTATTGTTTGGAAATCCATTGTTGAGGTTGCACTTTTATTTTAGCATGGTTGACAAACTGTCACTTGTAAATGAGACAAATGAAAAATGTTTAAAAAGACAGCTGGCTTCTTATCTCATCTGCCCCTTGTCAGGCACCTCCAGTTATTGGTCAGTAGGAATCAAGAAAAACAAGAAGCGCAGACGTATTTGGACAAAGCCACCACTTCCTAAGTGATTCGTGTTTACAGACACCAGCCTATGAGTGGGATCTCAAAGGAAAACAGTGTTCCAACATCTGATGAGCTTTAGCTTCCAAATTTTAAAAATTCATCCCTCAGAACTCTCACTAAATTGAACTCAAAGAACAAATCAAAACAGTGAGAAATGGTCAGAACTTCAATAACTCTATAATAATCTGATTTAAAAATCTCTGAAAAACACTTGGCTCAGAGACTAAAGGTGAAATCCTGGCCCCATTGTGGTCAATGGCAAAACTCCCATTAACTTTTACAGGGCCAGAATTTCACCCTAGCACATTATTTACACTTTATATTACTCCTGGGGAAAAGTCCCAGAATTAATTCTGTCAGATACTTGTGCACGGCTCTCATGGAAGCCATTGAGGGTAGCATATACAGGTCTCATGGGAGTTTTGGGGTCATGGCAGGTTTTGTAGGTTACATTGAAGGGTGGGATAAATGCTTCCCTCAGCTTAAAGTTCTGGAGAGAAACAAAAGAGAAGCACTTTGGGGACGGGTGTCCCAGACAGAGGCAGGAGTTGCCATTTCGCTGACTCTGCAGGAGGTCCTCCACAGGAATCAGGGATGAGCCACTGTCGGGTGCAGTTGAGAGGATGTCCATTCTTTCTGGCATCATCCCCCACTCAATTCCATGCAAATTCCCAGACAAAATTAGTTCTGACCCAATCAGCATTAATACATGCAAATTCTCCATCACAATGTGCAACCTTTCACTCCACAGAGGGTGGGCATCAGAGCGAGGAGACCTGGGAACACCACTGCAGCATGGCTTTTGCAAGAGCCGTGCTGCCATCGGAACCAGGACGCTGTGCAAAGTCACAGGGCGCCTCTGTGGATGTGCCTGGTATCTAGCAGATCTCCAGAGATATGTGGGTTTTAGGGACTGAGTCATATCCCCTTCTGCAGGAGGAAACCACCACTGTGACCCCTCCCCTCCTCCACCCCACCCCCACCCCTACCACACACCCATCTGGCTCCAAAGTACCTTTCTTCCCCCTAGACTGGAAGGGATGGGTGGATGACTGGTGCTCTATCTGTTTCTCTCTCTCGCTCTCTCTCCCCCACCATGAAGCCGGCTTTGGGAAGGCAAGAAGGAATTAAGCATCCTTCACTCTCCGCTCCTTCTGGCTCCCCCTGCTATTATTTCATTTCTTTCTTTCTGGGATATAAGTCATTCAGGGTGTCAGCATTTTAAACTTCATGGGGACATGGGCAGAGCTGAGATGAAGGGGTTATGCTGAGAGGTGTTAATAGCTGCCAAGATCCAGTTCTTTGATCAGCAGATAACTACAGAGTTGGTTAAGGCTACCAAGGAGATGCAAAGAGCTCTGTGTGTCCATTAGTTCCTCCTCCTGGTTTTCTGAGCCATCCCTCAAATTAATAGGGTTCTGCCCATTGATGCCCAGCTCATTCCCTGAAATTTTGGAATTCATCCGATGTGGCATTCAAAATTATCTTATTACATACAGACAAACAGTGACATGCCATCAAGTTGAGTGTCGGGCCTCACTTCACTCAAACAACTGGGGGCCTGGTGACAGGGCATAGAGGACCTTTGATGTGCCAGCAGTGGGAGCCCTGCAGTCATTATTGGGGTTTTGAAGTTAAGCTGCTGGAGAGGTTCTGCACTAGGTTTTCAGAGTCCCACGTGCCTCACTTAGCTGGGATGGCTGGTGGAAGCCCTAGATATATGCAAGCTCATGAGGCAAGCACAGGTAACTGAACCTATAAGGCTCACATTCATACAAAGGGGCTGGTCTTTTTCAGGTAGCACCAGAGACCCACAAGATGCCAAAGATGCTAAAGATTTAAAGATGCTAAACTGCATGCTAGGAAAATGACTGAGACTTTGCTTGTTGGTTTTTATTTTGACTGGTCTTGAAACAATAATCCACCGTAAATAAACGTGAAACCTCCAAGAGGGTTGTCTCTTCTTATCACTGGACTCTGTAAATTTCTTTCTAACTGCATGGGCCCTACCCTTAGACCAGGGTTGGGCAAACTACAGCCTGGGGGCCACCTCTGGCTCTTCAGATATTTTAATCTGGTCCTCGAGCTCCAGCCAGGGAGCGGGGTCAGGGGCTTGCTCTGCTCTGCATGTGCCTGACTCCGTGTGGCTCCCGGAAGCATCAGCATGTCTCCCCTCCAGCTCCTACATGTAGGGGCAGCCGGGGGCTTCACACTCTGCCCTTGCCCCAAGTGCTGCCTCCACAGCTCCCATTGGCCAGGAACCACGGCCAATGGGAGCTGCAGGGGCAGCACCTGTGGATGGGGCACCGTGCAGAACCACCTGGCCGTGCCTCTGCATAAGAGTCAGAGAGGGGACATGCCACTGCTTCCGGGAGCTGCTTGAGGTAAGCGCCATCCAGAGTCTGCACCCCTGACTCCCTCCTGCGCCCCAACCCCCTGCTCCAGCCCTGATCCCCTCCCGCCCTCTGAACCTCTTGGTCCCAGCCCGGAGCACCCTTCTGCACCCTGAACTCCTCATTTCTGGCCCCACCCCAGAGCCCACACCCCCAGCTGCAGCTCTCACCCGCTCCCACACCCCAACCCCCAAATTCATGAGCATTCATGGCCCGCCACATGATTTCCATACCCAGATGTGGCCCTCAGGCCAAAAAGTTTGCCCACCCCCACCTTAGATCATCCACTAAATAAAAATCACCATAAGTGCAATATCAATGTGTAAAATTATTTGCCAAAACATCTCAAAAAGTAACGCTGATTCTTCTAGTGGTGAGAAAGGTGAGAGGTTAGAAGTCGCCACAACTGCTGGCACTGGGCTGCATCAGCTCCAGAGCAGATAACAAAGTCAGCGCATTGCTCTTTCTAATTTATTTTCTGACTCTCCTTCTACAGAGAATCAGGGCACTGGGAATTGTTACTGAAGTGACAGAAGTTATCAGAGATTTCGTATCTTGAAATAAATTAGCATTTACTCTCACAATAATAAGTTCCCAGTAGCAATATCTTTACACTTATTAGCTTCATGAAACCCTGAATACCTCCGCTATGTAAGACAATCATGCTTCATTTCATGTCTTGGGTTACAATTGTGTGTGTTTCACTGAACTGTATTTCTTAAAACTTAATAAAAAGAATTATTTTAAAAAATAGACTTGGATCCACATTTCCATGGGGCTTTCTGTAACTAAAACAAAAGCTTCTTGCACTTAGTTTGCCCATTTATAAAATGGGTATATTAATGCCTGCTCATCTCACGGAAGCACTGCTCCAAGCCCACTCAAATCAATGGTGTTTCCACTGACTTCAGCGGGCTCAGGTCTATAAGCACTTATATTACAATCATATCTACACGTGTCCATCTGAATGGTTTGGATTGCAGGATGAGGGCTACTGTGAGTCTTAAATGATTGCTGTTTGTAAAGTGATTTATGATCCTTGAATGAAAGGAATTATGTACAGTAAGTGCAAGGTATTATACATGTTATTGGGGAGAGGAAGAGGAGTATCTTACTATTAATAGAAAATTCAGTGGGAAAACAGAGATTTTATTGTGTAAAAGATGCCATAAAAATACTAGTATGTTAAAGGAAAATGTTTTAAATGGTGTGTTTCCTTGAGGCAGGTGGAATAGGTTGCCTGGGACATTCCATTTGCTGCCTGCTGGTGACAACAAGGTTACTCCCCAAAAGATGAAAGATCAAAAGTAAACTAACTAATTAATAAGTTCTTTATGACTGTATTATTTCCTTTGCTCTTTTCCATTCAACTCACCAACCACTGAAATCTGAGCAGTTCATTAACTCCCAGGAGCATTTCCAAGTGGATAAAAAAACATCATGGGCAAAATGCTGCCCCCATTGTAGTCAATGGGAACTGAGCAAAGTTCAAGTCCAATTGATGGACCTGCTGACCCCAGGCCAGTTTCTTCTGTCAGTTATCACATCAGCCGGAATCTAAAGCACTCTGCTGTCTCCAGTGACCTTACTCCAAATTTAAGGCCTGATCCAAAGGATTCAGTAGAGCAACAAACTTGAAGTGAGGCTGGGAAATTATTCTTTCCTCTACCAGTAGTTACAACTTTCACTTCTCAACCCTGTGATGAGGGCATAGCATCTTTACCAAGCCTTTGATTTCTAATGGAGATGGACTGGGGTTTTTCTGAGCAACCCCAAAATACCCGTGGCTTCTGCTTCCTGGATGTATTATTTCCCAGAAAGTTTGTTCCCTTCTGCACATAGATGCAGAGTTTAAATAAGTGGTGACATATCATGATGCAGGATAACTAAGGGTTTCACTGTTTAATTTGCCTTTAACCTATGCTGAGCTATCTCACTTGTTTTGTAAGTAAAACCTGCCATTTGTGTTTATATTGGGAATGAAATAAAGAGCCTTTCACATATAGGTTGCCATTTATAATCTGGCTCAGATCAGTAGTAGTTGAAAGATTTTAATATCTGAGGTGAAATCCGGGCCCCGTTGTAGTTAATGGGAGTTTTGCCATTGACTTTAGTGAAGTCAGGATTTCACCCCGATGTCTGGCTTATGATTATGTAGAATGATTCAGTCCAGTGTCCTAGTGGACAAGAGTCCATTTCACAAAACCACTACCAATGGTGGTATTATTTGGCATCCTAACCTAGTGATTTTCAACCTTTTTTCATTTGCAGACCCCTAGAAAATTTTGAATGGAGGTGTGGCCCCCTTTGGAAATCTTAGACATAGTCTGTGGACTCCCAGGGTTCGCAGACCACAGGTTGAAAACCACTGTCCTAACAGATAATGTCAGGAGGGCCAAGGAACAGACAAATAAGGAAACAGAATTCCCTTTTCAACCACTGAGACATCTTCTCCAGGTCAGAGTAGAGGGGAAGTTTACACAGCTGCTGCCTGTGTTGTACCTGTTCAGTAGATACAATATGGCCTCTTTTACCCCCGCTAACTTCGTCTCTCTCTTTTAAAATGAACCCCAAATAATTTTTATTTATTGTATTTTTTTTGCCTTGAATTCACTGCGAAGGCAATAGGATTTTAAATTAATATAGAAAAGGTGACATGGGCTTTGTGGTCCCCGTTATAAAAAGCAGATCTTGAGGATAAAATACGGCACTATTACTTTGTAAACAGAGCATCACATTTTGGCTTGGGGGGCGAGGGGGGGGGTTAAGTACGGAGCTGCGACAGCCGAGCCGAGTTGGTGTCAGGGATTTTGTTAGCCTGGGGCAGATGCAGAGAGAATGCCTTAAGAAGTGTGGAGGGAGCATGCTCACTTTCTGCTGCAATTAGTTTCTGCTGATGAACATTAGAAGCAGGCACGAAATGGTGAAGGGCTCGGCTGGTTGCTGCATTTGGATTATGGAGCACCAGACATGCTAGTCAGCCCCTTCCCTAGAATTCAGCAAGTGCAAATAGCAGCAAGCTGGCTGGGTCCTCTCAGGGGCCTAGGGCAGAAGAGAAAAAGGCTCCCTGAACCCTCTCCTCTCCTTAGCTCACCTTCCCCATAAAATCATCACATATATTTTCAAAGCATCCTTATATATTTTTGTCCAGATTTTCATGCCATTTAATATTTCAACAGTCTTCTATGTTTTACAGCATTTCTTTTGTAAATACTATTTCATTGGTGTAAAGCAGCGGTTCTCAAACGGGGGTCCGCAGACTCCTGGGGGTCCACAAGAGTACTCCGGGGGGTCCACGAGTCATGTCTGGGGCCGCCAGCCCCGCTGATCAACTCTTCCCCCTCTCTCCTTCCCAGTGCCTCCTACAAGCCGCAGAACAGCCATTCATCAATGTGCAGCAGGCTCTGGGAAGGAGGAGGAGGAGTGGGAACTGGGCATGCTCGGGGAAGGGGATGGAAAGAGGCGGGGAAGAGGAGGGGCAGGGGTGGGGCCTTGGGGAGCGGCTGGAGTGGGGATGGGGCCTGGGGCTGAGAAGAGGTTGAGCACCCCCAGGGAAAATTAGAAGCCCGCTTGGGGGTCCGTGAAAATTTTTAAATCAAAATAGGGGGCCTTGGGTTGCTAAAGTTTGAGAACCGCTGATGTAAAGTATAAATCAGAATCCAGAACCAAACTAAACATAACAGGGTTGCATTTCATGGACCACATTAAATTTGCCTAAAATGACTGAGCAAATGGGTTTAACTGGACACTACAAAAGCAGCCTTAGTGCGTGTGGGTCTTTAAAAATGGGTTCAGTGTTTGCACGACAGTAGTGCAATGAGGCCTATGATATCATGGCCCCGCTGTGCTAAGCACTGCACAGTCCCTTCCCCCCACCCAATAGCTAAACAGACAAGGCAGACAAAAGGTGGGAGGGAAAAACGGAGGCACAGAGTGTGAAGCGAGTGGGTACTGGTTGGTGATGCTCCCTGCACAGTCACCTGTGCAGATTATTCTTACAGAACCAAGAATAATTTACATGTAGGGCTGTGCACAAAGTCTGCTGTCAGGGCAGTGTACACAGGTACATAAGCATGCATAGCATGCACCCTACCTCATGTCCCACAGTCACCTCTGCAGAGCGCTCTTTATGGTTCCTACTGCTGCAGAGTGCCTCGCCCATGATTTTGAGGGGAAAGCAGATAATTTCTGCCCACGCTTCCCCTGCTGCCCACTTACGAACAGCAGCTGCCAAAAATTAGACCTCATAAATATGATTCAGCCTCCCCAGAAAAGAATATGCAGTCCACTGCTGACGTGCCTAACACTAAAAACAAACCACACGGGGGGCAATTCCTGACTTGCACAGAACAGGTTTCTCTGAATAGTTGGACATAAAAGTGTAACATAACAAAAGTTATAGTCACCACTCGCAAAGGAAAACGAGTATATAAAAGCTGTCTATGCCTAAGCAGTTCTGCAGATGGTAGGCACGCTCACACATCACGGATGTAGGGAGTTTGCGCTGGGATTTCATGAGAGATTTGCGGCTCACTTTATTGTTACGTTAAGAGCAGAGAAATCGTTTGCAGAATTGTACAGCCTGGAAGGAAGAGTTCAGCTTTCCCAGGAATGAGAAAGGCTGAGCAGGTGACAAGGCATGTTTTAAAGATGCAGTCCATTGTATTGTGAGAAAAGTCATATTGACGAGATACCAAGGAGGCTGTAACTATTTGGAATAATGAATTGTTGGTAGCTCTCATGTCTGTGAAATTCCCTGATACACTCTCTCTCTCATTCCCGGACACTCTCTCTCTCCCGTATGTTTTCTAAAATGTTGAGTTCATGTATGACTTCAGTGTTTGTCGATGGACAGCCCTGAGGAATGAAGTTTGTTTTTCCACCCATTAGGAAAAGTACTGGGGAGACACTACAATGCAGGCTTCCCCACCTATGTGCCACAGCTCACTCCGGAAGGAACAGTGTGAGAGGGCATCTCTGCAGTTCTTGGGGCCTGATTTTTGGTTGCCTGGAAGGCTGCAACCATTTACACCAGTGCAAAGTCAGTGTAAAACGCTACCAAATCAGAATACACCCATTTTACGTCCACTTTACACTCCCTTTGTGCTGGTATAGATAACTGCACAAGGTGCAAGGCAATGAAGCATGGCTTTTGGTCTCTCTCCTGAGAATGTCACGAAGATTGCCATTGAGTTAATTGTGGCTGTGCTCTTTTGTGATGTTGACACGTCTCTGCTAGGAACGGAACCAAACTCATTTCATGTAGCCTGCCAAAGAGCCATCAGGTGATCAACACCTTTGGGCACTAGTGCTCTGGACTAGATTTAAATTAGCCATTTAGAAATGAAGGCTTTTTGTCCCATCAGCGACCCCCTTTCCCTGACTTTTTGACATGTGGTTTCTAGTTCCAAACATGAGATTTACAATCTGAAATGCAGCAAGATAAAGCCGGGGTGGTTGTCTGTGATGGAGAGAACCCTGTGTATATTTCACATAATAGCATCATTATGTGTCTCTTTCTAGCATCTATAAAAAGCCAGATTTTCTGAGCACTTGATTGCAGTGGAGTTTGTGGGAGCACCCACTGACTGCAATGGGATTTGTGGATGCTCAGTGCTTCTGAAAATCAGGTCAAAAGGATTTAAAGGTAATACGAGCTTCTTCCCAAGGGACTGCTTATAGGGGGTGAGAATGTAAGTTAGTTCCTATACTTGGCCACTCTGCTGAGTTTGCCTACAAGGATATTGCCAGCTGTAGAGGTGGTGGGTTGTTGTTGTTGTTATTGCTTCTTATTTTTATTTGTTTGATTTTTGTGACACAGGTTTTTGTCTACCAGCAGCTGAGCTTTTGATAATTATTATAATATTTAGAGAATATGCAGGTAATAGTTTGGCTTAAACATGCAGAGAAATTCTATGATATTTTTCCAGAAATGCCTGGCACTCACATCAATGTGAACTGGCACTGAATCCGTCAGCATGACCCATACAATAACTGACATTTTGTCTTTACAGCTGTTTTGCAGCCATTACACAGTTATTATAATGCAGGCATGGGAAAAATATTGTCTTTTTTTGTGTCAGTTTTCATTAAAGTGCTAATATTTTTACACCAAATAAAGAGCCAAGATTGACAGCCCCATCACACATTTCATCATTGCTAGACGAATGGGATTGTTACAGGTATTGGACTGTGAAAAATGACTTTTTAAAAGGGTAAACAATTAGTGTATAAAATATAGTACATTAATCCTCCAGCATTTTCATGTTATTAGGCTTGAATTTGATCATTTTTGAAAATCCTGAAATCAATAGGTTCTCAGTTACTTTTCAATGACATTTAACAGTTAGACTTAAAAATACATATGAAAGCATTATAAGTTTTATCCAAAATGATTATGGCCGTCATTTGAATAAAATACAGATTTTGCAAGCTGTAAAGCATATCATTATACTATATACTGGTCTAACTAAGGTTTGGTTCACAAACTACAGTGCTCTAACCAAGTCATTAAATCTATCTAAAAGGGCCTCATTTGAGAAGCAATAAAATTTTTAATCATTTTATTATTAAAAGAGTGTTTAATATGTAGCTAATTAAATGCCAAAGGCAGGTTATCTGAGTTTAACCTTCAAAAAGAAAATGATGTATCAAAGTCTGCCTCTGGCATCATGGGATAGAAATGTCATCCTCATAATCATTGCGTGACAACTAGCTGGTGGCCTTTTCTAGAGCTATAGTTAAATTACCTGATTAAATTAATAGCCATTTAGATGTTTTAGGAACTGCACAGACCTATGCTAAATGAAAATTAGGTCCATTACATTTTCTGAGTGGGCTAGATAGACCCTAAAATAAAACACGTATGCCATTGTCCACATTACTTAGATTAAGCAATTAAAAGCCCTTTCTAAAAAGCTACTAATTTTCTATAATGTGCAAAGCACTTGGTTTACATGAATGATCAGAGATGAGATTTTGCTGCTCTTTCCCCCTTTTCTTGTTTACTTTACTATTAAAAAACAAAGGGTTTGTGTGTGCATTCTAAGCCTGGCTAGAACGCAGAGTGTGCACGCTGTTGTGTATTTATCAATCTTAGGCCATGATCTTCTATGAGATCCATGTGGGTAGACACTTATGCCCATGCAGAGTCCAACTGGGTATGTCGACACAGCCTTTCGGCAAGAGCCTCCCAGCCTGGGTTGACAGACTTGGGTTAGCGGGGCTCCAGACCAAGCTCGGAAATCCATTCTCATCCCTAGGCTTCAGAGCCTGAGTTCCAGCCCGAGCTGCAACTTCAAAACCCTGTCTATATAGCTATTTTCAGAGCACTAGCATGAACAACACAAGCCCAAGTTGACCCAGGCTGCGAGGCTCACCCCTAAATGCTGAAGTCAAATGAGGCCTTTCCCAGTTCAAGTCAAAGAGCCTCCATGTAGCACACAATGGTCCATCTGTGCATGGATCCCATTGCTGGATCAGGGCCTTGTATTGGATAAGTGAATATAGCGACAGCATGTTAGTAAAGAGAAAACTGATATTGAAAAGCCTGGTGCCTGTGGTTCCCAGGCCAGGGACAGTGTTAGCAAACGTAGGAGAGTCATTTTTAGACCTCCAAAAAGGAAATGTTATTTGTTGCAATGTTTTTCCAAAGAGAGATGCACTAATAAGTGTATTTGGTGTAACAGAGCTCAGACTATAGAACACAGAAGTGTTGCATCTAAAATCACATCAGATAAACTGTGGGGTTTTGTTTCGTTTTGTTTAAAACCTGATCTGATTAGCCAAAAACTAAAGCAGTGTTACTGGGCATCATTTATAAACCATGTTTAGTGAGAAACATTATGCTTTTCTGTTGACCGGCATGCACATTTGATTTGGGAGGGCAGGTAACAGAGACTCAGAACTCCTTGGTACTGTTCCAAGTTCTGCCGCTGACTGACTATGACTTTTGGTAAATCACTACAGCTCCAATCCTGAAACCTGCTGAGTGTACCCTGGAAACCTAAGCTCCCACAAGACCTGGCCCATAACAAGTCTGTGCTTATGTGTACCATCTGTATAATGGTCGTAAAAATACTTACCTAACTCAGAGGAGTGTTGTGAAACTTAATTCATTAATATCTGTAAACTACTTTGGGCCAAATTAAAGCATTGCTTAGTGGCTTGTGCCATTCATTCCCTGCTCCCCGGAGAAGTAATCTGCTACAGTCTTTTGCCAGACGCAGATGACTTTCCTCATGCCAGCTCAGCTGGCCAGAATATTGGTGGGGTGCCCAGGGAGGGGAGTGCCAGACATGTAGCTCTTCCTTTCTCCCTTACGCTGAGACTCAAAATGCGGGGAATGGAGCTGTGTGTGAATAATGGGGTATTTCTTACTTCACTGGCAATTAAAAGAAAAAAGTCATTTCGGTTGAGCCAAAAATGATTTTTTTTTATAATGTTCAGGAAATTGAAAACTCAAAAAACATTGTTCTGGATTGAACAAAATGTTTCGTTCTCCCCAATATGAAATGCTTCATTTTGATTTTGAGCATTGTTTTACATTTTTAATTTAAATAAATGGAAGGAAACATTGAAATTTCAAATTAAGTAACTGGAATGTTTTATTTAGAAAATGAAGCGCTCTGACTGTTTTGGAATTTTTTTGAGAGGCTGAGGGGATTTTAGCACCGACACAAATTCGCCAAATGTTTGTTGTCACCAAATCTGCATTTTTCACACACACACAAAAAGTTTTGGCTGAGAAATTTCACCATGTAAGGAAGCTGGCCTTTTGTGACAGTATGGTCCAATGGATAGGTCATTGGAGTGGGAATCAGGAGACCTCGGCTCTAAACACTGTCACTGACCTGCTGTGTGACCTTGGATAAATCAGTTCATCTCTCTGTGCCTCTGTTTCCCCACCCATCATTCCTCTGTCTTCCCTATTTAGACTGTAAGCTCTTTGCAGAAGGGCTATCTTACTGTGCATAAGCACAGCACAGTGACTATGCACAGTACATAGTGTGTAATACAATGGCGCCCTCATGCCAGTTTGGGCATCTAGGTGATACTGTAGTACAAACAAATTATAATGAGAGCCATAAATAAGAGGTACTATGTTAAGCATAAGCTACTGTTATTTTATAAAGCTGCATTTCTTAATGTTGGAATCCTCCTGCATATCTTGTCTGCGTTTTGAAGTCTAAAAACCTGCCAATAAAGACTTAATTCTACACTGAAATATATAGGTGCATAATACAGTGAATCTCAGACTGTCTACTGTTGGACTGGACATGCATTCACCATAGGGGATTTTTCTGGTATATGGATGCTTAGCTATAGTAGAACCATGACTAAAGTTTTGGAAATATGCTGTAGGGTTTACTAAGGTATCCAAGTGTTCTATAAGGCCCCAATCCAGCTAAACACTTATGTAGGTGCATAAATTTCAGCATATAACTCTCATTGACTTCAATAGGCCTATGCAGATCCCTAAAGTTACACGTGTTTGAGAGTTAAACTGAATCAGGGATTAAGTCAGGACGTGGACTCACATATCCTAAAATAGATGCATCCATTCAACAATGGATTTTCACCAATCATCTCTCCATTCAGCAAATCATATCAACAGATAAAAGCGTCCAATGATCTACTCCTTGTTTGCACTTTAGATAGAAATTACTGCTTTATAAATCAGGTTTTGAAGTCATAAAATTGTATCTAGATTTGCCAATCCTATTCTGAACTTCCAATTTAAAAATCCTGATCACATTTTAATATTTGGTCCTGCCCTAATTACAGACTTAGTAATCAACTCCTTAAAAAGTTAAGCATTAAACATGATACAGTCTGATTGGAGGGCATTCTTAACATATCCCATGTAAGAATCAAAGCTTTTATAAAGCATTTGTGGCATTTATCATTTCAGCAATTACTGGAAAAATTCACCTTGGATTATAACTGGTAATGCAAAGTTTATAATTAGTATAGCCCTTTTAAATGACCACTCTATTTCTGTATTCAGAAGTTTTGTTACTGAGCTATAGTATACAGTTAATCATGGTTTGTATATTTACTTTTCATTGCTGATTTTACCAGTGATGTGCTTACAATACTCAAGCAAGAGGCTCCCACAAGAACATTCTCATTTCGCCTGTGATATACCATATGTACCCAGATGTGTGGTGCTCATAGGGTGAAATTCATCCCTGTGCAGAAGTCAGCACCAGGTCTTTCTGTCACTTACCTCCCAATAAAGCCTAGGGCCTTAACTGGTACACAGGCCTAGTGCTAACCCTGCTGCAGAGGGGTGAATTTCACCCACATAGAGAAGAGAGGGCCTGGAAATCTATTAAATCCTGATCCTGCAAAGTGATCTGCTTTCTTGAACCCTTCCCGCCATGCAGAATCCCACTAGGACTTCACGCAGGTGTAAGTATCCATCCTGATGAATCTCTCTTTGAAGGCTCAGAGCCTTAATTATTGTTCCAATGTAAAGAAAAACGTTTTCATTTACATATCCCCAAGAACAGAGACAACACCCTTTGGCAAACAAATTTATATTAAGTGCAGTTTGCTTGAAATATTTATACTACATTCCTGAAAAATATACTGTTTATTGATACTGTAATTCAGTGGGTGATATTTGTCACTTGAGGAAGTGGGCCCAGATGAGAAGGAGGACTGGTAGTGAGAGTATATGTGTGGAGGGGAAATCCTCTCCCTCTGAAATATTTTTTAAAACTGCTGCCACTCAGTGTTATCTGATTTGCTCCACAGGTTTTCAAAAAAAGCCTCTTCCGATTATTTTTATGAGCCCTTGGGATAAAAGTCATCTCTGACAGGGTTGATTTAACACTATCCAGAGTTGGGCTGAGCTCCATCAAAGGCAGCAAAACTATTCAAATTCCCTTGCGACTCCCTCCACCACATCCCCGGGTTATCCTGGTTCAAAAAGGAATCGTCCCAATTTAAAACTTGCCCCATCTGTGCGTACTCACCCTGTTTCTGCTGCTCTTCACAGAAATATAAAAAATCAACCTGTTGAAAGGTATTTTAAATAATCTCTGACATTTACATCGAGCCTTTAATCCTGAAGGATCCGATACACTTTGCAGCATTTGAGAGTTAAATAGGCAGAGGAATCCTTTCACCTCCACTGGGGGTGAAATGCGGCATCTGTTTAACAGTACACAGCTCCAGTACACAACTGTTTGGGACAGGATGTGAAGAACAATAGTGTGTCTACCTGAAACTGCTGGGATAGCAGGCATTTCATTTTAAGTAGGCAGCATGGTAGGCAGCAGGACTTTGCAAAGACACCAGCCAAAGCTGACCTGCAGGGAGGTTCATTTCTGTCTGTTTGGCTTAAGACAGGCATAACTGCTAATTAGGACAAAAGTTGCAGACGGAAGCCTCTCTTTTGAGCTTCATCACAGAATCAGATCTGATTTTAAAAGACAAAGGTGTAAATTAAAAATTCACCCCACACTGTGCAGGGGATTTACACAAGTAATCCACATTGGCATCTATAGGAACTGCTTGCATAAATACCCTGTTCAGCGTGTGGAGGCTAGTGCCCTGTAAGTAAAAGCCAGCTCCTGCCATGGGATCCACATCCTAAACTTTCAGCAGAAGAAAGTACTAAGATGAAGAAAAGATGAGGGTACCTTATGAGCCTGCATGACAGAAATCCACTGAATGAAGCTAATTGCATCTGCCATACCAAGACAGTGCTTTGCACTTTGCACTTCCTCTGAGGATCCCATTATGCTTTAGGAACGTTAATTAATTAAGATTCACAGCACACCTGTGAGGTAGGTATATATTATCCCTATTTTACAGATGAGTAAACTGACATATAGAGATAAGTGATTTGCCTGTAGGTGTTCTTATCTAGAATTTAATGGGTGTTTTGTCTGAGTAAGACTGCATCAAGCCACAAAGCCTTTTAGGCAAAAGGGAGTACAAAATAATTTACTCTGAAGGAAAAATTCAGCAAATGCAAAAACCTCTGTGTGCTCTCCCCTGCCCCCAAATCACCTAAGTAACCCTTTTCCAGGAAGCTAATATTTCTACACAAGTCATTAACTCAGGAACAGGAAGAAAATGGGGCTTAAATAACCACTGAAACTTTGACTTATCCATAACCAAAATCATCATTCCAGTGAATACAGATCAAAACAACATAGGATACTGATCAGACAGGTGCGGACAACAGCCTAGCCAAAGGCTCTTCAACATTTACTGATAACAGCATTATTTTTCAGAAAAGAAATGCATTTCTGAAAAAGATACCAGACTAAAAAAGATGAGCATTCTAAAACAGCCAAGGAAAAACTAGCTTCCTAGTCAGAGCTCCCAGAGGAAAAAGGTAGTCTAGTCCAAACATCCTAGAAGGGAATATCAAAGAAAACATATACATTGAAGAATAATTTTTTTAAAAGTCTGAATAATTTCTGTACGTTAAATATATATATATATTTCAAAGCTATTTTTCTCTTAACAAAAGTTACACTAAAATGTTCCTTTACAATCTCTCGCAAGCTTTTCTTAACCTTTACAATCTCGCCACATGAATTCCTGGCCAAAAAGCTATGGGCCTGTTCCAGATAAAAAGAATCCCATTGACCTCAATGGACTTTGGATCAGCCTCCATCTCACTTGCCTCATTCTGCCACTGGATGACCCCTCCAAACACCTGTTGAAGTTAATGGGCAGACTTCTACGGTCTCAAAAGTTATGCTGGTGAAATGCTGTTGAAGAACTTGGACCTCTTTTGTCAGTCACACATTGAGGAGCTTTAGACATCTTCGAATGAGGTAAAAAGGAATCCCAGGTGCAAGTCATTCTCAGCAAGCAGCTTTACCTTGTCCCATTACAGGACTAAATTTCCACTGCAGGACCAGCTTCTGGCCTGTGCTGCATTTCTGTCAGCAGTGCTTCAGTTCCTCTCTTGACCATTTTGGGGGCAACATAGCTGTATTCATGCCTCACACAGGGGCTGCATAAAGTCTTAATCTAACCCTTTGTATGAATTGGATGTATGAAAATAATTGCTAGTAATGGGCCAAATCCCTATGTCCTTAGTCAGAGAGAAAATCATGCTGCCTTCAATGGCAGCCTAAGGATGGCAGGATTAATTTATCTTACATTTTTCAAAAGTTGCTCTTTTAATTAAGAATCAAATCTTGCTACCCTTACTCACTGAGTAGTACCTTATTATGCAAGTAATTCTATTAGCTTCATGGGTTCATAGGCATTAGGGTGAAGGAACTGAGCAGTAGATCATAATTCTGACTAGAAAACTGTGCTTAAAGTTGTAAAACATTAGCTGTAAACACGAATCACTGCATTCTTACTGCTAAATCATGATTTTAATAATAAATATTAGATTTGTTAAGCAATGTAACTTCATTCCGAATGAACGAATTAATGCTAAAAAAAAAAGTCACAGAAAGGGAACAAAAAGAAAAGGAGTACTTGTGGCACCTTAGAGACTAACCAAAGGGAACAGTGTCCGATCTGCTGGAAAAGGACTTTCTGAAGAAAAAGATGAAGCAGCAAGTGAAACACAGCAGTCAGTTGCCAGCCATCACATCCCACACTGCTCTTGGATATATACAAATATATATATTTGCATCTAGGAAGATAACAGTTACCTGAAAACGATAAAACAAGAACTAAAATGGGTTTTAACTTAAAGTACTATTAAAGTAGAAATTTCAAAACCAACTACTTCTTTTTAAAATAGTTTTTGTCATCAGAGTATCTGGAAATGAAGCATGATATTCAAAATCAAATTGTTCTTTGCAGTGAGAAATCAGTGGACCTATGTATATCTGGACCTAAATGTTTATCCAAGATTTGGGATGGGTTAAGCTCACAAGACCCAGACGTTCACTCTGAATAAACATCTAAAATCTGGGTATGCAAACACCTGGAATCTGCAAAATTGTCTGGGAAATTGCATGAAGACAGTCAGAACGTGTGAGGTTCCTGAGGTGCTGGCTGGAAGCAGGAAGTGCAAAAGTACATGACAATGGTCCTGAGCCAAAAAGGTCCCAGCTGCAGATCCACTCTGCATTTTTCCATTGTTTGCAGCTTTTTGGATGACTTTTTTGGGACTCCAGTATGAAAATGGATTCAGAAGTAAACTCATCACACATTGGTGGGAGTTCAGATCCAGGATTTGGCTTCGTATTCGTATCTCTCTGAGGACCCAATGAAAATGAGAATTTTATTTTTCTGAAAGCTAACCTAACCTTTTTCAAACTTCCACGAAAGGAAGATTTCATTTTGAGATTTCAGTGAAGGTTCAGGTTTTTCTTGGGGGGAGAACAAAATCAGTGCCTGAATCAATGGTCCATCTCTCATCAAAATCTCAGCATTGCTTTATAAAATGCACTTTTATTTATTTTTTTCCTTGCTGGCACAGAGCACTGCTAAAATGTATTTTTCAATATGGGTTTTGCTGACTGCAGACACTGTTCCTTTAAAGTGTTAGCTTGGAGATACAAACATGAATTTACCTATCACAGGTTTTGAATGGTGTGTTTATCATTTTCATTATTTATGTTTCTGGCTTGCAGTGTTGATGCAAATGTATTAAATACTGGTAAAACCTGTGTGCTTTTGCATCTGTGGAATATCATCACACCTCCAAAGGCTAAGCCTGAAGTTAAAGTGTTTAAGAATTTATATGGCCATTCTTTTTCTCTGTGGCATTACAGAGAAAGAAAAAGCAATAGTGAAATGCATAACCCATATCCTAAGAAAATATAACCAGACGATTTATGATTATGATTCACTATTTGGTCACCAGAAATATATTGTTCTACAGGATTATGCCTTTAACAGTAACTTGTTAGTGGCAACTCCTACACACATTACCCTACTGCAAGTGGTTTGACTTGGAAGAGAAAGTGTGTCCTTCAAACAAGTTTATTTCTTTCGGGGATCTTTTGTATTGACTACTCATAGTATTTTCTGTTATCATCTTGTCAGGATTCAATTCATTACTCTATTCATTATTCAATTTGTTGGGCTATAATTGAAAACTGCAGAAGTATTGTAAATTATAGTGTCTCCATGAAATCCCAGTTTTAGGGGTCTTCAGAAAAATCACTCTCTGAAACTTGGCATATGAGGTCTCAGCTTAGAAATAGAGTTTGATGGGTTTTTAAAAATAATTTATGTACACACACATACCCCCCTTCAAATGTACGAAATCTCAGATTTGCTTTGTACAGCTTATCTGATTTTTAATTACCACCTCAGTAATGTGGACCACAGACAAATAAGGGAGTCAATATGGCTATACTATCATAAGATCAGAATATCCTCCTGTCGTTTTATGCAGCAGTAATGGTTGTCACACAAGTCAATAATGCTCCTGTACAGCTATATAAGCGGACATGTACCTGTTGTTTTAGGTAATATACAGTATTGCTGAGCTAATATGACTCTTATTCTCATTCCTGTCATCTGATATGTGGGAGTATTTTATTTCCACTGTCCTGATGTATCATATGGAATCACAACCATGTTTACCTTAATACAGGTATAGCAACATGTAAACATATATATAAACAATATGTTACATTGTAGACCAAACGCTGCTCTTGATTACATGGCTGAAATGCCATTCAAGTCATTAAGATTGTGCCAATGTAGCCTATATTTCTTGACTCTGTATTTGTAAGCATCTTCTTTTGTTCAGCTCTGTGCTAGATTCTGGTGAGTGTGACGAAAGCGGAGTACACACTCCCCAGACGGCCTATATAAAAGTTACAAAAACAGGTTTAGTATGTGCCTATGCTACAGGTGTTAGCAGCCTCAGGCATTTGCCCATTCCCTCTCGCCAGCCTATTCCCAGAACAGGAAAAAATCTGCATGGGGTGGGAGGATACTGTCTCAATTTGCCTGGGATGTTGCATGCAGAACACACACCATTATACACATTCCAGTTGTTGAGGAAAGGCATCTCTCTGAGGACCTATGGGGGCCAGAATCAAGGCTGCCAGCATCAGTCTCACTCTCCAACTCCTGGCCACGGGTTTGCTGGCATGCATGTTCACTAATTGCCTGCCAATGGCAGGACCCCTTTCATCTGGCTCTTCTCTTACCACTGCAACCCATCAGCTGCCCATCTTTATGGTCCCTATCCACTGTGCTTCTCACTCTCCTCTCCCCATCCTCCTGTCCCTTTCTACCTCCTTCCTTCACCATTTCCCCCTCCCCTAGCCCATTCCCTTGTCTTTGTCCAACAATCCTTTCCTCTGCTGTACTACAGCCTCAAGTGCCTCCCCGCTAATAAAACAAACCAAAAGCTCATCTAAACCTAAGGGTTTGTAATAGAAAGACAACAAATACATCAACATATATGCTTAAAAAGCCCACACAACGTTAATATGCCGTGTGCCCGCCACCACAGTGAGCGTTGTGCTTGGATGCTGTATCCATTTAACCCACCCTTCCTCTGTTTGTGGTAAGCTTTTTACATTGGGATTCTGTTTCTATATGTGCACCCAGCACAACTGAAACCCAGTCTTGACTGGGGCCTTTGGACACTACCCCAGTATGGACAATTAATAATTATTAGAACTGGTTGCAAAATTTCTACAAGAATGGAATTTTCCTACAGAAAAACAGAAAGGCAATTTCACAATTCTCCCCTCCCCCAAACCCTGTTTTCTTACCAAGTCTAATAATCATCATAATAGTAAAATAACATAATATTAAATGAAGGAGCAGTAAAAATAGACTATGTTTGCTTCAAAATCATGTCAGGCCAATAGGCAGTGAAATTTATCACAGTACAGATGGGTCTACACCAGGCTTTATGAATCCTTTAAGCTCCACTTCAAACATGAATGGCATAGAAGGTCTTGTGTGGATCTCTGCACTGGGGGGAGTTTCACCCACTGAATAAAGATCATAATAGACAGTGCAATTGCTATACACCTTTCACTTGTTGTTTGGGACAGAAAGTAGTTTCTATATAGCCTTGCTTCCTTGTAGCAGAGCATGTAAACACTGGGAATTTTTTCCACCCTTGTGAATTAAGTCCTGCACATATTTCCTGCTGTGAATCAAATCATGAGTAATTTGTTGCCAAATACTATAGACTTTCTAGTAGAGTACCTGCATCTTAGACCTGCAGAGACTGGTCAGTTGACCTCGGAGGAGCTACTGCAATTTACACCACTTGATGATCTGGCCCTCAGATTTTAAATATATAATTGTGCAATGTAGCAGTCTCAGTCTATGGGATATCATCTGCAAGTTTCGCATATTTGAAAACAATCATCGGTTCCTGTCAAGGTTCCTCCCCCACTCTGAACTCTAGGGTACAGATGTGGGGACCTGCATGAAAAACCTCCTAAGCTTATCTTTACCAGCTTAGGTCAAAACTTCCCCAAGGTACAAAGTATTCCACCCGTGGTCCTTGGAATGGCCGCTACCACCACCAAACTAATACTGGTTACTGGGGAAGAGCTGTTTGGACGCGTCTTTCCCCCCAAAATACTTCCCAAAACCCTGCACCCCACTTCCTGGACAAGGTTTGGTAAAAAGCCTCACCAATTTGCCTAGGTGACTACAGACCCAGACCCTTGGATCTTAAGAACAATGAACAATCCTCCCAACACTTGCACCCCCCCTTTCCTGGGAAATGTTGGATAAAAAGCCTCACCAATTTGCATAGGTGACCACAGACCCAAACCCTTGGATCTGAGAACAATGAAAAAACATTCAGTTTTTTACAAGAAGACTTTTAATAGAAAATAGAAGTAAATAGAAATGAAGAAATCCCCCCTGTAAAATCAGGATGGTAGATATCTTACAGGGTAATTAGATTCAAAAACATAGAGAACCCCTCTAGGCAAAACCTTAAGTTACAAAAAAGATACACAGACAGAAATAGTTATTCTATTCAGCACAATTCTTTTCTCAGCCATTTAAAGAAATCATAATCTAACACATACCTAGCTAGATTACTTACTAAAAGTTCTAAGACTCCATTCCTGGTCTATCCCTGGCCAAGCACAGCATACAGACAGACACAGACCCTTTGTTTCTCTCCCTCCTCCCAGCTTTTGAAAGTATCTTGTCCCCTCATTGGTCATTTTGGTCAGGTGCCAGCGAGGTTACCTTTAGCTTCTTAACCCTTTACAGGTGAGAGGAGCTTTCCCCTGGCCAGGAGGGATTTCAAAGGGGTTTACCCTTCCCTTTATATTTATGACAGTTCCATTTAACTTGCAGCAAGGGATTTTGAAATGATTGGGGAAACTGAGTGAAAAGTGTTTTAAAAAACACAGCTGGTAACAAAACTTATTGCCAGCTGACAGTGGCTCAGGGTACTACATGAAAGGAGATGGTGTCCAGTTTCATATGGACAAGTGTGCACATCATTGAAAAAATTAGCATAAGTAACACTACTAATTAGAGCTGTGCAAACAACAGATTTTTTTGGTTTGCTGACAAGTCTGAAAAAAATCATCTTGGGTCAAACTGAATTTGTATTTTTTTGGCAAATCAAAAGTAAAAGAAAATGTTTTGGGTTAAACAAAACATTTTGTTTCAACACAGTTCAAACATTTCATTTTGATTTTGACTATTTTAGAAAGTTTTTGATTGAAAAGAAATTACATCAAAAGTCATTGGAAACCAAAAACTTGAAATGTTTCATTTGGAAAACTTTTTCTGAATTTGTTTTAGGGGTTTTTTGACTGAAACAATTTGGTAAAGCCAATGTGAATTTGTGAAATGTTTTTGTGTTGCCAAATCCATACTTTTTGCTGAAAAAGTTTTGGCTGAAAAATTTTGCCCAGCTCTACTCCCAAGGGGCAATTTGTGTGGTAACATAAATGATCCAGGCCCGACTGTATGGAGAATACACATTTACCCATTCACTCATGGAGGTGGTTTCCTCTAGGCTCAGATTATGGCATAATGGTGGAGCAATGGGGGAAGCTTGCATTGCCACTGCCCACGTTATACTTGTGCTGTAGATAAACAGCAGACTCCAACACAAAATAAAAAGCTTTGATCAGTACTAACTTCACCCTCTCACTTTTTACCAGCTATAAGTATGAGTGACGGAGGAGGAGGGCAGAGAGGAGCAAATGGGAGGCAGTGCCTTGAGGGAAGAGGGTGACGGCTTGGGGGAACAGGTGGAATGAGGGCGATGCCTCAGAGGAATGGGTGGTGCAAGGGCAGGAGCTCAGAGAGAAGGGGCAGTGTGGCCTCGGGGAGGAGGACAGCACAGTGGGTGGGGTGGGGCCATTCTTTGGGTGCGCATGGCCCCCCACCTTTAGGGCAATTCCACCACTTCTGGGACACAGAGAGTCATAGGCATGAGGGATGGGATGGAAGAATAGCCACAAGGCGCTTGTGGGGGAGGATGGAGGGACACAAGGAGCCCCTGGTGCAGGGATGCCGGAACAGAGGGGTCCAGGGGGTCTTGGCCATACTCTCTGGCCATAAGTGCAAGCAACTGGGGCAGGGAGGAGGCAGAGAGGAGCAAAGCGGGGCAGGATCTTGTGGGGAAGAGGCAGTGTGGGAGTGGAGCGTCGGAGGAAGGGGTGGTGTGAGGGCAGGGCCTCGGGGAGCGGGGTCATAGTTCAGGTGCCTGTGGCCCCCCCCCACCTTCAGGGCACTTCTACCACTCCTGCCCCGGTGTGTGCAGTGACCTTGGCCTACAGAAGCAGTCAAGTGCTCTCTTGCTTTCTGTATTTGCTACATTTTCAATGTCCAAGATTTTTTGAATGCTGGTGACCACTTTCATGATCAGAATGTCATCATTCAGGACCCCTCTTTCCCTATTCAGCACTCAGTTTAAGTTTGGAAGAAAAATTCCATCTTGGCCCTAAAAGGAATGTGCCAATTTTGATACCTACATGCCATTATTTATGAGTTTCAGAGGGTGGCCAAAACTGGGCTTGGAATGGAAACGCTGCTATAACCTTATCTATGGCATTGCTCCACAACAGTGCTCAGAAAACTGCATCTTATTGAATGGAGAGCCGTTTTGTTTACCATTGGAAAAAGACTGCTGTATGAAGACATAAAAGCTACTTAGAAATTTTTTTATAGAACTTTTGCATAAATCTTGTACCTATAACCTGATCTAGTGACATAAATATTATCTGCTTGTTTCTATTTCACCTGCTGTAGAACCAATGCTGTCCTGCAGCAATAACCAGCAAGGGAATAGAGCTATTTGCTGCTGTCATAAATAAGAAGGGGTGTCATGGCTGTTTTCATTTGACTGAGCAGTAATGGAGTTAATTATACTTCCAGTCTCTTTGTTTTTGATCGGTGTTTCCAAAGTCATCTAAGCTTTCTGACTTCTCGCAATATTTTTAACCCTTTTTTCTACCCAAGTGAATTAGATATTTTCTCTGGATTGGTGGTAGTTTTGTAGCTATACTTATGGTCTGTACTTAACGCATGCTTTTCTAACTGGTGAAAACTTGTCATTTACTAACTGTCTAATAAAAATCAGTGGATTTTTTCATAGCCCTGGATAATAGCAGAGTGAGAATCTGAAAATACTCGAACACCAGCCATTCAGAGTTGCCATTATTAGCAAATAAGTTTGGTGTATCCCCACTAATGCATCAGCCTGCCTTTAAGACAAAGGATTATATTATAAAATCATAGTTCTGCAATCCATAAGGAGTCACAATGTTCTGGAAAGATGCAGCCTATACTAAAGTCTCATCTTTCTAGGAAAGCCACGATGGGAGAGGGCAGCATTCACTGGGGTTATCTGGATGAGGAAGAGGGCAGTTTCTGTGGCTGACTGCTGGCCCTCCAAAGACATTATAGATTGACTGTGGAAGAGCACCTGTTTGCAATTTATTGTGTTACTATTGTGAACAAACAATATCCTGAACAAACCTTCTGGAATTAAGATAATCTTTAACAAATTAAGTTAAAGCTCATTTACACCTTTGGGTACGTTGTATTAAAAGTGCAATTGTGTAATGTGTTATTGTAGCACTGTATGCACCTTCTCTAGTAGCATGGGTTGGGATGCTAATGTATTTTCTCCATTATCAACCCTCTGAAGACGTCCCCCTGGAGAGGCTGGCAAATACTAGTGCAAACTGATTTCTCCAGGGACCAACAGACAAAGAAAGTGTTTTTTTGGTTAAATAGATTTGTTTTAAACTGGCTCATGATCCAGGAAATGGATGGGATGTCTGGTTCACAGAGGGCTCAATCCTTAGGGTAAGGTAGGAAGGACTGGGCCTGACAGAAATTTAGGGAGAATTCTGGTAAGCTTATTAGCATGCATGTAGGGTTTTTTATTATTTTCAATACGTTTTCGCTGTAATCCTTTTAACCTTCAGAATAAAGGAGCCTTGCACTGGGAAGTGCTGTGTGGTACCTTATAACTGTAGCAATTACACCTGTTAGCTATCTCTGAGGAGAAAGCGAGCAGGTGTCCTTTGGGAAACCTGTCTGTGCTGGGAATAATACAGTGAAGACAGGGAACTGTGCAGCCCAGAAATACCCCAGTCAGAAGAGAGAGGGATACATGTCTCCATCCAAGAGAGACAACAGCTGGGGAACTGGAAGCCTGAGAGGGTATGGCCTGCTGTGCCACTGAGGGGAAATACAGGTGCAGTTGCCCTGAGCCATGACAATTATGTTTTGTTTTTTCACCCTTTATTTTGAATTCTTGGGACATAAGTCAAGGCGGGCAGGGAGATGTGAATAATATACAAAGGGTGAAATCCATTGAAGTCAATGGCAAAACTCTCATCAACTTCACTGTAGCCAGGATTTTACCCAGATAATTTAACAAAGTACGTACTTGGATGAACAGTTACACACGTGCTGAAATGTCTGCAGACTCAGAGTCTTAGGGCGACATTTTTAAAGGTGTTGATTTCAACGAGGTTAGGCACCAAGGTGTTTTTGAAAATCCCACTTGCCCAAGTACAAAGGTGACGCATGCGGGGGAGGCATGCGGGGTCACGTGTGTCGTTGTGTTTCCCCCCCCCCCGCACCACCCTGATTTGCTGTTTGGCTTGTACTGAGCATGCTCAGGTACCGCTGCTGAAGCCAACTGCCCTCACTCGCCCCTCCTCCCCACTTCAGCAGGCATGGATCATCTCTGCCCAAATATGTCTATCATTTGACTCATAAATTTTACCTTTTTGTGTAAATGTTTGACTTTAGAGAAGAACTTTACCCCTCTGCTAGTGCCTCAGTCTTTCACGCTGAAAGTTAGGTAAAAAGTCATTTGCAAACTGGGGAAAAGACATACACTGCACTAGGTGCACTGTAAAACATCTCCTCTCAGGAACAGATTAGCCAAGCTACAGGCTTTGTGACGGAAGGTCACATTTTTCACTCTAAAGTCTTTCAAGCTCTGAACCCCGTTTGCATATTGAGCTTCCCAGGACTATTTTCTACTTCCAAAGGCATTTGAGCATGAAGAACACATTTCTTGATGTCTTTAGCTACAAATTGGCACGCAGATGGGTTGCAGTAGTATGATGAGGAGGGGGCTCACATCTTAAATCCGCTCTGTTTATTACCCAGGAAGTTTTGATCAAGTTTATGGTGTTAAAGACTCCAACATATCAACTCCACTGAAGAACAGGACAAGCTATTGTAAATATGAACCATCAAAGCATTAGCCATTTCAATGAAATGAAGCAAATCAATTGTTTTTTACAAAGGTGCCTTTCAGATCTCCTTTTTCAGGTTCTGAGAGCCCTTATCAAGTTCAGCATTAATAAATGTTGGACTATGGACTGCAAGAATGTATATTTTTTTAGGACTTTGAAAGGTCATTTACCCTGCTGCCAACACACTTGCTTTTTCATTTATTTTACTTGACCTAAATAGGCAGAGTTACTTTAAACCGCTAAATAAAAATAATAATCAGAACTAATACTATTATGTATAATAATCACAATGGCCCCAATCCAGCAAAGTAGTTAAGAACATGCTTAACTTTAAGCAACTGAGTTGTACAACTAAAGTCACTAGGGCTACTTACAAGCTTAAAGTTAAGCATGCCTTAAATGCTTTGCTGGATTCAAATAAACATTTCCGATGCAATGCATCCCTTAGACCAGTGGTTCTCAACCTCTCTAGACGACTGTATCCCTTTCAAGAATGTGATTTGTCTTGCGTGCCCCAAGTTTCACCTCACTTAGAAACTACTTGCTTACAAAGCCAGACATAAAAATACAAGTGTCACAGCACACTATTACTGAAACATTGCTGACTCTCATTTTTACCATATAATTATAAAATAAATTGATTGGAATATAAATACTGTACTTACATTTCAGTGTGATACTTGAGCCTGTTTTTCACTTATGAGCCTGTCTGAAGCCAAAGCCCTGCTGCCCATGGCTGAATCATGTAAATTAGCTTTGTGGGGCCTCCTGGGGTATGGGGCCACAGGCAGCTGCCCTGCTTGTGACCCCCTAATACCGGTCCTGCACTTGCAACCCCCCTAATCCCATCCCATGACCCCCCTGGGGGCTGCAACCCCCAGGTTGAGAAATACTCATCCAGATGAGTTGATGTACTCCCTGAAGACCTCTGAGTACCCCTAGGGTACACGTACCCCTGGTTGAGAATCACTGCCTTGGATTACTCATCTCATCATGATTCTTACTCCTTTTTCCGAGGGGAGGGATCATGGAGGATTACCAGCTGAATCAGGGAGGTACAAACTATACTCTTTTAAGGGGTGCATATATGGTCTTCTTTGTAGATAGCTAGCTCTACAGGTCAATGGTGTCAGAGGAGTGTGAGCATGACCCAGATTCCCGCTCCCCCCAGCCCCATTCAGATAGCTAGCAGCCACAGGGATGTTGGAAGAACGTCATTCCTGAACTCCCTTACAGGATTGTGCCCAGCCCCTGCACAGGAATTCAAGGGTTTGAGCAAGTTCCATCCACAGTCTCCTCTACCCAACAAGGTCAGGCACAATCATACCCAAAAGAATTTCAGGTTCATTTGTATTAGAAGTTGATATTTTATGTCACAATAATACTTCTCATCTTAACTATGTAACTGATTTGATATAAATGTTAGATACAGCTGATTTAGGCATATAGGGATTTTGACTAATATCTTTTATGTACTACCAGCTAGCTTCCAAAATATTTAAGAGTATAGTTCACACAAACTCACAAGGGGAATATTTCTTAGCATTTTGTTCATGAGATATTCATGAGATAAACTGAAAATCTTATAAATTGCTTTGAGTCTTGATCAAATGTGCAGGCACGATATCGGGCAATTATTTACATTCATTAGGCCAAATTCATTCCTGAAATCAAAGCAGTTGTACCTATGATGAATTTTCCCCACTGTGTTTTTGTTACTTGTTTGCTGGACATCCTCTCTTATTACAAAAATCCTCTCATTATAAAACAAACAACTGTCTGATTAAACATAAGCCCTATTTATCTGTAGTGCCACAACGAAAAAAAGTATGTGTGAAATTGCAGAGTCATGGGATACATTGTGGGATCATTACAGAACCATGTGATAAATTATATTTGTTATTCACTTTTGCACTATGCCCATTAATCCATGTTCCATTGCACTATTGCTAATATTCAAAACCTCTGAGCAGCTTCAAACAGCTGCCATGTTTAAAAGGAACGATTTGCTAGAATAATGTTTCCTTCTCCCCACTACAAATGTGGAATTTTCTCTCCAAACTTACACTGACCTAAGCTCGAGTATTGGCAATATACATTCTGGCACCACTCTGGGACCCTATCACTGGAAAGGGGAGATTTTTAGCTTTCCAGTGGGACAAACATCTCTAGCCACTAGTTCTGGAATGTTCAGAGACACTGGGGTTTAAAGTCATATATATTTAAACAGAAATGCTACCTCAGATCATCTTCAGAGGTGATTTAAATGACTGAGTTATAATTTTCCTAATTTAAAACCAGCCAAGTTCTGATATTAGCTCTGCTCTCCTGGAAGATATTTATGAGCGCAATAACCATCTATAAGATCATTCACATTTCCTTTCCCAAATAATGTAGTAAAATAAAATGTAATTCAATACAAAAGGCTTGATTCTTCACTCTCTTTCATGGATGTAAATCAGGAGTAACTCAATTAATGCTGGTATAAAACTTTTGTGTAAGAGAGGATAATCAGACTCAAACTGTCTTGTGCTCCATTGTGTGCAAGATTCCTGTTTTTTTCTTCCATGATAGCCCAGTCATGTTCTCCTAACTCTCATAAGCTATCCCATTGACCCTAGTGGGGTCAGTCATGAATAAGGTGAGAAAGATATGGTCTCTATCAGGCTAAACCACTGTATTTTTAGAGCCAAGAACCACTTTAGAAAGAGGAAATTCTCTACTACAAAAACTAAAAATCCATATTAAAACACTGAAACTTTTAAAAGAAAATTAGCTGATAACACTCATCTCTCATGAATGTAAATCCACTTTTTCTTTCAATGAAAGCTTTAAAATTATGAATACACACTTGCTGAATAGTGATATCCTATTATTCTTCTGCCGCACTTTTTTTCTTACTCTTTACAACTCCCTAAATTATAAGGAAATTAAAAGTCCATTAGATAGTTTACATTAACATATGCTATTATGGGTCTAGCTAGTGAGCGTGGGCAGCAGCTGCTGTGCGATGTGACTTTCCACTACTGTACTTTAAAGACATAATACAAGATTCATTGAATATGTTTTCCTATTTGTACAAAGAAATAGTGCTTAACTAGTAAGCAAACTCATGTAAAATAAAATGATGCCCACCACATCTCAATATGTTATCTCTGCAGTGGTACAAGAAGGAAGAACAAATTTAAAAAGAAAAGAAAATACATGATCTAAACCATGGAACATAAGAACATAGGAATTGTCAAACTGGAACAGACCAATAGTCCAACTAGACCAAAATCCTTTCTACAATAGTAGCAAGTGCTATGCTGCAAAGGAATGTCAAAGAACCCTGGAGAAGGTAGTTGCGGGATAGCCTATCCCGAGGCAATGTTCTTCCTAACGCCCAATAGTTATGGGCTGGGTTTATGCTCTGAAACAAGAGTCTCTGTATCCCATCCAAAACTCTTGCTTATTTTTAAGATTAAATGAAAGGGACTATATTATAGTTTGCGATGATTTAGTGGTAAGAACAGTAGACTGGGAGTCAGGTGATTTGGGTTCTTTTTCTGACTTTACCACTGACTTGCTGTATCACCTTGGGCAAATCATTTAACCTCTCTATTTTAGCTGCCCTACCTATACTATGTGGAAAATAATATTTCCCTATATCACAGATTACCATTCTCCCTTCTTATTTTCTCAGCCTCCTGTGACGGGTTCGATCACAGAAACCCCCTTGGGACTTTCACTTGATGTGCTGAGACTACCTCTGAGCCCATGTTCCCTGCCAGTTTGGGCCTTCAGAACCCTGTCTTGTTGAGCCAGACACACTAGCCTGCTGCAACCACAGATCCAGGGTCTGACCCACACCCCCAAAGCTGCAGACTTAACTGAAAACAGCTTAGCAAGTGCTCCTTTCTCTAGCACCCAGACACCCAGTTCCCAATGGGATCCAAACCTCAAATGAATCTGTTTTACTCTGTATAAAGTTTATACAGTCATATAAAGTCATAAATTATATTTATAAAGTCATAAATTGTCCACCCTCTACAACACTGATAGAGAGATATGTACAGCTGTTTGCTCCCCCAGGTATTAATTACTTACTCTGGGTTAATTAATACGCAAAGGTGATTTTATTAAGTATAAAAGTAGGATTTAAGTGGTTCCAAGTAATAACAGACAGAAAAACCTGGATTTGTGCTGGAAATGGCCTAACCTGAAGATTACTTTAGATAAGCTATTACCAGCAGGACAGTGGGGTGGGAGGAGGTATTGTTTCATATTCTCTGTGTATATATAAAGTCTGCTGCAGTTTCCACGGTATGCATCTGATGAAGTGAGCTGTAGCTCACGAAAGCTCATGCTCAAATAAATTGGTTAGTCTCTAAGGTGCCACAAGTACTCCTTTTCTTTTTGCGAATACAGACTAACACGGCTGTTACTCTGAAACCAGACAGAACACAGTAAGTTACCAAGCAAAATAAAACAAAACACGCAAGTCTATGCCTAACAGATTAAGCAACTGATTACAGATGAAATCTCACCCCCAGAGATGTTCCAATAAGCTTCTTTCACAGACGGGACTCCTTCCTAGTCTGGCTCCAGCAATCACTCACACCCCTGTAGTTACTGTCCTTTGTTCCAGTTTCTTTCAGGAATCTCCTTGGGGTGGAGAGGCCCATCTCTTGAGCCAGCTGAAGATAAAATGGAGGGGTTTCCAGGGCCTTTTATATTCTCTCTCTCTCTCTCTCGTGGGCGCAAACCCTTTTGTTCGTGTGTGCAAAATCACAGCAACAAGATGGAGTTTGTAGCCACCTGGGCAAGTCACATGTCTTTGAATCATTCAGCTCTTTGCAGGCCGACACCATTGTTTACACGTTAGTTTGAACGTTCCCAGGAAAGCTCAGATGTGGATTGGCGGCTCTCAAAGTCCATTGTCAGTTAAGTGTTTCTTGATTGGGTACTTACTGAGAAAAGTCCTTTCTCAAGAAGCTGACCAAATGCTTCACTGAGGCTACTTAGAATCAAACACATTGACAAACAAGTACATAGCCAATATTCATAACTTCAAATACAAAAATGATACACACACACACAGACAGCATAATCATAACCAGCGAACTACAGCCTTTCCATAGACACCACACTTGACCTCCTCTGTACAAGACCTGGTTGCAACAATGATCTATACATCACACCTCCTTCTACTGCTTTCTTCTCATGAGCTTCTACATCCTTCTCAACACCTGGTGGAAGCCCTGGCCCCTGGCAGAATCTGTGTCTGTATATCCACACCCTGGCTCCCCATCATTAGGAGTAGCAAGTCTGGAAACAATCTATTTCTAGTTGGGTTCCTGAGCAGAGAAGCATTTTTTCCAAAGTCCAGCTATAATTTACAACTCTTCCTGTCTGGATTAATCATAAAAGAAAAAATATATTTCAATCAATTTCTCTTAATACCTTAACCAACAAATGCATGGGGGGCTGGGAACAATTATTGTTGTCTTGTTTGTGTTTTTTGGATGAAACCAATCACTTTATTAAAAACATTGCATTAATCCCACTTTCACTGCTCTCCCTGTAACACATACATTAAGGAATCCTAAGTGGATAATGGGAAAGAACAATAATAAAGATAATGCTAAATTAGGGAAATAATTATGTAACACATGATAGGTAATCTCTCCTCAGAAGCCTTCTGAGGTATCAGGCCAAAGGCCACATGCATTCACAAGGAATGTTTACGGAATCATGTGCCTGCAGACAACATGTTATTATTACACTTGTAAAATGGTACTGCTGATTTTTATATATTGCACTATGTGGATAATTTAAAAATGTTTTATTAGGCAGTTTATTAGACAGTTTATTTCTAGATTATTTTCAACAGTGGTGTATTCTGTAAAATACATTTTTCTTTAAGATACATTTTTAAACCACGGGCTAGAGCTTTGAGTGCCTAGGTTTCATACTGGCATTTTGGCTTCACTCTGAGCCAGTCAACAGTAAATTTGTTAGTTTGTTTACAAGTTGGTTTCTCTTTGATTTTTTGGCTTCTGCCTAAGCGGCATCAACTAAGAAAGAGGACCAAAAGCAAAGCATCTCTAGTAGAAGATAAAACACAGTTGTAGGTAAGATGTAGCCAGACATATGGCATACCTCCTGGAACTAGAAATGAGAGATTTATACCACTGGAAAGCAGCAATTTCTAACTTTCCAGAGGGACAGCCAGCACTTGCTCCTAGCCTTGGAATGTGCTGAAACACTGCAGTTTTAAATCATAATATATTTAAACAGAAAAGCTATTTTAGGTCATTTTTAGATGTGGTTTAAATGAGATTAGCCATAATTTCCCTCACTTTAAAGAAAAGCCAGTTCAGCTCTGGTATTAGCTCATCTTACCTAGAAGATATTTTTGGACACAAGACACCATGCAATCATGTATTTTTGCTTTGCCAAACAACAGAGTCAAATAAAATGTAGTTTAATACAAAGGGCTTGATTTTCAATCTTGCACCAGTGTAAATTAGAAATGACTCTATTGATGTCCAGAGACAAGAATCAGATTCAGACTGTCTTGGGCTCCATTGATTGCACAAGTCCTACTTTCCAATGGCCCATTTCTGCTTTCCTAACTCACATGAGACTCCCCATTGGCCTCCAGTCATGATTAAGGGGAGCAGGTTTGGCTCCTCTAACAGGCTAATCACAGAATCATAGGACTGAAAGGTACCTCAAGAGATCATTTAGTCCAGTCCCCTGAACTCATGGCAGGAATAGGTATTATCTAGAC